>NC_058403.1:192967056-193303453 GCF_002201575.2 Neomonachus schauinslandi | reverse complement strand
GCCAGCGGCGGCGCGGGCGGCGGCGGCGGCGGCGGGCACCGGGCACCGCGGCGGGTGGGCGGGCATGGGGGGCGCTCCAAGCGGCCCCGGCGGCCGGGCCGGCATCTCCGCGGCGTCCCTCCGCTAGAGGAGGGGACCAAGCCAATTCTCCTTTGCAGCAAAAAATTACATGTATATATTATTAAGATAATATATACATCTGATCTTATTTTTTAAAAAAAGTTTATTTTGCTCCATTTTTGAAAAAGAGGGAGCGTGGGTGGCGAGCGGTTTTTACAAATTATTCTTATTTTCTGCTATCTGTCCCCGTCCCTCCCCACCCCCTGCTGAAGCGACAATAAGGGCAGGGACCGCGGCTCCTACCTATCGGTAACCCCCTTACCCGTTCCTTCCCCGCCCCAACGCCCAGCACCGTGCCCTGCACACAGTAGGCGCTCAATAAATGTTCGTGGATGATGATGATGATGATGATGAAAAACATGCACCATCAACGGCAGCAGCAAGCGGACCACGCGAACGGTGAGCAGCCAGAGCCTGGGCACCCGCTGCCAAATCTCATCCTTGTCATGGTCCTCCTCTTCCCACCCCCTCTTCCTTCCCACCCCCTCCCGTCTCTGATGCACTGGGTGGGTTGAGGGGGTTGGAGAGGATGCTTCTAGCTCGGTGCCATCTACATAGAAAGGGGAGATGCGTGACAGCCACTCCGTTCTCCCCTTCAGGCCTTGAATGTCAGAGTTAATTCTGCATTTGTGGGGTGGGGGCGGCCGTGGAGTCCTTGGAGTACTGTGCCGCCGGAGGGGCGGCGAGCCGAGGTGATGCGGGTTCAGTGTCCTCGGGCTCAACTTTCCTCCAACGCTCCCGAGCGATGGAAGGGGGGATGGCTGTTAGTCCTCAGCCTGAGCCCCCTTTCCAGCCTCTTCTCGCCTTCCCCTCCTTCCCCGCCCCCTGGTCTCCAGTGGCATCCGGAAAATTCTAGGATTGCCCGGTCTCCCTCTTCGCGACGGTGGGTGAAGCACACCCCTCCCCTGGAGAGGGAGGCCGGGTCTCGGAATCGCGGCCAGGGGGTCGGGTGGAGCGTATTCCCGCTCCCAGCGCCGCTGTGCACACGTCGGTAACCTAACAATGCCTGGGGAGTCGCTGCCGCTGTGGGGCTCCTCTCCCCAGCCCGGCCTGGGCACCACGTGCAGCCACCACGCCGGCCGGGCTGGGTCGAGACAGAGGCTGGAACAGCTTCTGGTCAGCCCTCCTACCTCCTCCTTGGAGGCCAGGGGCGCTCCACCCCCCCCCCCCCCCACCCCAGTGGGCTCACAGCCTTCCCGCGAGAGCGCTTCCCAAGGGAAGGCTCTGCAGGATTCCTCCCCATCTCGGTCCCCAGCTTGGGACGGCTGCTGCCTGAGCCCCCCCTCCCCCCACCCCGTGGCCCCCTTCTCAAGTTGCTGGGCAGGCCGACCTGTGCTTGCTTGGATTCTCTCTTGTTCTTAGCAAGAATTGGTTTTGCAAATGCCATCTCTCTACCTTTGCCACCACTCTTACTTTGACTTCTGTCTCAATAAGGAGGTTGTGACTCAAGGTAGGCAAGTGCCTGGGAGACCTGCTTGGGTGGTGGCCTGACCCAAAGTCAGAAGGGGCTTTGCACATGGAGCCCCCTTGGGGTTCTGCCCTGTACTTAGATGCCAGCCTGCACTTAGGTGACTCCTGCGTGGACCTTGAGGGCCCCTGGCATAATCCATCCTGTCTTTCCTAGGTGTAGGGGTGCAGGCTGTCTGCCTTGATGGTTTCTCTGCATGCTGGCTTGGCTGCTGCGGCTGCAATTTAAAATGCAAAAAAGCCCTAAAGATGTTTTCTGTTTTCGGAAGCCTGTGGAGGAAATGAGTCCCAAGCATCATGAATTTTCATTTGCAGGAAGTGTCAGTGCATAATCTGGATATTTGTTATGGGGCTTTTGGTATTGCCCTGGTGCCAGTGGAGGATTTTTTTTTTCCTATGCTGAAAAAAATGCATTTGTGGCTGTACAAAGATGTTGGAGTGACATCCTGAAAATGATTAAGACTATTGAGTTATTGGCACTGCCTTTTATTTTTTTTTTCCGGTGGTGATCATGGTAGTTATTTTGGAGAAAAGCTATTGTGCCTATCTGTTAACTCATTAGAGATCCATGGGTTTTAAAAGTCAGAATAGGTGGAATAAATGTGGATGGCCTCAGTTTGAAGAAAGGCACTAGCAGAGTCCTTGTGGAGACGTGGACGTAGAGAGGCGCTCACCCCATTGCGCCGGTGGTCCTGTGGCGCTCAGGGCCCAGCACGTGGACTTCTTGCTCTGGCTGACCACAGTCCTGCTTCTGAAAAGTAGGACATGAGGTTCAAAATGGAAACATGGGAACCATACCCTCCCCCTGTTATTGATGGGAGACACCTTTACTTTTTTTCCGACATTGGATTCTCATTGTTTATTTGTTTGTTCATTTTTCCTTTTCTCCTTCTTCCCAGAGGCAAACTATGCAAGAGGCACCAGACTCCCTCTTTCTGGTGAAGGACCAACTTCTCAGCCGAATAGCTCCAAGCAAACTGTCCTGTCTTGGCAAGCTGCAATCGATGCTGCCAGACAGGCCAAGGCTGCCCAAACTATGAGCACCTCCGCACCCCCACCTGTGGGATCTCTCTCCCAAAGAAAACGTCAGCAATACGCCAAGAGCAAAAAACAGGGTAACTCGTCCAACAGCCGACCTGCCCGCGCCCTTTTCTGTTTGTCACTCAATAACCCCATCCGAAGAGCCTGCATTAGTATAGTGGAATGGAAGTATCCTTTTTTTGGGGGGAAGTCTTTCTCATTTTCTCTTTTACCATCTGTTCTTTAAAAGGATCTGCTTTCTGAAATGGCACTTACAAAGTCGTAGCAGTCTGGAATGTGAGCAACAGAAAAGCTCTATGTAAAGGGTTTCATTGTATATACCTTCCTATCTCCTCAGGGTGCAGAGGGCTTGCTCTGTGGGTGTATTTAGCCGCGCGCGCGCGCGCGCGCGCGCGTGTGTGTGTGTGTGTGTGTGTGTGTGTGTGGTGGTGGTGGTGGTGGTGGTGGTGGTGATGGAGATGGAGATGGAGGGAGGGGGTGACAGCCTGAGACTTCAAAGCGGTAGTTAAGTAGGGAACTGACCTTTGGTCATTTGGCACTAAATGGTTAGTTTAAACCCACTATTGCTTTTGGGGCTGTGATATGCATCGAACCTATTGCAAATGAGGTATGCTGATTGAAGACAAAAAGACCGTATGAGACTTCGCTAGAAATAAATACATTTTTGACTTTTAGTGACATCTTCCCATTCCGATGTTTAGAATTTGTTTCTGAAACTCCCAACTACTGCTGAGGTTGCTTCTAGCTCTGACATTTGCTGATTCTGATTGTTCAGGTAGCTACAAATATGAACACTTGCTTCATAGGGAGGGAGCAATTTGCTCATCAATGCTATGACTTCCTGGAATTTCCTTTTGACATGTTCCAAAAAAGCATTTGAAACGTGAGCGTGAGGGAGCGTGTGGAGGGAGAGGCTTGTGTGCGCCTCTCCTTCGTGAGCCCTTGTGAGTTAGAGAGCAGTCTGTCAGCGGGGGAATTTGCAGTTGCTGCCCTTATAAAACATTCTGTCTGTGTCCTTGGACTGGAGTTACATTTCTGGGTGTCTCCTTTGTATTTTTAAAACTGAACTCCAAATGCCCTAGGATGGTTGTTACGTCCCAGATCTTGGAAAACTAGGGTGCTCGGCCTGCTCACCCCCTTCCCCAAATCTGGAGGCCAGTCTCCAATTGCTGCCACCCTTTAGAAAAGGTTGACTGAGGCCTCCTTTCTGAACAAATGGCTTTCTAATTAGTCAGATGATTCATTGGTCTGGGTAAAACAAAGCATTTCCTTTTCCCAGAAGTGTATTTGGGACTGACAGGAGCCTTAGAGTAGCTCCTGAGCATAGGAAGGAGTGTGAATGTTGGGCTTCCCCCACCACACCCAGGGTGAAGGGGCTCACGAGGGAGGATATTGGCCACCAGCTGGAAGGCGGAACCGTAAGTTCCCTTATAGCCTGAGTGCCTAGCGAGGCGGCTCTTTGCAGGCCTTCTGCTGTAGCTGGCTGTTTTCTGTGCCCACGGACACAAGTTAAAATGAGCTAACTTTGCCTAGAAAGGTTTTGGAGAGGGCAAACAAATGCAAGGGTAGGGCTTGAGGGGTTTTCATGTGCTTCTCCTTTTTAGAACAGATGTCTCCCCTCTGGAGGGAGTTACAGTGTCTCTCACATGGCTGGGGGTGCGTGGATACGTTTTCTGTGTAAGTTCTCTCCTAGTCTGAGAATGAACGCTAGGATCAGCCCGGAGGCCGCTGGGTGCATAGTGCGTGCCTTGGTGGTATCGCTGGAGTTGGAAGCATGTTTGCACCTGGCCAGAAAGATCTCCTCCTCCTGAGGTTGGCTTGACACCACTCCGGGTAAGCAGAGACCTCTCTGGGGCCATTCATTCCATGTGGAGTGAGGTGGGAGGCCTGCCGCTGTTTCTCTTCGTGCATACTAATTTGCCTATCACAATTTATGTGTGCGGAGTGAATTCCGGGATCATGCTGCTGACTCCCTTTCCCGCATGGCCAGACACATGTGTACAGGAACTAGGGGATGCGGCTGCCTACAAATGGGACAGTCTGTAGAACAGATCTTTAAACAACATATGATCTGTTTGTCTTTCCCAGTGACAGTTCCCTTCTAGTTCAGGGAGCAGGTTATAGAAATTCTCCGAAAGCCAGCTGTGCCAGGCCCAGTCCACACAGGGAGAGTGAGATCCTCGCTGGTTTGTACACCCAGACAAGGCAAGAACGTCCTGCATCTTGGGGGAATGAGGAGTGCTGGCCTTATCAGAAGGAATTTTGGGGAGCAGGCCCCTCTATTTATTGCTCTGTTCTGCATGACTTGTAAATATCTTGTGGCAGTGAGATGGTTACCCACCAACACCTGGCAACTGAAACCGGACCACCATAAAGAAAAAAAAAGTCTCTGGCTTTCCTAAACAGCACTGGTATTTCTCGGATTTGCTGGTCTATCATTTAGGTACTGGGAACTAAAAAGGGAGAATGGTGGTATGGGGGTGGGGGACGACGGGAGAGACCACAGTGTGTTTCTATGTAGGTTAACACTGGGGCAACTGGTTTTTAAAATTTCAGTAGGAATGGCAAAAAAGAAAAACGAAAAGAGGATCCTGAAGTCTTCTGAAGGGGAACTGTCTTAAGGTTGGATCCTTGGATAAGAGATTTTGTAATACTAGATGAGTTAAAAGAATAAATATGAATGAAAGCTAATTGGCTTTAAAAAATAAACCCATCAAAATTAGTAAGAGAAGAATGTCATTCGTGTCCTTTTTTCAGTGAGTATCAAAACACTTTTGAAGGGGCTGATTTTTCATAAGACTCAGGGTATCCCAAGAGAGGTAGGGGGCCTTTGTTTCCTTCAGCACTTTTGGATTTCCCAGAAGAGTATCAGGATGGATGGAGAAGGGTCTGTTCACATCCTCAAAGCTTTAGTACTTGGAGATGTTTAGTTAAACCAGTGGCTTTGCCTTTTGTGAGTGAGGTTATGGCAGAAACACTTATAAAATCAAGCCACCCTCTTCCCCCACCAAGTTGCAGATTATGTTGGTGCTCAGAAACCTTGCATTCGGAAAGCCTGAAAGCCAAAAGAAGAAAAACAGTCATTCTGGCAGAAGTCAAATTTTGCATTGCCAGTTTTGACAATGTCTCTTAATAACACCAGAATGTTGAAGCAAGTATCTGTTGCAAGCTGATTTCAAAGTGATTTCTTCCAGACAGACCCCCGAGATTTAGAATTGTTCAATTGTACTTTCAAAGTGTCTGGTGCTGATTTCTTATGGCTTTTTATTTAATTTGTTTATAAATTGAATGCAGTAACAGCTCATTAGAAACGGAGCTCCAGTCCAGCTGTAATCCGAAACAGTGATAGGCATTGATTAGTAAAGGAAGCAGAGGGGGAGCTGGAGCCTGGCTTGCTTGTTACAGTGTTGGAGGTATTGGAACATGCCACGAGACAGTCACAGGTAGAATGTAGAAAGTTCTGGTGCCTTGGCCTGCCCTGGTCCAGACAGGAGACTGACCCAGCCAAGAATAGCCCCCAAGAAAATGGCTTTAACACATGGAGGCAAGGATTTGTGGAAGAGATTTGTCTCATGAGGACTTCTCTTTGTGTCTACAACAGCCAGGAATGTAGTGTTCTCAGGTCTTTGTCACTTTTAAAACTTTAAGAAGCAGAAACATGGTTCATAGGGTGCCCTCATTGGATGCATGTTTAGGTTTCAATATAAAATGCACAGCAAAGAATGAGCGTAACATGATCCTTGCAAGAGAAGGAAAGGACATGGAAAAGTCATTCGATAGGAAGATCTGCCAGATGACCACGGACGATTACATTTGCCGGAGACATCGTGGTCATAACAGTCGGTTGAGAAAGGACTCGTGTGCATAATTTTCATTTCTAAAATGATTTAAGAGTGGTGTGATTGAGAGTGTGATGAGAGAGATGGTTTATGTTTGCATAAGACATATATGCCTTAACAACGTTTTTCAGACCATTTGACATATTTATATTATTGGCTATTTTTGCCAATTGTGTGGCCTTAGCTATTTACATCCCATTCCCTGAAGATGATTCTAATTCAACAAATCATAACTTGGTAAGTGTCCTTAGAGTTCCTGCTTGTCCTGATGTGTGGTTATCATTTCCCTCTCTACTTAAACTGGCAGCTGGCTTTCTGGGTGGTTGAAGTTTACAGCTATGCATGTGATGTTTCCTGGAGCTTTGCAACAGTGGGTTTGTTTTTGTTTTTGTTTTTGTTTTTTCCTCTGACCTGTATTCTCAAATTTATACTGAATGAAAGCGTTTAAAGTCATGAATCTTGCATAAATAGATGTGGCACTTTTTTATGGAAGAGGTTTGTAGCAGATTTTAAAATAACTTTTCTCTCCACATAGGCTTTTGCTATCTACCATTCTTTTCTGAATAATATTAGCTGTTTTTTTTTTTTTAATCAGTGTTTATTTAGGAGTGGTGGGTATTTTGTTTGGTCAATTTCTCTGGTAAGTAGAGAATTATCATACATTTTGTACATGAACTATTCATTTTTAGAGCATCAGAATACAACAGAATGAATAGATCTATATGGAACATAATTTGGAGATTATAGTGTAGTATTCCACTAGGAGTATCCTATGAAGATCCATTTTATCCCAAGATAAAATGATTCTAGGGTTAAATAAATTGGGATACTTCCACATACTTCACTGCCCTCTTAAAGATTTATAGTGCACATTAGCTCAGTAAGAGCTCCGGGAAGGTCTGTAGTTAAAAAACCAGTTTCATTTTGTTTAACTCAGCTAGTCCCTAAAAGTAATTGGTCATGGATTCTTCAAACAGTTTTTTGGCAGAACACATCACGGAACCAGTGTTTCATGAAACTTCCTTTGGGAAAGGTTGATATAGTTAAAAAAAAAAAAAAAAAAAGGAAAGAAAGAAAAAAGAAAAAGAGCCCGAAAGAGCACCAGAGTTGGGACTAGGAGCTTGTCCCATCGAGCTGGGACGACTAGCTGTGTTTTGGGGGGGCATTTCCCAAATCCTTTCTGCGTTGCCATTCACCCACTTGTCAAGGGAGCTGGATGAGAAGATCACTGGGATTGTGTTTACCTCTGACATTCTGTAATCTTTTCTTGATGATTCAGAAGCCATGTCAGGATTTTTCTGGAGCGCAGCATCCTCCTTGGGGGAGGCTGTGCAGAAAGGCAGGTGGAGCAGGGGGGCAGTGCTGGGTAACAGGGAGCTCTTTCTCTCTCTTGTTTTACTCTCTTCTCTTTTAGCTAGATTCATTTGTTTCTGGTTTCCCATGTTGAAGCTGTATTTGAGTAGGGTGGCTGTAACTAAGTGAGTGGTGTAAAGGCAGAACTGGTGTTTGTGTGGGGGGGGGCTCTGCTGGGTTCTGAAGATACTGAAATTATGCTCTTGTGATTTTAGCCTCAATGGTTTATATACCGGATTTCATGTGTAACATGAAATGTTACGTATTGTGTAAAATGTTGTGGCATATGTCAGATGGGACATGATGTCTGTTCATATTTGGGCTTTTATAGTCTGATTTCTAGAGAATGTAAAGAGGTTTTGGGTATTGCTACTGAAAATATAACTCAACAGGAGTTGGATACACATATGCATGTTTGCCATTAGTGTGGATTTATACTATGCTAGAGGTGATTTGTGTGCTTTGGGATATTTTAAACAGCTTCTGATTCGGTCATAGACACGTGATATTAGATGATCATTTTAAAGGAAGAGCAGAAGTGGCAAAAAGCCCCCATCAATGGGGATGGATCATCAGAGTCTAGGCCACAGATGGTGTCAGCCTTGTTACCAAATTTAACAATGTGGATGGTGACCCAGTTTGTTGCTTTTTGTAGCTCAAGAGAACATGATTAAACAAACTTAGAAAATAAATACCTTTCAGAAAGGCAGATTAATTCAGATCAATGGAATAATTAATGTAGCTGCGTGTGTAAGCCAATTAATATTCTGATTTTTCCCAGGGAAATTCAGGGCACTGATATCTGCCGTCAGACCGTTTGGATTTCTCAGCTAATGAGTAAGGGAATAAAGCATAGGAAATGGATGAATCTCTCTTCTCCCTTGCAATCCCTCCCTAGCGGATGCTTTCTTAACAATTCTTAAACAGTGGTATTTTAAGGGGGGGGGAGGGAGGCAGTGTATTCGTTTGGCAGGCCTTTCTAAAAACCAACATACACTCCTTTGACCTCTTACTGTTCTGAAACTCATAGCATTTGAGTTTCTGTCTTGTTTCACTTGGATGGTCACGTGGCCAGAGGAGTTTATTCTCTGCTTGACTCTTTAAATATTTCCTTTCCCACTGTGGGAAGGGAAGATCTTTGTGGATTTCCCCCTGACTCTTTGCAAGGTCCCATGGCATGTCAGTGCTCCTGCCAGGGAGCCGGGTTTTTTTTTAATACATTTGACCCATTTTGTACCAAAGTGATTGCTCTATTTTGGGGATTGGTTTAGAGGCGGCCGAACGAAGCTTATTTTTCATCTGTAGTAAATACCTTTCAGTTAACATGAATGGCAAATCGAGGGGCAGAGACCGATATGGGTTGCAAAGCTGCACGTGTCAGGGAGCTGGTGGTTTTCTTTGCTCCATAGCTCTGTGGGAAATGTGTATGTTGAACCCTTAGAGGCTGCTTTGTTGCCAAGCTGTGTCTGCCTCTTACAGGTCGTTTGTAGTGACACGATTAGTTCTATCGGGTAAGAAAGGTGGCCATCCCCATCGGGCCAATGCATGTTTGGTCTGGGTTGCTTGTAACTGAGCCAGCTTTGGGAATCTGGAGACTACCTTGGGGGCAGCAAGTTTTCCCAGGGTTAGGTTTTTTTTTTTTTTTAAATATAAACAGTCTCAAATTTCTATGCAGTTTCATTTGTGGACTTGCAGGGACTAGTGGAGGTTGAAGCCATGGAAACGGTACGACTGAGTTCCCACAGTGAGACCCTTCTTGGCTCAGTCTATAACACTAGCTCCTCAGTTCCACTTATTGCAAGTGTATATCATTTATTTAATTTCTTCTTAGCCCAGGGTGGGGAGCAGCAGGGAGCTCTGCTTTCCAGAGCATCAAAGGGGGGCTGCTTACAATCCTGTGCTTCGCTGTGTTGAAGAATGCTCTATTTGGCTTCCCAGACTTCAGTGTCTCAGAGGTGGACGGATGCGGTTGAAGTTGTCTGTCCTGCCTGCTCCTGGTACTCCCCAGCCCCAGGCTGAGTGCCGCTCTCTGTAGTGCTCAGTCGCCTGAAATTAGAGCCATCCCACATTGGGGTGTTCATCTGCCAGTTCGGACCTCTCCTAATGTCTGCAAATGACACCAGCCCCGGAGGGCGAGGCCTGTGGCCCAGGCCTCTCTACCCCTTTATCAGGCACAGTTGCTTCTACCAGGGGCTCAAGAAATCCTCCTTTGATTCAGCAGGAGCTTTTATGGAGTCTTTGATGCCTTTCCAGCCCCCTTCCTCATCTGTTGTTGCAGCCTGTTTTTTTTCCTTTAGCCCCTTGACATTTTGCCTCTACAGAACCCCTCGCATCTTCCTCCCCATCCACACCTCTGTGGTGTGGCCAGGTCCTCCTGGGCTGTCTGAGCTTTCTAGGTCCCTCCTTCCCAGCAGTGCCCCCCCCCATTTACCCACCCATAGTTCCTAAACACTCCTTCTGTGTTCTTGCCCACCTTCTAGCCTCTTCTCTGCCTGTAGCGTCTCTTCCACTCCGGCCCTTGGAGGAATTCAGGAACCGTCTCAAACTATGTCTCTTCCAGGAGGGCTTTTCTCACCCTGATCCGAAGGAAAGCTCTTATCCAAACCTCTCTCATGACCCTTCCCGTACAAAATACCCTATGTTTTAGTTCCTCATATGCATGTCTTATCTTGATCTTACCAAGCATCTTCAGAATACAATTCTTAGTGAATCATTTTGGAATCACCAGGGGGTACGAAGTAGCTGTTCAGTAAACACATGTTGTTGCTGTGACTGCCAGGAGAAGGGCCTCACCCCTTCTTTCCTCTGGGCTATATTCGGGATTTCCTTGGGTGACAGGTCCCTCTGTGGACTCCTTGGAGGTCTTTAGCTGGGAGCTGGTGGGACATTGTAAGCGCTTGTTCTTGAAAAGCTTCGGGTCTTGTGACTCTGCTTCTCAAGCTCCTCTGGCTGAAGGAGCCCTGGGAGCCGGGTGTCAGAGCTGAGCCATCTAGCACATTTTGTGCTCAGAGTAGCTGAGGGGTGTGAGTGCCTCTTGGCAGTGGGACCATTGTAAGGTGCCTTACAATGCCCAGGAATGTTATGGGACAGAGTACTCTGCTTGCCTTCTCTCTTGACGGCTGAGATCCCAATGCAAGGTGTTTCCTGGGCTTGCAAAGTGAGCTCATTGGATCTGCGCGGTCCTGTAGTTTAGCATCTCACAGTTTTTGCACATAGGGGGACTCACTGAAACACGGTTTCATAACTTGGTTCGTTGGGCTTAGCCTATAAGGTGGGTTTTAGTCCTGTACCTTCCGCACACTGTGTCTTTGCTCTGTTGTCTTTCTGTTTGAACTGTGCGCTCGTATTTCTGTCCGACTAGATTCTGTCTGTTCTAGGACACAGCTCCTATGCTGCTTCCTCAGCTCAGCCTCCCCTGAGCCTCATCCACTCCTGCCTCCCACCCCACCTGCCTGAGTTTAAGTACTGGTTTTCCCTCTGCCCTCCTGTAAGCACGGTAAACTCTCTTCTTTATGTTCATTTGCCCCTTTCCGCCTCTTTTTATAACTGCTACGGGGAGTGGTTTGGTGGGTGGTGGTTCTGCACATGCGCTCTGGGGTCTTTGGCTCATTAGCTGAGTGACTTCGGATGAAACCAGTGTATGAGTTCCTGGAGACAGAGGCTGGTGTCTGATTAGTCTAGTTCTCAGTGCTGGGAACTAACCCTGTGCCTGGCGCACAGTAGGCACCAGGAAATGGGTGCGGAATGAGGGAATAAATACATGGATGGCTGTACAAGGGCTTCATGGTATGTCCTTATGGATCAGTAGTTAATTTTCAACAATTGGCTAATGATTAATATTTGCCTGAGAGGCTGACTTTTGTTGTCTGATATTAATGAGTTTGCCTTTAATTTCAGGATCATGCCTTTCTTGGCAAATTTAACTCTTTATATCTGAAGCAGGAAGAAAGACAAGTACTTGTTGATACTTTTCAAATCCCTAGCTCATAAGCTGGCTTCTGTGTTCAGATCCTGACGTCGTAAGCTGGCTTCTGTGTTCAGTGTTGTATGTGTGCTGTTTGTGAGTGTGAGCATCACAGTTCATGGAAGGATGGGTGGAGGAAAAGCAGCAAGATGATCAGAGTAGATGACTTGTGTAGTAAGGCTTTACCCAATGCTGGTTTCCTACTCATAAAACGTGAGCCAGTTTATGTGCTGCACAAAAAATCACATGTCTTTTCTAGTCTTAACCTCATTTTGAAAAAGAACAAGTTACGGGGCTCCATCTTTTACTGAATGGACTTTGATCGGGTATTGACAGTTTTTCAGAGACCAAAGCCAGCTCTTAAAGAATTCAGATCTACTACTATTAAAGTTCCTTAAGAATTTCAAAAGGGTTCCCAGTCTTTCGGTTGGTTTGTTGTAAAAGCAAATCTCATTGTTTTATAATCATACCTTGAATACTGGGACTTCCTCGCTGAGACCCTTTAAAAATGAGCTGGTCTTAGAGTGCAGATATTTGGATATGGTTAGTGTATTAGCCAGCCCTTGTAGGGTTACGGGTTGCAGAAACAACTCAAATTGGCTTAGTTGAAAAAAAAAAAAAGTGTATGTGTGTGTGTTTGTGTGATTTATTAACTTAGCTAACTGAGAAGTCCAAGGGGTAGAAATCCTATCAGAGACAGCTGGAAAGGGCGTTTACAAGAGGGTATCAGGATGCCATCCTGCACCCTGGCCCTCGGGTGTCTCTGGCAGAGTTCAGCCAGCCCACCGTGGGTCTGCCTCACACAACGTCTGAAGTGTGCATCCCCTTTAGCCCATCTGGGGGAGGGTCTGTGGGGAGATGCATTCCTTCCTTAACCTCAGCTCAGTATTCTAAAAATGATTATGTGAGAAACAAGAAACCCCTGTGGCAGATTTGTGGGTAGTTTCTTTTCTTTCTTTTTTTTTTTGACCTTTCTCATCAGAATTTAATTTTTAACTGTCTGCAGAATATGGGAAGTTCCAGAACCAGAGGGGACAACTTGCTCAGCACTGGAGATCCTTATGTCTCATTAAATGCTGGTGGTGTGCTGGGGATCCAGAACAGACCCCCCCAATAGCTCCTCCCCTCAAAAGGTCCCTAAAGAAATTGTGGAGGCTCTGGAAGTGTAGTGCTTGAGCTATGGGGAAGGACCACATGAGGTGTTACTGTTGCTTGGATGTGGTGCCAAGGGAAGGGATGTTGGTTGGTGTCCTTGTCCTGGCAGTGGGGTGGGGATGGGGCTGGGAGATTGGCGGGTCATCCAGGAATAGATGTTACCCTTCCTGCTTCTGCCTTCTGTGCTCAGACCCCGGGGGCTCTCCGCCAGCAACAGCACAGGATATGCCCCCCAAGTCCTGTTCTGCCCATGTGATCAAAGTCAGGAAAGTGGCCGAAGGTGTCTTCCCTTTTTCATTCAAGTGGGATTGGAGTTCCTACAGTTGGGGTGCTTGTGGATGGTAAGGCTGTGTGGAGGGACCGGCAAAGCTGGTCATGCTTGGTGGGGAGGAGGACACAGTGAGCAAAGCAGAAGATGGGGCTGAATGAGGCACTGCCTGAGGTGACTAGTCCTGTGTGTGTGTGTGTGTGTGTGGTGGGAAGTGTGGTTGGGTGTATGGATGGATGGGTGTTTTTGACACACACCTTGAAGGGTGAAGCCTTCTGGTGATTTTCACTAAGCAGGGCCCCAGACACTGCCCAGTCTGGGGAAAATGAACCCCCAAGCAATTCTTTCTGCCCATTTTTTATCCTTCTCCCTATTGGCTGAGTGGTAATTCTAGAAATCACAGGACATCTGTTGAAATTACTGAATGAGTGATCTTGAGGGGCAGCCTGGAGGGAAATGGGAGGCTGACCTGAGGGAGGAAAGGCAGGCTGCAGGCTGCTCAGGGAAAATGAGCCTGGCAGGTGGACCCAGAGAAGGAGGGGGGCGCCTCAAAGCAGGCTGGGCGGAAAGCTCCCACCTTTCCCTGCCTCCTATGTACATGCGGAAGTCTAGCACAACGTGCTCACAGATGATTTTGTAGAGCTGTACGGACGCTTGTTTATGAGGCAGGAAGTCAAGGCACCATTATTCAACAGATATTTTACTGAGACTTGCTCTGCGGGGCACACCAGGCTCCTGTGTCCCTGACTTGTGTAGTTTGAGCCGCTGTGGCTCACCGTGCCCAGGAAAACCCACCACATAGGGTCAGAGAGCTACGCTCTTTGTTTTCCATATCTTGCATTCTTACAACCAGCCATCATTCAAGGTTTGCACAAATGGATTCTTCCAGACAATGAAAACAATATCAGGTGACAGCCCCTTTTTACCCCTCCAGCTCATTCTAATCAGTCCTCAGTTTGGTGTGATCCTTTCAGAACTGCTTTTCATGGTGTCTGTGTCTGTGCATTTTGAAGTGTGTGTCTATACAGTTTGGGCATTTTAAATCTTACACAAGTGGGAACAGAACACATGTGTTAAATAGCTTCGTTTTTCCCCACGTAATGTATCTTACAGATCTTACCATATCTGTGTAGAGATCTAACAACTTCGTGTTGGTATAAAATATTCCCTGTATGAGTGTGCCATGGCTGACTGGTTCTCTTTCTGATGAGCATTTAGGTTAGCT
Source organism: Neomonachus schauinslandi (assembly GCF_002201575.2). Taxonomy (NCBI): domain Eukaryota; kingdom Metazoa; phylum Chordata; class Mammalia; order Carnivora; family Phocidae; genus Neomonachus; species Neomonachus schauinslandi. The sequence continues at coordinate 193,289,021 of NC_058403.1, read as the reverse complement.
CCTGAAGTTTTGCTATTTCAAACAGTACCGCATCGAGTACCCTTGTATGCTCTTCTTTGTGCACACAAGGAAACATTTCTCTGGGATAAGTACTCAGGAGTCAGTTCTCTGGGTGGGAGGACAGTGCATTTTTAATTTCCTTACTTACTGCCACATTGCCCTCCACTAAGCTTGTATCGATTTAAACTCCCCCCCCCCCCACATCTCCTTGAGATCTGCTGTCATTTAATTCTGATGAGTGACCTCATGTGTTTTCTGGCTTCGGCTATGGGAAGGGAAATTTTGGGAGTAGGGTTCAGCCTTCCTCTTGGATGTTTGGTAGGCATCCTGAGCCTCTGGTTAGAGCAGAAAGTCCACAGACTCTGAGCACTAGATTCCTAATCTCTTTCAACCCACAGATCCAGATGAAAGGCCCCAAAGCTTATTATTCTTCCCCTTACTTCGGAGTAAGTACTTTACCACAGGTTTGGTACGGTAGTGCTTTCAAGCGAAACATTCATTCTAGGCAGCTAATAGGTAAGTAAGTTCTTTACCCAAAAATGGATTCTTCGTTTTGGAGTGTTTGCTTGCTACAGTTCGAGATGAATACTGCCTTTATGTTCCTTTCCGTTGGGGAAGAAAAATATGTAACCTGCTATGTTTCTACTGTCCCCTGTTCTTTGGTTATTAATTATTTATTTTCACACATAGTAAAATCTCGCTGTTATATTTATGAGAGGGTTTATGTCCCCCCCCCCACCGCGCCTACTTTCAAAAGCTCTGAGGTGGCTTAGGAAAGGAAAGTTGATGCGAGATGGGGCAATGTGGAATCAAAACAAAGTAGATCTACCCCGGGGGCTGGAAGCTAACGAATTGCCAACACCTGGGCACTGATTTGGCCTTTAGGATTTCCAGCAGTGGTGGCCAGAGGAGGCACATCCTAACTTACAAGGCTTTTCTCCTCTCAACAATGGGAAGCAGCTGCATTCATTCAGAGAAGCACTTTTTAGGAACCGAATCCAAGGAGGAATGTGCAGCGTGGGTCCTTGTACAAAGTACACTGTCGAGCATGGCGAGCCCCGTCGTCGCTGTGCTTTTGTTAAAGAGTCAGAAACGCCCTGCCAGCAGATGGTCTCTGGATTCGTAGTTTCTAAAGGGTGAGCGCGCAACATTGAACTGTGGCGTAAGGAAGGCGCTTCTGTGTTCTAGGAGAGCTTTGCTTTTTGATTGTATAAATTACTAGAGAAGTAAAGTTGGGAAGCTGGAAAAGCAGTTTAACACAGCTATCATGAAATCATGCATAAAGTACTTTTTTGAGTGTTTATTATGTATAAAATAGAGGCCATTAAACACATTTGCTTCCTGTCCTAACAAGTCAGAATATAAAAGGATACTATGAATTAGTGCAGAGAACCCCTCCAAACCCCTCATGCTTGAAGAGATGTGGTTTATTATTTTACTCTGATGTGAAGTGAGGAAGTGACCAATATGTTTTTTAAAAAGACATCCTTGAATGCTCTTCAGTAAGTAGATAACAGTGGAGCATAATGACTGTTTATATTTAAATGACTGCTTTTAAATTGTACAAAACCAGCCAGTAATTAGCCCCTTTAGTCCTTTTTTCATGATAATGCAAAAATGAACTTCTCTTCGGGCTTTCACAAATTCTGATTTGTTGAAATAGAAATTAATAGTGAATCAATCTAAAGCTCTTTTTGGAGGTTTTATCAGGAGGAAATGAAATGAAAACATCTACAGTTCTGAATTAGAATTCCAGGAAGTAGTGACACCCAGCAAGAATTTGGTAAGAGGTGGGCGTGAAGAGGTCTTTTTCTAGAAGGACAGGTTGCGGGGACCTAGGGTGGTCAGGGTAGAGAAGGTGCTGCTCTATGTTCCTTTGGCCAGCCAGGAAGCTGGGGAAAACCACGGGGGGCTGCCATAGGTAGGTTAGATGGCCGGTTCTCATTTACCCGGAGTGGTGCTGGACGTGAATCACAGACCGGCTGAGGGTGGGATTGGAAAGGGCCCCAGAGACCTTCGGATGGATGTGTTCCTTTCAGACACAGCAGCTGACTTGCCCAGCGTCCCCTGGTGAGAGAGGAACCAAGTGGGGACCTAGGCCCAGTCTCCTGTCTCCCAGTCTGTCTCTTCCCACACCCTCCAGTTACAGCTGTGACTCCCGACGTGAAGCCAGGCGCTTCCCCTATGACTGGGCAGGGTCTGAGACTACCAGGGGCAGTTGGGACAGCCAGGACATTAGATGGCAAAAGAATGCCTCTTCATAGCATGCTGGACATTAAGTGGACTTTTCATTCTCTCCTCGAATTCTTTTTTTTTCGTTTCTCTTCCCAAAGAGAGTTTTGATCACTCCTTCTCCTGTTTTACTTTAGAAACTATTCTCTTTCTTCATGCCTACCAACATGCAGGAATCATTTGGCCATACTTAGCCACATTATTTTATGGAAAGAGTCAGGGCATTGGCTGGTGGGAGGGCAGGAGAGCACCAGCCGTTCCTCTGTTACCTTGTTCTAGTGTGGGTCATATTCCCTGCCTTTTGACAGTAACCGGAGGCATGGAGATCATTGCCTTTGTTACTAGCTCATGGTTGATGTCTCCTGAGCTGGGGGTTCCATATCCATAGTAGCCTTCCATTCTCATTTAATCTTTACCATAAACACCTGAGGAGTCCTCATTGAACAGGTGAGGAGAAAAGGCTCTGTCTGAGTGGCTAAATTGTTTACATGAGGCTACAAGGCTTAGGAATTGGCAGGGCCAGGGCTCACAGCTGGGCTTTCTGACTTAAGTGCCCACACCCCTCCGCTGGGCTGTGAGGGGAAGCCCAGGCTCACGCAGATGCCGTCTTAATGCGGAGGAGAGGAGGATGAAGCCAGGGGGCACAGCAGTGTCAGACCCACATCCAGGTGGGTCTTTGGGGCAGGTGTCCCATTCGTGATTTTGGTTGGGGTTTGGAACCTAGGTTTGGGGGGGGGCTGGCAGAGAAACTTTTCATGCCCCCTCATTCCCACCACCTGGAGGCATTTCCAGGTGGAGGCTGTGGCTGGAGAGAATCAGGGTGGATGGAGGTTTTACCAACCCCCCATAGCCCTCTGCCAACCTTCTGAATCACCCAGTTAAAATGGAAATGAGTAGAGAAGTTTAAATTTGGGTATGAAGTAGATTTGATTGCATTTTAATTCTTGAAAAGCGTTACCTGCAAGTGGAAAGTGTGAGAAACATTTACGGTGTGGGTCAGAGGTTTGTGCTGAGCGCGGGCCAGCTGTAGGATGAAGCAGTTAGGGTTATGGGTTCTGGAGTCAGACCGGGTTTAGTCCCCAGTGTTGCTGTTCACCACCTGTGACCAGCAAACTGTTTTTTTCTCACCAAATCTGTGCCTTTTTGGTAAAAGAGGAAATAAAGTGGCTTAAGGGGGTTATCCCAGATCCTGGCTCCTAGAAAACATGGAGTCACTGTGAGTTGTCACTATGACTGTGAGTCACAGTGACATGTCCTTAAGCCTCTGCACAGTCATGTGAAGTAGGGACGGCTGTCCTCAGCCTTGGAGCCCAAGGAAGAAGCTGGGGCTTGGGAAGACAGACCTACTTGCTCCTGACCTGGTGAGGATGTGGCAGAATGGGGATTGGGTGAGCCACACCAGAGAAGTTTCCCGGGTGGTTTGCTACACTGGGGGTTTGCTCTCCAAAGCCATTCTATGGAAGGTGGATTCACCAGACTGACCCAGCCTAAAATAGTAGTGGTCCTGGAGGGTGTTGGGTGGCCCTGGTGAGGAAGGGCCTGAAAATTAGCCTCCCCGAAAGAAGTTAGCAGGAGGAAGACCTAGGCCAGCACCATAGCCCACCTTTGCTTAGGCAACAGAAAAGAGTTGCTTCTTTCCCTGGGAACACCGAGGAAAGAAAAGGGGCTGATTGAATGGTCAGGATCTGATTCTATCACAGCTGGGAAGGCTGAAGCCTGCCTCTACACAGTGAGTGGTGTTGAGGCAGGGTAGAAAAGCCCAGAGCTCAACAACCTCCCATGAGGCTTGGGGGTGTCGGCAGACTGCTTTCTCAGCTCACTAGGAATCTGCTTATCAGCTGTGCCTTGTTCCTGCTCGGCCCAGGTGGGAGACCCCTGATCATCTCTTGATTTAAATGTTACTCAGGAGGAAAGAAAACAAGCTCTAAGGAGCAAAATAAGTGTCAAGAGTGCCGGCCTGACTGCCGTGGCTCAGACAGGAAGATTGGGTGATGTCTGGAATCGGAGTAACGACCATCACTAGCACCCTGGAGATGCTCCCATCAGGGATTCTGATTTCATCCTCATGGCCACCTTGTGAGTATTGCTCACACTTTACAGAGCAGGCAGCCCCACTGGGGCAGGGAGGGTGGGAGGTCTGACAGCCAGGAAGCGGCAGAGGTAGGACGCAGACCTCTCTGGCCTTTCCCACCGTGCTGTGTTCTTGGGCCGCTCGTCATTCAGGTAGGAGACCGAGGCCTACAGATGGGACTGGACTTGCCGGAACTAAGGCTCACTAGAACCCTGGCTGTCCCTGGCTCTGCCATGTGGTTCCTGGCCTCAGTTTCCTCACCTGTGACGTGGGACTAGTGAGGGGATACTTGCCTCGCGTTGTTGACAGGATGAAAAGTGATTTTGGCAAGGGAACCCTCTGAGCCTCAGGTCCTGCACCGTTAACTTCCTTCTACCTCAGGCCTCACTTGTTCGTGCTTTTGGGGCATGACCGGATCTGCCTCCCCAACTTCCTGTCTTCAGCCTGTCTTGTCTTTCGGAGAGCAGAGACTTCAGAGGATTGAGCTAGATTTGGGCCCCAGGTTTCTGCTCACTAGCTTTGTGACTGAACACCTTCTCTTCCCTCCCTTGTTCTTGGTTTCCCCATCTGTAAGATGGGGATGATAATACTTGTCTCCTATGGAGCATGGAGTCTTTGTGAGGAGTCGATAAAAGAACACAAGAGTGAGCTGCAGTTTGCCAAAGACATTGTTTACTTGGTCAGGAATGCTCTCAAGGGAGGGGCTCTTACTTCCCAGTGAAGTTCAAGGGTCAGCAGTGTCTGAGCATGGGGGGACCCTCTGAATTCCCCTGCTGGAGCGCTGTGGGGGGTTTCAAATCCCACTTACAAGCCATGCCTGCTAAATCCCTGTGCTCTTGTGAGCATCGCACTTCTTGGCCCTTGTGGCCCAGTGCGTGGCGGTGGGGCGAGGGGCATACCCTTGCCTGTTCTTCAGCTAGGGGTTGGTCGCTGCTCCCAGCTCGGGGCTTGCTGGCAGCCCAGAGAGAGGCGTGTGGGGGCCTGGTCTTGGCAGCGGAGCATGTGGTGCTGTGGAGAGGCCGCTGCTGAGCTTGCCCACGAGCTGAGGTCAGCATTTGCAGCAGCAGGGAGCCTGGTTCATAGTGTTCAGTGACTGAAAGCAGAAAGACCAAGTACGGCTTGGGGGCTCTGAGGTTGGTATTTGCGGCCACACTGACGTTTCGGATGAGTGTGTGCAGTCAGCTCGTAGGGCCTGTGCCTTGCACTTTGCACCCTTTGATTTCTGGCACCAGGCTGAGCATTTTCCCCCTATTTTGTCTGGTCTTCAGCAACCAGTCAGGCCACCAGGACTGGCACTTCCATCGTGCAGATAAGGCAAATGAAGCTCAGAGGGATTAACTGAATTACTCCAAGCCCCTGAGATTATAAACAGGTCCTGTGGTCACGCTGCACTGCTTCGGGGCTCTGCCCCGCTGTGTGTCTGAGGCATGGCATGGGAGAACGCTGAATTTGAAGGCAGTTGTTGTGGCCTTGAGTTCATGCTCTCTGTGTGATCCCTGCTTTCCGACCTGGTCATAAAGTAGGGAGTGAAAGCTCAACGGACGTGTGTGAAAGTGTTTTGTAGTCTGGAAAGTAGTGTACACGTACAAAGCAACGTTCTTCTTGTAGGCTGAGTCACTCTAAGGAGAGGACCCGGCTTCACCTTTCCTTGGATCCCACTGGAAAGCAGTGCAAGGCTGAGTCCCAGATCCGCTCCTGTCTCCCCGTGATGCCAGTGCCACATGTGGGCCCCCCACGGAAGAAAAGTCACCCCTGCCAGCACCGCTGCGGTGACCGGTGCTGGGGAGAGGCTGAGGTGTGGGCAGAGAACAAAATCAGTCGGATCCAACGTCCAGGGACCCACCCCCACCCTTCACGATTTTCAAAGACCCGCTGTTATTTGAAGTCCTGACTGTTCCTTGAGCTCCTTGAGAGTTGTGGAATTCACGGGGCTCATGAAATGCAAACCACAAACGATTCTGCCCAGTAATGGATAGGCTTGTGACCCAGGCAGCCCTGGAGGCAAGCAAATGGTATTTCCTGGTTCTACGTGTGAATAGAGTATATATAATATCACATCTTTACTCTGTTCCTAGATCTCTCTTCCTTTGGTCTGTGATGAAAATTGAAATGATGAGTATAGTCCCAGCCTGCAGCGGGGTGGTCATCCGAGGCTGGAGGTTCTGCTGCGCGAGTCCTGACTCATTCTGGTGTGCGCGAGGCGTGCTAAAGCTGGAACAGTGAGATCAGGTGGTGTGTTCTTTGTGGAAGTTCAAGACCAGCGCGTGGGGTGGAAGCAGCCGGGTCCTCTGACCCACAGACTTGCTTGCGTTTGATCTTGTGCTGTTATCTGATTTCTAACAAGAGTGTGAACTTCTTGTGGGCAGGGACCCAGCCTTGCCTCGGTCTTATCCTCCACCTCCTGGCATGGGCAGTTTGGTAAATGATTGATTATTTAATGAAGCATCACTATGTCTACATCAGGCACCCTGAGGTTGCTTTAATTGCTTTGATTATTTTCTTAACCTAGGCCTGATGGTGTCTCTTTGCAACCTGGGAGCAGGATGACAGCATGAACATGTGCCTGACACCCCCACCCCCTTTGGTAGACTGCTTAGTGAAAATAACTGAACGTACACACTGAAAAACACAGTGCCCCCCCCCCCAAGTACTTATTCTTGTACTTTGTACTTACTCTTGTGCTACTGAGGTATAAAGTACCTCATCCCAGTGATGCTGGAATGCTTGTCTTCAGAATTGCTTCCAGAGCCAGTTTCTGCTTTTCATTTTGCTTTGCTTCCGGCTAAAAATGGGGTGGTTGAGGTTGATCACTGACCTTATTCACAGCCTTTTCTTAAAGGTTATTCGTAAGAAAATCACATCGACCCTCAACCCAGTTTTCTTATCTTTGAGGATCTTGAGAGGTGAGAGGAATGTCATGGGCTTCGAAGAGGGTCAGACGGTGGCATTTTGGAAATGTTCTGAGGAACGGCCATATTACTAAAATTAGGTGCCCTGCTTCCCAAGCTTACTACTTCCAAGGGAATGACACTTATTTACATGACTTTGGTGTGCTTATTAAACAGAACAGCCTCACTGCTTCAGTCCTTCTTCTTAAGTCTGCAGTCTCTGCATCTGCTAGACTTTCTTTTCATGCCAAGAATTCTTCCACCTAGGCTCTGCTCTTTAGCCCTTGGCCCCAGAAAAATGGTCAAGTGAGATGTTTCACTCCCCACAAGAGCCTGGTTCTTAAAGGCCTCTCCCCATCCCGGGCAAGGCACATTTTAATGTTACCCCAGAGTCTGGGGACTCTGTCGTGGGGTTCTGGGGGGTTATGATCAGGGTCTTTGGGAACAGATGTAATGAATGACTGTTCACAGCTGTCATTCGGGTGCTCTACCCAAGCAGACAGGATTCAGTTCCCAGGAGGGCTCCTTGGGCTTGACTACGAAGAAGATGTAAGTTTCTGGATTTCTTTCTTCTTGCCTTTTTAAAAAAATGTACTTTTGATACCAGTTAAACATTTTAATCTTAGTAACAGCAAAGAGCTCCACCCCGGCTGCCTAAGAAACTGTGCAAGACAACAAAGACAGCTTTAAAAATAGTCTCCTCGTTTGTAAGTGGAGCATCTTTGACTTAAGTCAGTGTTTTGTGGCTGGGTTCACATGACCACCACTGGTCACTGGCCCCTGGCATTGGGACCTGGGGGCAATAAATAATAGAACTGGTCTCTGCTAAGTAGATGGGATGATGGCATGTACCTACTTTATAATTTGCATACCCTACAATTCACCATTTTAAGTTCTCTAATTCAGGGGATTTTACTATATTCGCAGTGGTGCAACCATCATCAAAATGAATTTTAGAACCTTTCATCAGCGCATAAAGAAACCCCATACTTGTTAGCTATCACTCCCTATTTCCCACCAACCCTTACTTCCCCAGCCCCAGACAACCACTAAGCTACTTTCTGTCTCAGTGGGTTTTCCTAGTTTAGACATTTTATATAAATTATATAATTTGCAATCCATCTATGAAAACTTAGCTTGTTTTCAAGATCCATCCATGTTATAATGTGTATCAGTACTTCATTCCTTTTTGTGGCTGAATACTATTCCACTGCAGGGATATGCCACATTGGATTTATCCCTTCCTCAATTGTTGGACATTTGGGTTGTTTACATTTTTTTTTGGCTATTATGAAGAATGCTGCCGCGGACATTCGTGTATAAGTGTTTGTGTGAACTTATGTCTTTAATTCTCTTGGGTATATTCCTGGGAGTGGAACTTGCTGGGTCATATGGTAACTTTAACATTTTGAGCGACTGCCAAACTATTTTCCAAAGTGGCTGTACCATTTTATATTCCCACCAGTGGTGTGTGAGGGTTCTAGTTTCTCCTTGCTAACACTTGTTACCGTCTTTTGGGTTCTAGCCATCCTAGTGGATGTGAAGTAGTAATATCCTTGTGGATTTGCATTTCTCTAATGACTAATGATGCTGAGCATCTTTTCATGTGCTTAGTAGTCATTTGTATATATTCTTTGGGTAAATGCCTATTCAGATCCTTTGTCTGTTTTTAAAAATTTTTAGAGTGTGTGTGAGTGGGGGCAGAGAAAGGGAGAGGGAGAATCTTAAGCAGGCTCCATGCTCAGTGTGGAGCCCAATGCAGGGCTCGATCTCATGACTCTGAGATCATGATCTGAGCTGAAATCAAGAGTCAGACACTTAACTGACTGAGCCACCAAGGTGCCCCAACCCTTTGCCCATTTAAAAAGTTAGGGTAATTTTATTATTGTAGAGAATGCTTGGTTTTTTTTTTTTTTTTATTACATTTGCTCTAGAATCTATAGCCATTTAATGGTAAAATGTCAAAATTCAGATAATTGAAGTCATGTTATAAGGCAAAAACTGGCAAATCTTAGCAGGCTTTGGGCAGATCTTTTCTCCCACTTTAGGAGAAAGAGCTCATTCTAACAATCTCTGGTCTGCATTCTGCTTGTTTTGAATGAAACAGATAGATATATCTAGGACATATTTTGGTAGGTAGAAAGAAAACTCACAATTTGAGGGTCTTAGTATTTATGTGGCATTTGTCTAATTAGAATCTCTATTAACTGCACATATTCCCCAATTAACCTACAATTTTAAAAAGCCATAAAAATTATCCATCAGAGAGCATAAATTCTGAATATAAGATTTCAGAAGGAAATAAGAGTTTTATTGTTTTTTAATTCTGAAGACTTACCCTGCAACTCAGTGGTGAAGGACAGCATTGTGGAAAGACTGTGACTTTGAAATCGTACTGACCAAGGTTTGAATTGTTTTTCCTTCATTTACTAGCAGTGTGATCTTGAGCCTCAGATTCCTTATCCATAAAATCTACTTTGTTATAAGGATAAGTCTTTTTTTTAATTATTTTTTAAAAAATTTTTATTGGGTAAGTCTTTTAAGTAAAAGTCCTGGCACCTAGTAGTTGCTCACTTAATGGTAACTATTTTTAACATGCATGCTTTTTGTTCATTTGTTCATGAATTGTGTTTTTATGTGTATATATCAGGTTCTCAATTTTTTTTCAGGTTATTCTATATTTTGTCATCTTGTTTAGAAACAGCATGCATTGTTATACTTGAGTTGTAGGAGTTCTTTATATGTTCTGGATACCAGTCCCTTATCAGATATAGGATTTGCAAACATTTCTCCCTTTCTGTGGGTTGTCTCTTCATTTACTTCTTGGTGTCCTTTGAGCACAAAAGTTCTTAATTTTGATGAAGTGGCGTGCCCATTCTTAGAATCTTAGAGCTGGAGAGGGCCTTTGAGGTTGCCTGTTCAGCTCCTTTGCCCTAGTGATGGAAGACTCTGGCTCAGAGAGAAGGGGTCTTCCTCAAGGTCACAGGCCAAGTTTCATCTCCTGATTTGCACCTCTGTGCATCCTCCATTTCTACTCCTACTGTTTCTGAAGGTAGGAAGTTTAGTTTAGGTGTGTTAGGTGTGTAGGGCAAGAAAGTGGGTAGCTCCCCTCTCCGTCGAAGCACACAGGCTCTTTGCTTATGGGGGGGCTGACCTAAGGTGCTTCTCCATAGTTCATTTGTGTGTCCTTCTCCCCTACCCCGGCCCCCAGCTTTATTGACATATAATTGACACAGTTCATTTATCTGTCCTGTCAGAAATTTGGTCCTGTCTCTCAGAGGGTGCACTGTATGGGAGAATTGCTTAGAGCAACACTTTTTGGAATGAACAAGTTGCATGTGGCTATAAGAATGTAAGTTCATTACAATAAAATTTAAAATTCAGTTCCTCGGTCATGCAAGCCACATTTCCCTTGTTCACACACGGCTACCATATTAGACAGCACACACCGGGAGCATTTCTTTTTTCTTTCTTTTTCTTTCTCTTTTCTTTCAATTTATTTATTTGAGAGAGCAAGCCAGCAAGTGGTGGGGGGAAGGGCAGAGGGAGAATTTCCAGCAGACTCCCTGCTGAGTGCAGAGCCCACGGTGGGGCTCCATCTCAGGACTCTAAGATCATGATCTGAGCTGAAATCAAGAGTCAGATGCTCAACCAGCTGAGCCACCAGGTGCCCCACGGGAGCCTTGCTTGCAGAACTGTTGAGCAGCACTGGCCTGGAGAGCTTTGTGTCCCCTGCCCACGGACCTTTTGTCCCTGGCCCCAACCCAGGCTGCCATCCTGGACTTGCAGCCTTGATCTGTCTTCCATGTGTTCCTTATCCACCTGCCACTCAGACTTCCTACTTCCGTGGTTGCCTCTGGGCTTCTTGGCAAACCCCCTATTCAGATCAGTGGTTGTGGGCCCTGCCGGCAGAGACCCTTCTTTTCCGTAGTTTCTGGATTTGGTTGCCAGTAAAGGACTAGTGCCTCTCCTCACCTCAGCCAATAGATGTGACTTGCAGAAATAGAGCAGAAAGGCGCTTAAAGCAGTATGTGCCTCCTCAGAAAGTTAGCCCTAAGAGTGAATCGATCTACTCTTGGACAAGGGGAAGAGGTCGAAGAACTTTGGGGTTCGGTTCTTTTTGGCTGCATTGGTTGGTGGCCTTTCAGATGGGTACTTCCCCATAGAGGTAGTTGGTCTCAAGAATTTGCAAGATTGCCAGGTGACATGGAGGTGGGAGGCAGGAAGGGTTGGAACCCTGGTGTCCTGAGATGATAAGACAGATTCTGGCTGGTCCTGCTTAGTGCTCTGGTGTGTGTGGGGGGGAGTGTCTGTACCTGAGGGCCATCTGAGCCACTGGTCCCAAGGTCACAAGGGCCACGCAAACAGTCTCAAAGGAAATGCTTTATGTGAAAGGATGGAAGACCGTGTGCTTGTACCAAACTGGAATCTTAGACTTGAAATGAGCGTGGGGAATATCTCTGAGGAGAAAGGGATTCACCCAGGCTCATAACAAGTTAGTGGTGGCAGAGTTGAGCGTAGACTCCAGGTCCTGTGGCACCTTGCCTCATGCATGTTCCACATGCTGTACTGTGTATCTTTATTGACCTAAGGGACAGGTATTTCAAACACATACAAAGAAACCAAACAACTTGGAGACATTGCCTGGGCTTAGACGTGAATTCATTTAACTCATCAGGCACTAGGTCTTGCCATAAGCTCTCCTTTGTCACTCTCATCACTAGAAAGTTATTAAGAAACCTTTCAGTTAAGGTGGGGCCAACCAGGTCCTCATTCCGTCTCTCCAGCCTGTCTCCAGGATCTGTCTTCTGCAGGAACATCTGTCCTTGACCTCAAAGTGTTTGGAAACAGACTTGTTATGGAGCTCAGCCTTGTCCGCCAGACTGAAGAGCCTTGAGGGCAAGGACCACATGCTCTCTGTCCTCCCTCGGGAACAGGCCCAGCATGTTCATTTAGTGAATATCTGTGGACGTTCTCTTTTTCAGGAAAATTCCCCTTTTGATGGGTTTTTGGAAGTATGAGGCCTCTTTTTCCTGTGGTCCTGAATCTTTGTCCATTCTGATTTGGAAATCGCGACCAGAAGAAATGGGCTCATTTTTCTTTCCGCCGCAGAAGAGCTGTCCATTTTGCCTTTGAACGTTATAAGAGCCAAAGGACTTTTATATTTATGCTGAGAAAGTAAGGGTTACGTTTTGCTGAATTGGGCAGTGAATAGAACAATCCCAAAAGGACATCCTGGGAAGGAGTCCCAGAGCAGTGAGGGGCAAGCAGGGAATTGTGGAAGGAATTCCATGCCCTAAATACAGAATATCTCGCTTAACAGTGGAACTTTTCTGCCTTTTCCTCCAGAGGTGGAAGACCGTTCTTTTCAAAGACAAGCTTGATGACTGCTGTGTCAGCACGTACAACTACAAGATAAATTTCTGCACCGGCTTAGCACTAGAAATGCAGTTTACAAAAGATCGGACAAAAATATTAAAAACAGGTTGAAACGTCTTAGGCTCAGCTGGTATGCTTTTAGGTGAGTTATTAGGGACAGGGCTCTAGGGACAAGATCAGGGGACAGGGCTATGACCCAGGTCAGAGCACCTGTCCGCCTAGCCTTTGAAGCCCCGTTTTGGGTTCATCTAAATTCCTTGTTCAGCTTTTCCTAGGACCTGAGTTTCTCTGGTTGGAGCAGAGTAAGTTTTCAGGCTGAATTACTTGGACCATTGCCTGTGTTTTCTTTTTCACATAGCCTGTGGGTATCTGGCCTTTTCAGCCAAGGAAAATGGAAATGGTTCTAAACACTCACTTGAGCCATGAATTTCAACCGTGTATTAATTTGCTGCTTATGTCTTGATTTTTGTGTCTTCTGAGAAGCAATGAGAGGATACTAGGGCAGGCCTCAAAGGTCCTTTGGGGGTGCTGCAAGGGTCTGGAGCTGGGATGAGAGATCAGGGAGAGAGGAACTGTGCCCTCCCACTGTTACCTGCGGTGCAGCTCCCTGCCCTCCTGCGTGCGTATATGTAAGGTTCCACTTAAGATTTCATTTGGAGAGGAAAGTTTCCAAAACTCATTATGTAGGGAGTATAGGGCAGATTGCTCTGTGTCTTACCCTCACCTCACTCTGCAAGGAGTCTGGGCTGAAAATTTAGGGCTCAACTCTTGTTCCTTCCTCCACATGAGCTGTAGGATAGATTCTGTACTAAGGTCTTAAATTTTGCCTCTAACTCACGGCTCTTCGCTTTTCAGGGGCATCAGAAGTAAGAAACCCGGTACTATCAGTGAGCACAGGCCATATGATGATTTCTAGGGTTTCAGTGATTTCTATGTATTATAGAGATCTTGAAGTATTTAGCATTACCCCATTTTCTTCATATATAAAAGGGTTAGATCAAGATATGAACTCATTCCTGTCTTCTTTTAAAGCTGTTTCCTAGGAGGAGAAGATCCAGGGATGAAGAGTAGGTAGTGGGCCACATAACACATGGCAGCTTTGTGGGTGGGGATGGGAACACAGTGGGAATAAACCCAAACTGATGAATAAATGATCAGTATACGGCTTTGCCCTTTATTTGTTTTTGTTGTTGTTTTCTGATTTTTGTTATTTTCTGCTTTGGGTGTCACTTTTGCTCTGTAAAGCCTGGAAGTGACCTATTTAATTCCTATATTTGGAGCTCTCAGAATGTGCCGAGGATCAGTCCAACTCCCTGAACGTGAACAGGAGTGAGAAGTCCGTGCCTGACCACAAGGTGCTCACAGTTCAGCGGGGAGCAGGTGACCCTTTAGTGAGCCTTCGTGTGTGTGCGTGCGCGCGCGCGCACGCACAGTCGTGTGCTCCCTTGGTCACAAGTAATGAGTCCAAACCGAGCACAGGCTGGATTAAGTCAGAGAGGAATTTATTGGCTCCCATCACTGACCAGTTCAGAGATAAATTTGGAGTCAGCTCAGGGGCCCAAATGAGGTCCTCAGGATCTGGTTTCTCTCTCCCCTCCTGCCTCCACTTCCTGTGTGTTGACTCCAATTTCAGGCATGCCTCCCCCCGGAACTGCAGAGTGGCTGTCAGCACTTGCCAGGCCTGCATCCGTCTACCTTCCAGCAAGAGAGCGTGAGCATCTTGGTCCAGCCATGTCAGTCTTGTTCCATCCCATTGGCCCAGGCTGCAACGTGTGCACATCCGAATCTGTCACGTGGCCAGGGGCACATGAAACCCTTTAAGCCCTGGTCCTGTGCTTCACCACTGAACCCAGTGGAGCCAACTCTACCCTAACACCCTGGGCTGAGAATGGAGAGAAAGCACTAATCGTTGGGGAAAGGGGTCAGGCTCGAACTATGGCCTGCACCATTGTTGAGGCAGGATGAACTTGGGGCTGTGTTCCTACCTCACCTACCCTCGAGTCAGAATTGATTCTGTAATGAGGACGGCGCTTTGTTGCCATGTGGTTTTAGCTGGCCCAGGCATTTAGACACCAAATCTTTTCTCCCCTGAGAACATTGCTCTGGCCCAGGATGGGGTGGGAAACGTATTTCAGGTGAGCATTAGGCCCTTGACTCCAATATTAGATAACTTAGAGCCTTCTAACTTAGATGATTAATATTTGAAATTCTCAAGCGCATAAGGGTGAATAAGCACAGTTAGTGCAATGGCACCCCACCTCCCATCCCCCCGCCCCGCCCCTCCCCCAATTAGGCATGTTATTCAGATAAACATGTTTTAATGTCTCTCGGGTTGATCTAGCAGAGTGGGAGATGGTGCAGGCTTCAGATTTGGGAGAAAGATCCCAGTGTACATCTTGACTTCGTAACTGCAGTTTCCTTACTTGTAAATGGTAACTAACTCCTAGATTTGTGAGAAGTGAAGTGATAAGAATAAAGCACAGTGCCTGGGACATAGTAAACAGTCCATAAGAAGTGGCTGTTATTTCTAATTTTTCAAATGAGCTGGGTGTACTGCCCGATAATCTCTGTGAAGTTTGGTGTTACCATTCTCTAAATCTGAATATCTTCCATGCTCATACTCAGTTTGGGGTGAGATGCTAGGAAGCTCTCAAAGCCTTCACGGAGTATAGTGCTTTATAATTCATGGTGCTTCCGTGTTTTCGAGAGCTTGAATGACTTCTCCAAGGGCAGAGGGCTGCAAAGTTGTGGGGCAGACCCTGTGGCCAGCATCTTCTCAGATATCCCATGTCCGTAGCATTCTGCTACTCCAGTGAGTGTTTTTGCCTTTCTAATTCATTGAATTTGTTGGCTATCTACCATGGTTTCCGATGGATTTCACTGGAGAACCACATCGTGTAGTTCCTTGAAATAAACCTTGAGTTCATTTATTGAAGAATGATTGTCCTTTCACTCGTGTCTTTGTTCATTGGCCTGATTTATCGGGACTGTATCACAAACCTCTCCTGTCCTTAGAGCAAATTAGCTCAATTTGTGTTGTATGAAGTAACACAAATCAAGTTTATAACATTTCAAAGTTCTAGTCAGTAGCTTCCTAATTAGAACCTGGAAAGCTGGCCTAACTGACGTTGAAGTCATTTATCTTGGTAAAGGTAAAGATTTCTCAGGGAGGATGGATTCCTGTGAAAGATCACTCAACCCTACATTCTTAATTCATTAACACTTAGCTCATTTCTTCCTAGCCACGCTTCTCAAAGCAATGTGTGCTAAAGTACTATTTAAACTGTTGGATAATAATTAATGATGGCATTAACTATTTGAGAGAAATTGAGTGTGTGCCCAGTAGCCAATAGACTATTGTTAGAGACTTATCCAAAAGACATAATATAATAATGTTGTATTTTAAGACCTTTGAAAATGTAGACCAGATTAGTGAACTGCATTGTGCATAATAAGTGTCTGTTACTATTTCATTCATGTGTGAGCAAGATGGTCACAAGAATCTGCAAAAGCAGGATTGTCTGAGGCAGGTTTATCAGTTGTTAGGGGGCTTTAGGGTGAGTGACATCTGGTTGATCGAGGATTGAGACTAAAGCCAGGTGACTGGTCTCTTGATATACCAGGAATGGGTGTTCTGTGAAGACCCACAAGGCCTTGACTCACATTGCTAGTCTAAAGGACGCCGATGTCTCTGTGAAGACATCTTGTGTAGTAGAATACACCAGCATCTGAGACCAAAGCACAGATTAATAACAGATGTCTTTGAGGTATGCCATACATATAACGAGGTGCATAAAGGGAACATATCTGAAGTGTACAGCTCATTGAATTGTTAAATATACACGTCCATGTAAACACCACCCAGATCAAGGTATAGAAAATTTCTGTCACTCCAGAGGGCTCCTTCATGCCCTTGCTTACTCCTACTTCCCCGAATCCCCACCTCCCCCAGGAAATCACTATTTTGACTTCTCCCAGCATCAGTTAAGGTTTGCCTATTCATGAGCTTCATTATAAATGGAACCATACAGTATGTACTGTTGTATATCTGGCTTCTTTCACCCAAAGGACCGTTTTCTGCGGTCAAGTTTGGCCTGAGGACTCACCTGGAGTAAAAAGGATTTGAGAAACTTTGATTTATACTGGTGGGCAGCGCACATTCTGAGATAAGAGATGCCCTGGAAACATGAAATGAAGTAGTATAAAAGCTAAGGAAAGTAGACATTGCCTAGGAAAGAAAGGACTTCCATGAAATTGGAAGCTTCTGGTATTGCATGTTTTTTTCTTTACCTTGCGGAGGGGCTGTTTTCTCCCACCACCAAACTAGTTCCACATCTTCTACATAGACCCTGGAGAGTACTGGCTGTTTGTGTATAACATCATGTGTGGTAGATGACATTTGAATGAATGCGTGATGGGGTCAAGGAATATGTTAGCTGGCATTCTGTGTCCACTATCGCTTCCTATCTTGGAATAATTTCCTTATATTTAATGGGAATGGTTTTAAAAGACCTTGTAGAAAGAGACCTTATATCTTTGTTGTTTTTATTACTTCCATTCCTTGTCTTATTAGTCCCCTTTTCTCTTGACATTTGTCATTTCCTGTTTTGTTTTTGTTTTTTTTTTTGTCTGAGTAAATCCTGAAGAATGGTCTCTTATTTTGTCTGACTGTGGTCCTTTAATTTGGAGAAGCTAGAGTTTTAGCTGTATTTGGGAGTATTTTTCAATGATGCTAAGTATAATCTATGCAACAACTTTTTTTTCTTTCCAAAGGTCTTAGAACGTTCTGGAAATGTTTTCAAATATACACAGCTAGACCATACTAAATACTAATAACTAGAAGGGAAGACTTGAGTTTGAATTACAGAATATTTGAAGGAGGAATCTAGTTTTATTACTTTTAATTTTGAAATCAGTCTTTGATGTTTAAAAAAAATGTTTTGGTCCATGCTTTCTAGGTCCTGAGAAAAGTCACAAAGATACTGTTTTCTTTAGAAGCTTGATAATTTAGCTTTTACATCTAGGTCTGTGGTCCCATTTCAAATTCCGCCCCCCCCCCATTGGATATCTAGTTCTTCCAGCAACGTATGTTGAAAATGCTTTCCTGTCCCCATTGAATTGCTTTGATACCTTTGTTGAAAATCAATGGACCATATTAAATATAGCCTATTTCTAGACTTTCTTTTCTCTTTCACTGATCTATTTACCTTTATGTCATTACTACACTGTTTTGATTACCAAAGCTTTATTGTTATAAATCTTAAAATGAGATAGTATAAGTTCTCTCATTTTTGTTCTCCATGCCCCCCTCCAAGATTGTATTGACTATTATAGATCCTTTGCATTTCTATATAGATTTTAGACTCAACCTGTGAATTTCTACAAAACAGCCTTTTGAAATTTTGATTAAGAGGACATTGAGGGGCACCTCAGTCGGTTAAGTGTCTGCCTTCAGCTTGGGTCATGATCCCAGGGTCCTGAGATTGAGTCCAGCCTCAGGCTCTGAGCCTGCTTCTTCCTCTCCCTCTGCTCCTCCTCCTCCTCCCTTCTCCTGCCTCGCTTGTGCTCTCTCTCAAATAAATATAATCTTAAAAAAAGTGGGGGGGGGACATTGAATCTATAGGTCAGTCTGGGAAGAAAAACATTTTAACAACATTGAGTTTCTCAATCACTGAATGTAGTGTATCTCTTCATTTATTTAGATCTCCTCTAATTTCAGCAATGTTACCAGTGCAGAGGCCTCATTATATTTAATTAAATTTATCCCTAAAACTTAATATTTGTTATGCTATTATAAATGGAATTTAAAAAACTCTTCCAGTTACTTATTGCTATTATATACAGACTTGATTTTTACGTATTGGCCCTGTGTCTGTCACCTTGTCCAGTTTACTGATTCTGGTATTTATTTGAAGATTCTTGAGGATTTTATATGAATGTAATCATTCTGTGAATAAAGACAGTTTTATTCTTTCCAATATTTAAGTATGTATGTATGTATTTTTCTTGCCTTGTTGCATTGGCTAAGACCTTCAGCACAGTGCTGAAATGGAAGTAGTGAGAGCAGATATCCTTGTCTTCTTATTCTTGAACTCAGAGGGAAAGTATTTAGTTTCTCATTATTGAGTAGAATGTTAATCGTTGGTTTTGCATAGATGTCCTTACTGGTTGAGAAAATTTCCTTCTGTTTCTGGTTTGAGAGTTTTTCTTACAAAGGGTGTTGAATTTTGTCAAATACTTTTTCTGCATATGTTGAGGTTATCATATGATTTTTCTTTTATTCTATTGTGGCAAATTCTATTGAATTTTGAATGTTAAACCAAATGTTATTCTTAGGATAAACTCCACTTGATCCTGCTATATTATTCTTTTTATATATTGCTGCATTTAACTTTCTAATGTTAAGGATTTTTTGATGTCTGTTCTTGAGGGATATTGGGTCTGTAATTTCCTTTTTTTTTTTTTTTTTTTGAATGTCTCTGGTTTTGGTATCAGGGTTGTGCTGGCCTCACAAAATGAATAGTCTGGTACCAGTTAATTTGTCATGACTAGCAGCAAAGTTCTAGTTTTCGTACTTTTAAGTAAGCATAAAGTAATGGCTGTTAGGTAAAAGAAGAGAAATTGTTTTACTGATCGCCTAAGAATTTCTGCTTATTAATGTATGAAACATCTATGGAAGAGTATATTTGTTGTGTATGAAGTAATGCATCAAAGATGTTGGAAAATATTTTATCTTAAGTGGGATAAACAAGTCACACCCTCCCATATGCTAAATTGCGTTTGTATTTTATTAGCAAAATATCTTTTATCACTAAGGGAATGAATTATCTGATTGTCATTCCTTTGTAATTTATGGAATATTCAATTCATAAGGTTTTATTGTATGCTGGTATTTGGGTCTTTGTTTCCTCTCCTTTTCTCCTCTTTTGGTTGTATTTCCACCCCAATAAAAGCTTATGTTCATAAGTCAGCTAGTGTTTTCACCTGTTGAGTTATTTTGCATGAAGTTGGTCACATGTGCTCAGACAAAATACAAACTTTTTCATCTGTATTGGGGGCATTGTAGATTGCCACTACTGCTAAGGTTTCTGTTTGGGGGAGCCTTCTGTTCAAAAAGGATCATAAATTCAGTCCAACTCAGTGTAGAATGGAGTTGGAAGAAATCAAGCCATCAGTTTTGGTGAAGTAGAAATCTTGTGTTAAGTAAGCAGTGGGTGAGAGGGAATTGGGAGCAACCATCCTGGTTGCCATAATGATGGTGCATCCGGGAAAAGTACAGGTAAAAAGGGAATCCTTAGGGAAGAGTTCTGGGACCTGTTGTGATGCTTTAGGAAGTACGCCAGCTTCTGCACCTCTGTCTTCAGAGGACATGTTTAGACACACATCCCACACGACATGTTCAGCAGCACTTACTGTGTTCTTCTCTAGCCCCTAAGATCTAGAGGATGGCATCTCTGGGGGAGTCCTGTCCCCACGTGACTTAGAAGGATCTTCTCCCCTATTCCCTTTCCGAGAGTCCAGGGAAGGTGAGTTATAACTCCCCTATAAGCAGGGACCCATGACATTCCCTTGAGCACCTGGTGGCCTCAGATGGACAGATGTCCACTGTCCCTGGTTCCTGGATGGTGGGCCTCGTGGCATGATGTCCGTGGGGCAGTGTGCACATGCTCGGATGCCACAGGCCTGACCTCAGTGCTGCCCCCTGTAGCAGCCTCTCTTGTTCGTCTAGGGGATCCTTACCACAGGGTGTTGGGATTGGAGACCATTCCTATGTTTGCATAGAATATTCTCCAGGCACGAAATGTCCCTCCTTGCTCTCATTCTTGAGAATGAGGCTTATTTCAAGTCCAGCCCCCTTTAGGAAGCCTTCCCTAACAAACTTCTCAAGCGCCCCCTTTCCCTTCCCTTTAGGATTTATTCTGTGTATGTTTAACATAGCCTTAAGGATAACACATGTTGAACTGAATTGAGAGGACAAGGTTTATATCAGCAGATACAGACTAGATCTGATTTTTAAAAAAGCGACACAGAATGGAGGCATTTTATTTTTTTACTCGACATTTTCAGGTAGGTTTTAGTTGTTTGGAAATCGTGAAAAAATGTTTCTGTACTACGCAATGGGAAATGTTTGCAATAACCAGAAAATTTAGGTTGTAAAGAGTGTCCTAGCACATAATTTATATTAAAAGAAACAAAGTTAAATTATCTGGGGTCTTGATGTCTTGGGCTCACCCCCCTGGATATTGCCTTATTTCCTTTACCCTCAGACTTTATGGTGAGATTTTTCTATGGAGGCCCCTTCCTGTCATTAATGAACTCTCTACACCACACTCACTCTGTCTGAATTTTTGTTCTTTTTCCCTTTTGGTGTGTGTACCTCAGGTCTCTTTTTATTGAGGCTCCTCTGCCAGTTGTTTTTAAGGTGGTGGTGTCTGAGACCTCCCAGGACCAGATCCCAGGCTGTGTCCTCTTGAGTCAGCCAGTCTCTCTGTGTCTTCCTTCTGTCCCTTTCTAAAGAAGAACTACAAAGCTTGTCTTGCAGGGTGGTGGTTAGAACTTGAGAATATGTGTGTCCTGTGCCTGGTGCATGACGGGTTCTGATGGTAACTCAGTGGGTCTCTGTTTGCTCCACACCAGGCTCCATTTGTCCTTGTGCATCACAGGTGCTCAGTAAGCGCCCTCCCCATGGGTCACTGACATTACAAGCAGGGTGACCTTAATAGTCCATAGCCAAGGGGAGGTGAGTGTCCTTAAACGCAGGTTGGCTAAATTGTTGCAAAGGCATGTCTCATGCTGGTTGCCCAGTTGCAGGTGTGACACTTACAAGATACTAGTCCCATGGTGACAACATCTATTAGTATAACACCTAGAAAGTAGTTAGGGCCACAAGAAGTCAGCGGATGCCTTACTCTTTGTTGTGCGTGGAGATTGAAAGCTACATAATTAAGGGAGAGAGAGAACATGGTGAGGACAGAGAATGCTTCCTAAGGAGGTGGGACTTCCACCACAGCAGTGGTCATTTATGGAGCTGCCATTCTGTTCCAGGCACTGTCCCCAATAGTCGCAACTATATCATAGGGCTGAGGAGTCAACTGGAGCTCCAAGAGGCTGTATAGAGATGGGGGAGTACAGTTTGGAGAGCAGTGGAAAGTGGGCATTTCAGGGTAAGGGAAGAGCATGAAGAGATGGGTAACGATAAATTTTAAGCACTTTGTGTGACACTAAAATTTTATTGCCTGTCTTTTTAGGATAAGCAGCATTGGCTGGAGTTTGTGATTATATTGTTGAATTGACTTTTGCATGGATGTTGCTTTTATGCTTTTGATCCTTGTTTTTGAAAAGCCTTTACATTTATTGGATTTTATATTCTTAATTTCGAGGCAGATCACTTTGATAGCCAGGAGGAATTGGAGAGGCAGTGAGTGTCTCGAACAGAAGGCAGCAGACTTAGATGCGAGTCCCTTTCCTGCTCTTACCTGGCTATGTGACCTTGGGCCCAACGATGCCACCCACATCACTGAAGGAGAGGTGCTGACCCTGTGTCAGGCTTGGCTGTCTAGCTCCGTGGCCTTTTCTCTGCGACTGTGGACTGAATGGGTTCTGAGGGGGGTTTCGTTCGGTGGCCAGGGCAGCCGGGCAGTGAGGATGGCTGAGATGGAGCCTGAGAACTTTGCTCTCGGACCTGGGCTCTTGACTAGGTCAGACTTCTTTCATGTCTTAGTAGTGCCCCTCTTGAGTTCTCTCAGAGTTGTGAATATATCTGCACTTCCCATCATGTTTTTCTTTTTGTCTTGGCTTCAAAGAAGCTCAGAGCTAAATTTATGGCTTGATTATAGTTGCTGGGTTGGCCAAGGTTTTAAATATGTATTTTTTTTTTTTTTACTTGATGTTATTTTTTTTTCTTTTGGTCCTCTTGTTTCTGTGTCCTTTCTTGCATTATCACCTTAAATCATTTTTTTTTTTTTTTAAAGATTTTATTTATTTATTTGACAGAGAGAAACACAGCGAGAGAGGGAACACAAGCAGGGGGAGTGGGAGAGGGAGAAGCAGGCTCCCCGCAGAGCAGGGAGCCCGATGCGGGACTCGATCCCAGGACCCTGGGATCATGACCTGAGCCGAAGGCAGTCGCCCAACCAACTGAGCCACCCAGGCGCCCCACCTTAAATCATTTTGAGAAGTAGGTCAGGTATGCATTGAAAAATCATTTCTGAGGGAGGAGGACCATCAGACAAATGGAAAACAGATTTGGGTGACTTTGGTCAATGTTTGGGATAGATCTTGTCTTTAAACTCTTTTTTTTTTTTACTTTATTCACTATCAAATGGTCTAGACAGCACATTTTACTGTCCCCTCATGTGAGGTAAGCATCAGGGGTAAGTTGTGCTTCATAAAAATCAGTTTTCCTAAGGAAGCTCCTCATCGGGCAGCCTGTAGTTCTGACCTTGTAGGCAGACCTGTGAGCCCCTGAGGTGGTGGGGCCCACATCCCTGGCTCTTCCTTGTCAGGGCCTGAGACTGCTCCCCTGGGGTCCCAAGGCCACTTGGGCTGCGGGTGGAGGGGTGGGGGTGGGGTGGCCCCCTCACCTGAGCAGCTGTGGGCTCATCCTTGAATATGGAAGGAAAAGGTGATGGGCACAGTTACTAGGCGTCACTGCCTCTCCCCCTTCTTTTTCTAGCCTGGCTTTTAGAAGTAGCTTTTATTCCCTTGACAGACAGTGTTTTGGCATCTGCTCTGTGCTGGGTAGTGGGCACTGGCCTAGGTGCTGTATTTTTCAGCACTTCGTGATGGCAGCGGAGTTGTTCCTAATCCCAAGTACAAGACATTTCGGAGGAGTGCTCTGGAAAAGCCTCCTAGTGGCCGATGGGTGCAACTCTAGTAGAGGAACTGAGGAAATGGGTTACCCTGGGGCAGCGTAGGGAGCAGAATTCCTCTCTCCGGGTTGTGTTCACTGTGCCTCAGAGTCAGTTTGGACCCCTCTTCACGGTAATTCCAGATATTTGGGTTTGACAAAGACCGTGCCTCAGATCCCTCAGCCTTTGGTGTGGCCCCAGAGATGCCAGAGTTATTTCCAGAAACGATGTGGGGGGCGGAGTATGTGGGCCGGCCACGCTTACCACCTGCCCCCCCCCCCAACTTGGCTATTCCTTTCTGTAATTCAACTGATTGCTTTTCTTTCTAAATTGCTGGCTTAAGCTTTATCTTATCTAATTTTATCTCCTCCAGCCTTGTACATCCAGAGCATCATTAGGGCCTGTGCTCATTCTGTCCCTTCAGCTTCTCCTGCGCTCCCTCTGCATCCCCAGGGGATAGGGGCTGGATTTGCATAATCCACATTTTCTGGCATGGGAGATGGCTGCCCTGGCGAGGGCCTTTCAACCTCTGGAACCTCTCCTTTCTGCGTCCACCCTTGTCATTGTGTTGCATGGATGTCTAGCGCTTCCTCCAGGACGCAGTCCTGCCTTCTCTTCCCCCCCCACCCCGTCTCTCTCAGCCCCCTTGTTTCTTTTGACCCATGTCCTTCCCACCCCCCCACCCTGTCCTGCCCTTTTGCTGGCCGCCTGGCTCTCCTTACCTCCTGTCAGATTGACAGGCTCACTCTTTCTTTTTACTCCAAGCATCTGTTCCTCTAAATCGTGAACTGCTGTTGGTAGAATTAAATGTGTAATATGTTTCTTCCTGCACATATTAGTAAAGGACTTGGCTGTCCGGAGTGGGCTGGATCCTCACTATTTGCAAGTGTCCACTCCCGCCAGCACCCCCCTCAGGATGCTGATTATGACCCTCATCGTTTCTCTCTCTCTCTCTCTCTCTCTCTCTCTCTCTCTCTCTCTCTGTCTCTTCGCTGTGTGTACGTCTTGGCATTTCTGTCTTTCTCTCAGACACACAAAGCTCAGAGAGGCTGGCACATTTTCCTCGCCATAAATCCCTGTTTGGAAGCACACACAGACCCAGGGTGAGTGAGGAGGAACTGAAAAGGGCTCAGTCAAGAGGCTGCAAGAACCAGTAGAGAACTAGGATTTCAGGCCGACGTCTTCATGGCCCTTCTACTAGGTCCTGTGCTAAGTATGGCAGCACCACTTTGTTTGGACCGTGGAGCCTGGCACCCTCCCCTGAGTGTATTGCTGATGCAAAGGAGGGAGGGCGGGAGCAGTCCCAGCCTTGCCCCTCTTGCCTGCGGCCCCAAGAGATCCCCTTCCCCAAATGGGTGGTAGGGAAACCAGCCCGTCTGTGAGGCATCTGAGCGAAGGGCCAGGAGCCAGAGGGTGCTGCATTAGAATAGATTATGTGGTATTTGCTTATCACTTCTGTTTCAAGGTAAATAAAAATCTATCTTTGGCTTAGAATTCTTGCCTCCCAGCCTGTGGGTGAATATTGACTGACAAGCATTACCTCCCATGTAGAAAAGGCTCGCATGCAGGGCCATAAATTAAAGCTCTGCATTGGATGTATCTTCTTAATGTTTTCTGCAGAGTAGAATTAGAACATGTTGTTTCTTCTGAGGTTATAAAAAGCAAACAAGGATCCCCTTCCTCCCAGACTAGCGGAAAGTAAATGAATACTTGAAATCCTGTCTTATCAGCCATAAAACTTAGATGAGAGCTAGGGCAGATGTACGAGGAGATCGGGATATATCTGGGACCACAGACTTCTATTCCTTTTCTGGAAGAGAAAAACTGCATTTAGACGTAGACAATTTGGTTAAATTTTGCAGGCTATCAAACACAAAGAATAGCGGATTATGTCTCCAGGGTTTCAAGTTTTAGCGCAGTGGGAGGCAAGTCACTTCACCTCCCCGGGCTCTGGTTTCCTTGGCTCTCCAAGGGGAATAAAAATTCCTGCCTTGCAGGTGGCAGTGACAATTAAGTGAGAAATTTATGCCACATACAGAATATGTATTCAATAAATATTAGTAACTGGTAAGCCCTTTGATGAGCCTACTGAAGGCCTGGGTGGGGGGTGGTTCTTTCTTTCTTTCCTTCTTTCTTTCTTTCCTTCCTTCTTCTTTTCTTCTTCTTTCCTTCTTCTTTCCTTCTTCCCTTCCTTCCTTCCTTCTTCTTTTCTTCTTCTTTCCTTCCTTCCTTCTTGCTTGCTTTCATTTGTTGGTTTCCTTTTGTTGTGATATATGGTTACACATGCTGTTTGTGCCTCTGTGGACACCTGCACTTTTAGGGTCTTACCTCTACTGTTGTCATGAAATTTCGAAAGGACTCATGGCTTCAAAAAAGGCTGCAGGGTTTTGAATTTCCTTTTTTTCTTTGCAAAAGATTTTGAAGCTTAAGTCATGTAATTAATAACAGGGGAGGTTAAGAGTCAAAGATTGTTCTCTTACGCTGGTCATTTTTTAAGCTGAACTTGGCATGGGTTGAAGCAAATCCGTGTCGTCTTGACCATTCACTTTTTTTTTTTTTTTAGCTGAGAAAATAGATTCTATCTCTAATGAAGTAATTGCGAACAGTCCTGTTAACATATGGTACTGATTTTTCACAGAAGCATTGTTGAAATGCTTGGGAACTACCAGGTTAAAAGTCGTAAAAATAGCCGACACTCCATGGAGTCCAGATGGTATCTCCAGACTTGAGGGTCCAAATGGCATGAGAACTGTCAAGAACAGGGGTCAGCAAACCATGACTCTTGGGCCAAACCCAGCCTGCTGCCTGTTTTTGCGTGGCCTGTGGATGAATGATGGTATTTCCCATGAAAAAATGGTTAAAAGAGAATCCAAAGAATAACAAGAATTTCGTGATGTAGAAATTATATAAAATTCATGACATGTAGAAATTATATAAAATTCACGTTTGTGACCATAAGTAAGGTTTCATTGGAACACAGCCACACCCATTTGTTGACGTATTGTCTAGGGCTGGTTTTGTACTATAATGGCAAAACTGAGTAGTTGCCTAAAATACTTATTGGCTGGAATTACACAGAAAGAGATTTGCCAGTCCTGGGTCTAGATAGTGAGGAATTTTAGTTCTAATACGTATTCATTGATACGTGGCTTCTTTTTGACATTCAGCTCTTGACTGTAGCTCTTGACTTTTATTTTTTTATTAATAAAGAAAGTATGAAGAAGATCAAACATGACCCATTAATGCCACTATGAAGGCTACCCTCTTCAACATTTTTGATGGTAAAAATAAAAATGCTTACGGTAAATCATTTTTCAAACGGGTTAAGAAAGATATAAAAACCTATCCCTGCATTTTCCCTACCCAAATTCCTCCATCCAAAGGTAGCACTGTTAATAATTTAACATTCCAAAAATTTGTGGGGGGGCTATTCAGAATATATGTGTGTATTTTTTTTTTAAATCTTCTCTTAGCATGCCTAATTTACTGTAAAATACTTCTAAATTATTTAACCTTTTATTATGACATTTCAAATGTATATGTGGTAAGACAAGAAAGTGTAATGAATGAACCTCAATTGAGTAGTAGTTCATGATGCTCAAAATGTCCCTGTTTTGGCCATTGTTAGCCTTTTCAAGTTGTTCCCTGAGTCTTTTTGACATGAGCCCAAGTAGTTTTCGATAGCTTTCTTTGTATGTGGTGTGACAAGATGTTTTGTATTCATCCTATGCATGTCTTGCCCCAGATCTAGAATTGGCCATTTCTACAAGGAGTCAGCTCTGTTTCGTTTTAGTGGTGAAATTGTATTTCAAGACTACAATCAAGGCTCAAAGGTGCATATCTATAAACAGAATTTTTATAGTAAAAAACACATAGAAAATGCATGGAGTACAACACTTATGTAACTACCACCTACGCATCAAGAAGTAGAACACGGCAGAAGCTCAGAAGTGCCCTAGTGGATCCCTTTGTGGCCGTCCTCCCTTTCTTCCCTTCAAAGTAACCACTGTCTTGACTTTTATGGTAATCACTTCCTTGCTCTTTTTTGTTTTATCGTTTATGTACACATCCCTAAGCAAATAGAGCTTGGTTTTGTCTGCTTTTGCATTTTTATACAAATGGATCATGTTGCATGAATTCTTTTGTATCTTCTTTTGTTCAACATTGTAAGATCCATTTGTTTTCATTTTCTTTGCAGTATGATATTCCATGGGGGGTGAATGAATAGACCGCAATTTATTCTATTACTGATGTTGTTTCTGGTTTCGAGCTATTTAAAAATGCTGAGACGGTCTTTGTATCTGCTTTCTGGTGTGCGTGTGCAATCATTTGTGAAGGGTATATATGGAAGTAGAATTGCGGGGTCAAAAGGTGTATTTTTTCCCCCCAGAGAGTTGCACCAGCTGATACTCTCCCCAGCAGTGTCTGAGTGTTCTGTTGCCCCACATCTGGGATGATGAGACTTTTAACCTTCCTGCCAGTCTGTTGATCCAACATGGTATCTCACAGTGACTTTTGTTCCCTATTTTCCTGTTTACCAGTGAGGTTAAACATCTTTTTATATGTTCAATTGACTATTTGGATTTCTTCCCTTGTGAAGTCTCTGTTCAAGTCTTTGGCTCATTTTTCCACTGAGTTGTTGTTTTTTTTTCATATTGATTTACAGGCATTTTATATGTATTGGATACAGATTCTTATTGGCTGCGGTGTTGTGAATATCTTCTGTCATTCTGGGGCTTTTCACATTCTTTATGGTGCCTTTAGATGAACACAAGTTCTTGTGCCTTTTAGGTCTTATTTTAGGAAGTCTTCCTCAGCCCTGAGCTAGGTTAGGACATATAATATAGATACTAAATATTCTATTTCAGGGAAGAGTCTACAGTTGTGTAGAGTATACATCCTAAAGGACAGGAAGGCAAGCAAATGCTTAAGTGTGCTACCAGGTGAGCATAGAGAAGCCTCTTCTGATGACTGCCATGTTCTTTTTGACAACTGACTTGAGTGTGCTTGGCATTCCTGAGTAATCCTCTCCCAAGAAGGAACTCTTACCAGCCTTTTGGATTTTCAATTTTATTCAGATTGAAATGCATTTCCCCCCCTTGTTTTAGTAATTCTTCACGTATAGCTGTTTCTTGTCAAATATTTCCTGAGCACCTGCCTTCCACGGAATAGCAGATGCTATGGGGAAGGTGGAGGGTTGATGACGAGATTACTGTTTGTCTTCAGACAGATTACCATCACATAGAGGAATTTAGGTAGCACATCATTTATGTAATGGACTTTGACCATGAATTGGCTTCACCTTTCTTCAGGATATCATTTAAATCCAAACAGCTGAGCCAGTCACAAAATACCACATATTGCATAATTCCATTAATATGAAAGTCCAGAATAAGGAAGCCTATAAGGACAGAGTAGATGAGTGGTTGCTTAGGGCTGGGGGCAGGAGGCTGGGGGGATTCCGGGATGATCCCTAAAGGGTACAGATCTTCTTTCTGAAGTGATGAAATGTTCTAAAACTGACTTTGGTGAGGGATGCACATAGCTGTGAATATACTAAAACCCATTGAATCATACACTTTAAATGGGTAAATTATATATGAATTACCTCAATGAAGTTGTTAAAAAATGTAAAAAAAAATTAAGTGCAGCTATTTTTCCTCAGCTGGCTCAGTGAGGTTTTCCCTTTAAGTTCCATGGTTACTTAAAAGAATGGATTGATACAGAATTCCCAGGTTTGATGTCCATGAAATAGCTGGTTTACCGGCCAACAGATAGGAAAGGAACTGTGTGATTCCTTTCTTCACTCCATGACTCAGTGCTGTTCAGAGGCTCTTTATTTTTTTAGATTATTTTTTTATTAAAGTATAATTAGCATACAGTGTTATATTAGTTTCAAGTATACATTATAGTGATTCAACAATTGTTTACATTACTCAGTGCTCATCCCGGTAGGTGTTCTCTTAATCCCCACCCCCCTCCTCCCCGGAAACCACCAGTTCTCCATAGCTAAGAGTCTGTTTTGTTTTGTTTTTTTTTTCCTTCCTATTCAGAGGGCCTTTCAAGAAGGGGTCAACATTCTTTTTTTTTTTTTTAATTTAAATTTTAGTTAAACATACAGTGCAATATTGGTTTCTGGGGTAGAATCCAGTGATTCATGACTTACATACAAACCCCAGTGCTCATCACAACAAGTGCCCTCTTTAATACCCATCACCCATCTAGCCCATCCCCCACCCACCTCCCTCCATCAACCCTCAGTTTGTACTCTCTTGTTAAGAGTCTCTTCTGGTTTGTTACCCTCTCTTTTTCTTCTTTCTGCCCTTCCCATATGTCCATCTGTTTTCTTTCTTAAATTCCACATGAGTGAGATCATATGGTATTTGTCTTGCTCTGACTGACTTATTTCACTTAGCATAATATACTCTAGCTCCATCAGGGTCCTTGCAAATGACAAGATTTCATTCTTTTTGATGCCTGAGTAATATTCCTATATATATATATGTATATATCATGTACAGTGTATACAATGCATAATATATATACCACATCTTCTTTATCCATTCATCATTCAATGGACATTTGGGCTTTCTCCATAATTTGGCTATTGTAGATAATGCTGCTGTAAACATCAGATGCATGTACCCCTTTGAACCTGTATTTTGGTATCCTTTGGATAAATACCTAGTAGTGCAATTGCTGGGTCATAGTATAGTTCTATTTTGAACTTTTTAAGGAACCTCCATACTGTTTTCCAGAGTGTCTGCACCAGTTTGCATTCCTACCAACAATGTAAGAGGGTTCCCCTTTCTCCACATCCTCACCAATACCTGTTGTTTCCTGAGTTGTTAATTTTAGCCATTCTGACAGGTGTGAGGTGGTATCTCATTGTGGTTTTGATTTGTCCTTCCCTGATGATGAGTGATGCTGAGACTCTTTTCATGTGTCTGTTAGCCATCTGGATGTCTTTGGAAAAGTGTCTATTCCTGTCTTTTGCCCATTTATTAAGTGGATTATTTGGTTTTTGGGTGTTGAGTTTGATAAATTCCTTATAGTTTTGATTACTAACCCTTTATCAGATATGTCGTTTACAATTATCTTCTCCCATTGTGTAGGCTGCCTTTTAGTTTTGCTGTTTGTTTCCTTTGCTGTGCAGAAGGGTTTTTTTTAAATTTCTCTAGATATATTTTTTTAAAAGATTTATTTATTTGAGAGAGAGAGTGAGCATGAGAGCAAGTGAGCAGGGAGAGGGTCAAAGGGAGAGGGGGAGAGAGAATCCCCAAGCAGACTTCCCACCAAGGGCTCCATCCCAGGACCCCAAGATCATGGCCTGAGCTGAAATCAAGAGCCAGCTGCTCAACTGACTGTAGCACCCAGGTGCCCCCAGAAGCTTTTTATATTGATGAGGTCCCAATAGCTCATTTCTGCTTTTGTTGTCCTTGCCTCCAGTGATGTGTCTAGTAAGAAGTTGCTACAGCTGAGGTCAAAGAGGTTGCTGCCTGTGTTCTCCTCTAGGATTTTGATGGATTCCTATCTCACGTTTAGGTCTTTCATCCATTTTGAGTTTATTTTTGTGTATGGTGTAAGAAAGTGGTCCAGTTTTATCCTTTTGCACATTGCTGTCCAGTTTTCCCAACACCATTTGTTGAAGAAATGGTCTTTTTTCTATTGGATATTCTTTCCTACTTTGTTGAAGATTAGTTGACCATACAGTTTTGGGTCCATTTCTGGGTTTTCTGTTCCATTTCATTGATCTATATATCTGTTTTTGTGCCAGTACCATACTGTCTTGATGACTACAGCTTTGTAATAGAGCTTGAAGTGGAATTGAGGAATTGTGATGAACTGAATTGTGATGCCTCCAGCTTTTTCTTTTTCAGGATTGCTTTGGCTATTCAGGGTCTTTTGTGGTTCCATACAAATTTTAGGACTGTTCTAGCTCTGTGAAAAATGCTGGTGATATTTTGATTGGGATTGCTTTAAATGTGTAGATTGCTTTGGGTAGTACAGACATTCTAACAATATTTGTTCTTCCAATCCATGAGCATAAATGCTTTTCTATTTCTTTGTGTCCTCTTCAGTTTCCTTCATAAGTGTTCTATAGTTTTCAGGGTATAGATCTTTTACCTCTTTGGTTAGGTTTATTCCCAGGTATCTTGTGGTTTTTGGTGCAATTGCAAGTGAGATCAATTTGTTGACTTCTTTTTCTGCTGCTTCATTAATAGTGTACAGAAATGCAACAGATTTCTGCACATTGATTATAATTAATATGAAATGCTACCATCTTTTACCCCCCATTTCTCAGTAAACCTTTTCTGATGCTCAGGGTGGGGGGGGGGTTGGTAAAGAACTTCAGTGCCTATAGTTGAGTTAGTATTTGTCATTCCCCAAATGTGCAGGATTCAGGGTCCTCTCTTTGGGTAGGTGAAGGGTATATACCCAGGAATTGATGTGTAGATATTAGGTCTTAATGCCTGCCTGTTCTTATGTAAGAACTCTGGGATTACCCAGGAATATAGTGCCTGCCTGAGACAAACCTGTGAATAACTATCCTAATAATAGCTAACACTTGTTTATTATGTCCTAGGCTTGCACATTTAAAAATTGTTATAAACGCAGGAAAAATCTCTGATTGGTTCTCACAACTAAATGATGGAGGCACTCCTCATTTCACAGGTGAGAAGGCAGAGATTCAGAGAGGTTAGGTATCTTGCCCAAGGTCTTGCCCATAAGGGGTTGATTCACACTCCTATCCATCCATACTTTCTCTTGTTAGGGAAGAGGAGTCAAGGAATCAGTACCATTTTTATGACACAAATAATACAAATTAAAAGACAAGGGAAAGCACAAAGAAGAAAATAAAAAGTCACCCATAACTCTATCACATGGTCATGCCCCTCTTTACTATTTCTGTATATTTCCTTCTAATCTGTTTTTATGCTTTCTAATTTATTTTTATATCCATCCAACCTCTGTCAGCCCATCGTTGAAGGCTGTTGCTAATTCATTAAAAGACCTTGGGTCGGACAAGTCATAAATCAGGATGTTTCATGGGCTGGGGACTGGTGGGTGGGGGAAGACCCAGACCTGACAAATTCATACCAGAGTCCAGCCAGAAAAGGTCTTACTTGTTCCAAAGTGTCCTCTCAGTCTTTCTTCACTCCCCCAAATGTTGGACTGTCTCTCCTGGGAAACATTTGAAGAAAAAGCTCTACAAAGGGGCACCTACTGTAGCCCGTACAGAAAGGACATGGTACCGTATGGAAAAGCACAGGGCTAACCAGAGCTGCTTTGAGATTGCCCGGATGTGTGAGGTGAAGGTGCGGGGCAGGATCTGGCTGGAGGCTTCCTGAGACAGATGGGACTGCGGCTGGCTCTCAGCCAGTTGAAAACCTGCAAATCTGAGAGAGAAGGTTCCGTGTACTATGAAAAGGTCGTGAGAACCTCCAGTCCTGGGAGGATCTAGGTGAGGGTGGGAGGGGGGATCAGATGGGACTTTGCCCGATGAGTCATCAGTCATTTGCCTGGTGATTGGTGGGGGTCACCTGCGGTTGTGCTCGCTTTCAGTGCAGGGGGTTGGCAGGGAGGGACAGGTTAGAGCTTCCTTTCTGAATTAATAGCAAAAGAAGAGTTGCATCTGTGAACCGAGCTGCGTCTCCCATGTGCGTGGCATATTTAGCTGTGAGGGTCTGAGTAGTGGGTGGAGCCGTTTGAGGGTAGCAGGGTGTCAATATGGTTAAAGGCTCAGATCCTGGCATTCCACAGTAACTGCTCTGATCTCAGTGGTGCAGCTTTTGAGCGTGTGACCTGGCAGAATGCTTAGCCTCTTGTTTGTAGAATGTGGGGCCACCCACAGCACCTGCCTTATAGTCTCCCAGGGTCACGGGAGGGCAAAGTGAGATAAGGCACAAAATTCACGGAGTCCAGTGCCTGGCACACAGTTAGGGCTCAGTAAAGATGAGCCAATGGTTCATAATCCCAGAGAAGCAGGAGAGATGGACATGAAGGTTGGAAAATTATGGATTCTTCCCTTTGTGTTCATGAACAAAACCATGCTGTGAGTCCTTAGGCAAATCACTTTAATGTTTTGGGCCTCAGTTTCCTCAACAGTAAG
Source organism: Neomonachus schauinslandi (assembly GCF_002201575.2). Lineage (NCBI taxonomy): Eukaryota > Metazoa > Chordata > Mammalia > Carnivora > Phocidae > Neomonachus > Neomonachus schauinslandi. The sequence continues at coordinate 193,255,487 of NC_058403.1, read as the reverse complement.
ATGATGGGTGGTTCTAAATGGTCCTAGATTCAACCCATGATTATAATTCTATGAGTCTCTAGTACTTTTTTGTATTTAACATTCATTGTTACAAAAAATTTTTTTTCTGGTGATAAGTTTTGAGACCTACTCTCTTAGCAACTTTCAAATAAGCAATAGTGTATTACTAACTAGCGTTGTCATGCTATCCATTATATCCCCAGGACTTATTTTTTTTTATAAAGGGAAATTTGTGCCTTTTGACCTCCACCCATTTTGCCCACCCCGCACCCCATGTGCAATTGTGTAAAAGTGTGTCTTAATTGAATGCAAAGTTCTTAAGAGTATTTCCTTGTTTGAGCCTCCCCACAACATTGACAGGGTGATGACTGACTATTCCTGCCGTTTTCTGCAGACCTTGCTTTCCCAAGAACTTGGAGCTTTTGAGAGAGAGCATTTTCTAGAAAGTTAAGGCTAGGTTCCTTTAACATGAACTTTTTTTAAAACATGGATGCACCTTGGTGGGGGCTTTTGGCCTTGTCTTGAAACGGAGCCAGAGAGGGGTTCTTGGAGAGGCTGGGTGAGGGTTTCAGGAGAGGGGATTCTCAGGAGCTTCAGGCTAGGACTGTCCTAGCAGAGCAGTGATTTATGGGCTTCTGGCTGCTCAGAGGTCATGCTGGTGTTCTTCAGGGATGAAAACAAAGTATCTTGGGGGTCAAGGACAAGCCGGAAGTGCCTGTAAAGACTGACCTCAAAAATCCCTAGTTATTACCATGTAAGAATTCGATTTGTTTGATGCAATTATCCAAATCTGGACACTTTATTCTTCTTCTCAAAGCAGCTGGGATTCAGGGCGGAGGATAAAGCAGCACTGGGGGCAAGGGGTGGGGAGGAAGCCCTCTGGCAACAGTGGAAAGGCCAGATTGTTTCTATTGTGTGCCCTGATGTAATTCGTTTTCTGCATGCCCTTTTGCTTTATCACGTTGCATTTCACGCACCCTTCTTGTAAAGCAATTACAGAAGCGGGGAGAAACGGGCAGAAGCAGTGTGAATCTGTGCGTCTAGAGTGGAAAACTGGGCTTCAGCCCCCAGGGCTTCGGCTGACGGAGGTGCAGTGTGCAAGGATGGGAAGAGGAGAGATTCCTTCCTAGAGGAGTGACCGTGGCTGCCAAGGGTCATGACTATTGCATCCTGGGCTGCTTCGGCCAGTCCTGCCAGCACCTGAGTCCTTCTAAGCTGTTTCCTGGCTGCACGGGGACAGTGGCTGCAGTGGTGGCTGAGAGCTTGTAACTTAGCTGTTACCACTGCTCCACCACGAAAGGTCAGCTTCGGGCTGCTCCCTCCAGTGCTGGGAGGAAGATGTGGACCCTGGGGGAACTTGCTACAGGATTTGGAGTCTGGCTGACACCAGGAGCCCGCAGAGGAGTGCTTGGACCCTCACCTCAGTTGGACAGAATTTGAGGTGCAGGTTCCCCAAACCAAACCGTGTCCGTACCTCGATGTGGAGGCACTGAGTATGTAACTATTTCATGGCCAAGGCGCAGATTCAGTTCTGTCCTTGGTTTTGTTATTTCAGAGTGCCTTTTGGCTCACGCTTCTGGTGACGGACTGCTCACAACTGTAATTTAGCCCCTGAAAGGCCACAAGAGCCAGGATTTGGCATGAGAATGCCAAATGAGAATGAGAAGCCAACTCCAAAGAGACCCTGTTGCCCTTAGGAGGGAGCATGTCTTCATTTATTCTTGCCCCTTGTCTCCTCCAAGCCACGCCCCTACGTCCTTCATGCCGGCAGGTTTGCATTTTAGGGCTCAGCTCACTAGCCGGGCCTCATCAGCGTGAAGTTGGTACGGTGCATCGTACGAGACCACAGCAAAGGAAATGCACAGAAAACACCTGACAAGTGGCTGACTCTTCTGAGTTTAAGTTTCTCTATGATGGGGATGATGATATCCATATACGACATGGTTAAGAAGAAACACATGCCGGGGCGCCTGGGTGGCTCAGTCAGTTAAGCGTCTGCCTTCAGCCCAGGTCATGATCCTAGGGTCCTGGGATCGAGCCCCACATCGGGCTCTTTGCTTGGCGGGGAGTCTGTTTCTCCCTCTGCCCCTCACCCTACTTGTGCTCTCTCTCACTTTCTCTGTCTCTCTCTCAAATAAATAAAATGTTTTTTTTAAAAAAAAATACTTAAAAAAAAAACCACATGTCAAAGTTATTCAAGTGATAAAACATTTACAAACCTAAGATGGCATTTTCTTACGTCAAGTGGGACTTCCCGTAGAAAAGTTGTTGGTAGTAAATCGCAGTAGTGCGTCCTGTACTTACGGAGTCCTTTACGTTTGCCCAAAGGGCTTTTGTTTTGTGATTCCTTTTTGATCCCATCAACCGTCCTGTACAAGGGAGAGGCAGGAATTGTTACTCTTCCCCCAATAATTTTACGAGTGAGGGGAACGAGGCTCCTGGAATTTGAACGACTTGTCCAGGGTTATTTACTGAATAAATGCCCAAATCCATAATGCCCCTGCGCATCCCGAGTCTGGCCCAGCAGCCCGGCACTGTGGTCATCACTGTGTGCTGAGTCCAGAGCATTAAGGCTCCTAAGGCCTGGCCCTGGCTGCTCATCTACCGGTGTCTGCCTGCTCTCCTTCCCTGGCTTCATAGCTATCAACCGAGGGCAGCCAGGCCTCCCCTCTGCTCGGTGGGAGAAATGTCATTAACAAGGGAGATGTGGCTCTTGGTCCCTCGGAACCTACAGTCTAGTAGTAGGAGGGCAGACTTTAATAATTAGTGTCAGTCGGTCCTCTTCATCCTGAGAACATGCCGGGGCCAGGGGTGGAGAGTGACTTGGTCCCCTCACCTTGGGTTTTGTCTGACTTTCTCCTGGGGAATCCTGGGATGGCTCCTGAGCTGGGTGCCTCAGGGAGGTTCTTGCCTGCCTCCCCTCGAGCCTTTGTGTGCTCGGTGGTTGGAGACCATGGGGGTTGTGTGAGTGTGGGCGTGGGAGGGCTTTGAAGCTGGAAGACACGGGGAGGTTCCTCCAAGGAGGGGCATCTTTTTTGTTTTTATTGTAAGTTTCAGGTGTATAGCTTTCTAATTTGACGTGTGCGTGTACTACAGAGTGATCACCACTGCAAGTCTAGTTACCGTCCATCACCATGCATCTTAAAGATGATGACCATGGTCCCTTCGGGGGGTAGTGCCTGTCCTGCTGGCTGTCATGACCCACGGTGGGACCTTGGCAGCTTTCATTGAGATCTCTCATCCTACTTGTGAAATTTTTGTATTGGTCTGCTTGCTCTGAGTAGAGCTGGAGATGACAAGGCAACCAAGTTCTGCCTTTGTCCCTCTAACATCCTCTCCTTACCAAAGCTTTCCCCTAAGGAGGTAGCAAAATGTGACCACTTCCTTGGCACTGCTGGGCAGCCTTTCCCGCATGAGCAAGAGGTGTGGTTCCAGAAAAGAGGAGCATCAGGCCGAGGGAGATTATCCCAGATTTCACAGTGAGGTGGGTGGAAGGGAGTCTGGGCTCATTAAATAGAGAAAGGTTTGTTTTTCCTGTCCATCACAGAATCAAGGTACTTTGCAGATTTCTCTGTGGTTTGGTGTTCTGTTTCCTCTCTTGGTCTTTTGATTCATTCTGACTTGTATCTTGTCTTTGCTCTTCCTCTCTGCACCTTCTCTCCTGAAAGGTGGTTTGGCAGAATGTTTAGAAAGAATCATGTTAAATACACTAGCTTTGTGGCTTAGTTGATGGTGCACAAAGTAACTGAAGAAGAATATATGCCACGGCTGCGCTCCCTCACAGACTGTATCCTTCCAGAGAGCTGGATTTGTTCCAGAGCGCTGAAACAGAATCTTACCCATTATAAGCAACAAAGATTTCTTTATTTTTAAAAATCCATTTTGGAAGGAAATTCTCTGAAATGTATCACATGTTACACACATGGTGCCTTCCTCAGCAGACCACTTGAAATCTACCATGATGTTTTTGTCTATCACACAGGGTCACAGTTAGGATTCTGCTCTGCTGGAAGGGAGAGATACAGCAAATGGCTCCACTCTCATACTTTGCTGATTTTTGTCTCTCTCCCCCCACCCCCCAGTCTGTTAGGTGTGACCTTTGCTTACATTTTTGCCCCTTCTAATTTGGGTGTTCAGGAACAAGAGAGCAATTTATCTAGAAATAGAAGTGCAACATCTACCATATAGTGGGTTCTTATTCTAGGCACTACAGTAGGGCTACACATGAATGTTTCCAGCTGTAGGAGATAGATAATATCATCCTCATTTTACAGAAGAGGGAGGTGGGCAGTGGAGAAGGCAATCACTTATCCTTGCCTGAAATATAGGAAATTAATTCAACAGGCATCCATTGGGGCTTCTGTTGTGCTTGTTGAGCATCATTACTTAAAAATAATTCCGGGGGTGGGGATTGTGGAGTAGTAACAGCAAAAAGAGTTTGAATAATAGGAGATTCTTAAATAAACAGTCTTGTTAGTTACAGGGCTTCATAAATCTTTATGCTGTTTCAGAATACTTACAGGGCGTTGAGAATGATAGAAACAGTCCATAAATTGTATTAAAACGCAAATGCAGTCTTCTCCCTGCTGCTTGGGCTTCAGCTCTGCAGAGGACAGCTGAGTACAGTAGTTATTTCTTTGGTTGTCACATGTACTGATGTCACAATAATTGTGTTCATTTATGCAGCTTAATTGTCCTACACTTGGATGTGCTTTCACTGAAATCCATTTACGTTGCTTCTGTCAGATGGCAATGGTAGCCACAGATGCGTGTGGATATACGTATGCATAGGCCCTTGAAACCCAGTGGATACAGTGAACCCAACTGTAGGTGGATTTGTCGGTAGACTTAGGCTCCAGTTTTGCCCCTATTGTCAACTCTTTGTGAGTCCCTGAGCAGAAATGATGACTTTTACTGGACCTCCAGCTCCTTAAATTTAAAATGGACATCTGACAGGACTTCTGGTCTGGGACATCCTGTGGAGATGCTGTATTAGATCGCAAATGATTGTGACTGGATATAAGTCTATAGGTACTTGCTCTGAAGAGGGCTGTAATCAGCAGTGGTGTTTAAATGTAAACCACTAACTTAGAAAATTCTTTAAAAGTTAATATTTATTTGTTTGTTTGTTTGTTTATTTATTTGGAGAGAGCACAAGTGGAGGAGAGGGAGAGGGAGAAGCAGACCCCCCACTGAGCAGGGAGCCCGATGTGGGACTTGATCCCAGGACCCCAGGATCATGACCTGAGCCAAAGGCAGACGCTTAACTGACCGAGCCACCCAGGCACCCCAAAAGTTGATTCTTTTAAGGCTTTTCTACTTGCCTTTGGAGTCTTGTGTATTAAAAAAAAAAAAAAAGTCTTCATGGTCCCCATTGGCTTTTCAAGCATTTTCTTTGTAGCTAGCACGGAAGTGGTTTGTAAACCTCTTTCAGATTAGTTTATCACAAATTCTAAATTGGTAGATTATTAATGATGGTCTACACTGTCTGTTCATGTTGGCCTTTAAACTTAGAGTAAATTAGAATGGGAGAAAAGTCGTCTTCTTTTCCAGTACTCAGAGGATGATTTTTCCCTCCTGAGCAGTTCTGCATGTCTGTATGTGATGGAAGCAGAATGAAGGGTGTTAAAGTTGAGATGTCACATGGCTCCACAGAAAGGTGACAGCAGCCCTGTCATTGTCTGGAACCTCTGCAGAGTCACTGGGAGGAGTGGTGGTGTGTGGCGTTGACCCGGATGGCCCCTCGGGAGAAAGAGCCAGCTCTCCCTGGCCCCCGGGGAGGGGCGTCCTGGAGGAGACGGGGCAGAGCCTGGGATGCCCTTCTGGGGCTGCTGGTGAGAGCAGGTGGCACCAGCAGGGTGGCAAGCTTCCAAGAGCCCTTCCTGCACCTGAGGACTTTTGTCCTGAACTGGGGAGCGACAGCACCTGGCCAGGCAGCTCAGAGGAGTGGGCCAGCCCTCCTTTGTGTTTCTGAGGTTTCCCCATTGACCAAGATGTGCAGGGGCCCCGAGTGATGTGCTAAGTGACCCCGGAGCCAGTGCACAGGGTTGAGAGCTGATGCCCCCTCTCCCAGCCCGGGTCTCCCCCTCAGCAGCCTGTATGGCAGTCAAGGGCGGCTCAGTCTCCCAGTCCGCATTCCTGGACTCCCCGTGAACCATCACTTTTTCCTCTGTAATTGGGTCAGGCAGCCATGTGACCTGCTCACTGCCAATTTCTTTTTTGAAAAGATGTTTATTTCATGGATCATTGTGAAGATTCTCTGTGGATATGCGCCATGGTTCTAGAAGGTTGGATAATTTTTCATTTGTTCTTTGAGATTGGTGGTCTTTTGGTCTTCCTTGCGGTTGGTGGTCGTAGGCTTTTAGAGTTGCTCTCTTGCTGTCTTTATTTTATTGTTTTGTGTCCGAGGAGAACCACTGGGGAAGTACCCAGACCCATATGAGTCCAAACCCACCTGAGAGGTGGTCAGAGAGAATACATGAGGGGGAAAATACAGATTTTTGAGTTAGATATTTTAGTAAGGGAGGGGGAGGGAGAGAGGGACAGACCTGAAAGTGTTTACTTAAATGAGCAATTATATCCTTAACTTGGAGATGGAAATTTGTTTGGAAATTTGTCAGCTCCCTCCGAAATAAATAAAATTACAGAGATGATATCATTCCTGTTTAAGACGTTTGAATAGGTATCAAGGCAGAGTGATTAGGGCCTAATTGTTTGCCAGATTTTCTTTAAAGCTACACTGTCTTGGGGGGGACTTCTATGCCAAAAAACATCTTAAACTGATGAACATATAGTTCTCCTCCTTACTTATTTTGGCCGGTGTTTAATTAGATGACTGTTTTCATAGTTGAGGAAATACATTTGCATTGGGCCCATGCCCCCGGGTGCCAGATTTCAAGCCCAGAAAAAAATGTTCTCCCTCCGTGTAGTGCTGATGTACACTTCAGTAGCATGGGAGCAGGCTTTTCCTCGGCCAAGGTCACATGGCGACTTTCCAGGGGGTTGATTGGTTTCAGAACTGTGCAGGTTTAAGGTTGAGTACCCCAGCTTGCCCTCCATCCGGGGGAGCGGTGCAGCTTTCAAGCTCCGCATCAGTGCGGTCTTCTGAACGAGGGTCCGGGGTCCCGAGCGTCTGTGCTCCGGGCCAGAGGCTGCGAGCAGAGGGGGAGTGGGGGCAGGAGCGTGTTGCTGCCCAGCACAGCCTGACCCCTTCCTCGTACCCACTCCGTCCCAGCTGCCGTGCATGAATCACCGGCTCCCAGGTTTATGCACTTGCTCACACTAGGTGCTTGTAAATGAACTGTGAGGTATTTACTGTTTGCCACCAGCTGTGGTAGATTCTGGGAAGAATAAACCATAATTTTCCTAAAACCATACTCCGAGGCTCACAGTGGTAACCTGAGGATCTCTGCTGACCCCCAGTCAGGCACCTTTGCTGGTTCCCTTCTCACCCTGGGCATGAAGGCGGGGCTCCTACCTAACACTCCATCCTCTCCAGAGAAGCCCGTCCTCCCCACCCCCTGCCCCACCCCTGCACGTTGGCTGGGCTGGGGCTTCTCCCAGTGAGCTGCTGATGGCGGCCTCGCAGGTGGCTACAGTGGTGGCTGGGTGACTTCTCCCAGACGCCCTGCCTGCCTTATCCGGAATAGTTTGTCTCCTCCAGGGGCTATAGGTGGGGTGCTGGGAATTGTTATCAGTCGTCTTTTCTGCACCTGAGGGTGTGGAGGTGGGATGTGGGGTCTTGGCTGGCAAGGGAAGAGCAAGGACAAAGGCAAGGGCTCTTGCTGGGGTCTGGTTCCTGCTCGTTCTTCTGGTATCCCCTTACTGCCCTCCAGAGCCCACTCTTCCTCCGGGAGTGATCCCACTCCCCAGGGCAGCTCGGCACCGTGCCCTGCAAGATGGCAGCCTGCTGGCATTTCTTGTGTTTGCCCATGTCCCTCAGGGTCGTGTGTGAGGTTCTGTGCCTGGCAGTTTTATTTCACTTCTTGAAGGTAGTGGGCTTACCTCTTCTGTCTGCTTCTCTCCAACTTGGAGCCCACAACTGAGAAGATTGTCCTCCTTTGCCCCTCCAAGGAGTAGGGGTGGGGTCAGGAGCTCTGCTGCCCTGTTTTTTCCACCAGATTCTTTTTCTGTTCCTGACATATGAAACGTAAGGTTTATTTCCTTTTTTTTGATTGCTCCTGGTGTGCATGCATATACACACATATGTGAACTTTTTTCCTGACTGTCTTACCTTTTATTTGACTTTGTAGTGTAAAGATAACATGTTACCACTTTACCCTCTTCTGAATTTGGAACTGCCACATACACTTTATTTTATTTATTTATTTTTTAAAGATTTTTATTTATTTGACAGAGAGTTAGAAGAGCACAAGCAGAGGGAATGGCAGAGGGAGAGGGATAAGCAGGCTCTGCCCTGAGCAGGGAGCCCGATGCGGGACTCGATCCCAGGACCCTGGGATCATGACCTGAGCCGAAGGCAGACGCTTAACCATCTGAGCCACCCAGGCGCCCCTGCCACATACACTTTAAAAGGATTTACTAATCCTGTGAATTTTCTTCCTTCCTAAGCTGTTAACTTATTTAGGTCAGGAACTATATTTTAATTTTATTATTTTTTATTTTAATTTTATTCTCCTGTGTGTACCTCTACCTGCTGAGTGCTTATAATAAACACAGCACAGATGATTCCATGCTGAACCTAGAGGAGAGTAGCTACTTTCAAGTTAACAACTCCCAGGCACACGAAACAATGTTACTCATAGATACGTAGATAATACCTGGATAGGAAGCAGGGCACTAAGAACTGCTCTGAGGCATTGCTTAGGAAACAAAGTTCAGTGTTTTATGGTAACATATTCTAGTTGATGCAGTGATTCAGAATGGTGATTCAGAATGGCCTTGGTACCAGTTCGTGGAGCATTTTAGTGGCATTTTTAATGCATTCCTACTTTCTGTGACTTGACTAATTAGGCTAGGCTTGTGTGCCCCACAATCCCTGCCTCTCCGTTATCAAGTTCCACAAAAATGTGGTGATGCTCTCGCCGCAGCAGCTTGTCTGTCTGCTTCACCAGCTGGCCGCAGGGTCTCCAGGGGCACCACAGCTGTCCTGTTCCCCCTCACATTCTGAGAACAAGTTCCTACCATTCACCAAGGTACTGCTATTAACAGCACCCCAGTCCACTGCCCCACTCCTACCTCTAATGGGAGCTAGGATGGATGAGCCCTCATACACAGGGCCCTTGTCTGAGCAGTTTATGCATATTGCCCCATTCAAACAGTACAGAACCTGATGAGGCAGTGGCCCCGATTATTCCTAGTTTATGGGGAGGTCAGAGAGATCAAGTGACATGTTGTTTGAAAGAGTGGGGTGGGCAATTGGGGTAACAAGACTTTTTTCCTTTAAGGCTACTTGCAGCAAACTGAAAAGTAATCAGAGCCTGCTGGTAGGAGAAAGACCTTCCCCCGGGTTGGGGCACAGGCTAAACATTCCCATATTGTTAGTGACTAAGATCCAGAGGGCGGGGGGAGGGGAGCCGTCAAGGAGGATCATCCACTGAGTAACCCGTGGTTCAGGTAGAAAGTAGTGCAGGTACCAGGATTATGATAAAAAGTGCAGCTCTGGAATGTTTCCCACGCACTAATGACAGAGCACGCACACAGACCAGAGAGGAGGAAATACTGCAAAGTTCAAAATTATTCTGGGTAGATACAGCTTATGTGTTCATATGTATGTGTGAGCGTCTTCAGATGATTTGTGACACAGGGACCCCAAGGACTTGACCAAGTTACTATGTCTTGACATAGTAATGCATGAGTGTGTGTGATTTCCAAAATTTCTACAAGGAATACTTTATGATTAGAAAAAAAGAATTCTGCTAAAAATGTATAATGAGAACTATTCTGGAAGCAGTTGAAACAGTGTAACACTACAGAGGATCCAGCTATATTACAAGTCGTGGGTACACACACCACACATAAACCCCTTGATTCTGTAATATTTAGCCCTGTGCAGTCAACACATTTTATTCCCTGGCAGTTAGTGGCTGCTTTGGAGGAGAAGGTAAGAATGAAGCCTGCTCAGACGGAGTTCACGGGTTCTTCTCCGAGCTGTGACAGACCTCTGTGACTGCTCTCCACATGCCATCCAAATACTTGTTACCTACAAACTGGTGTGAAAGTAGAAAATTAGGGCACAAAACACAGTTTTATGAATACTTTTTGAAAGCATCTTAAGCTACGTGCGTGCACATGTTTTTTTAAAACGGAATTCGCACTATCACACCATAGGAAAAAAGATACGTAAGCTAACTGATAAAAACTATTTACAAAAAAGGAAAGAAATTGTGAGCTAGTAAACTGCTTTTGCAGGAACTAGATTCACTGCTATTACCAATCCCATGCTGTTTCTGTAAGTCCTGCTGCATCTAGCCTCACCCACCCCACCCTAGCAGCTGGGGGAGTTTTTCCTAATCTCCAGACACCATGTTGTGTTTGGACCTTTCCACCAGACATCCCTTCTCTGTGCACTTGCCCTGATGAGTTCAAGAGCCTCCTTGCCTGGTGCCATCCCCCTGGTGCACAGCGGAATGGCCACTGGATTGAATGTGCACTTAGAGCTCCTTACTATTTCCTGGGTCTGTGTCAGACTGATGTATCAGCCCTCTTCAGTTACATTGGTCTTGTCAAGGTTAGGGAGCAGGTGCTTCAGTGTTCCTTTGCTCACGGCACACCCTAAGTGGCTCTCGCTGCACAAGGTTCAAACACTCTGGTGGCTGACATTTTATTATGCTCTCGCCACCTGGGAACCAGCACCCGGTCTTACACCTTGGAAGCAATCGAGTATTTCATTGATTAATAATTCTTACAGCTGAGGAAGGTTCTAGGATCCTTCGTTCTGTTGCATTTGAGGACTGTTTGCATTCTGGTTCACAATGGGAAAGGCTGGTATTGGGATGGGGAGGTAGTAAACTCCCTGTGACTCTCATCAATTTAATCACACACACCACAACTCCTCTTTTAAATTTGCGTTCTCAATGTTAATCTGACTGGCAAGTGTATAGGATTTTGTGAAGCTTTAAAGAACCTGTATTGAAATGCAATCAAGATGAAAAATGACCGTTGCTTGGCAGCAAAATTCGGTTTCCTATGGCCTGTATCCTGCTGTGTCTGGGGAGTGAATCTGACACGAGGGTGCTATCCCCAAATGACGGGTTAGAAACCAAGAAAGACTTCTCAAGCATTTAGTGTCAGGGACGTGTGAGATGAATCACTCCCGGAATCTCCAGCTATGTTTTTTATGGCCCCATGTTTTACAAAACCATGGAAAATATTGAACATCTGGACAAGGATCTCAGTCACAGTGATGGATCAAGATGCGGGACAGGGCTTTGCTGATGGAGTTCAGTTGGAAAGTGGCTGGGGAGGGTGGACCTCCTGCCCTTTTCCCTCTTGCTTTCTGGATGCTTTTTCAATTTTCCTCTGAGGTACTTCCCGGGGAATAGAGAAATAAATGGACAAAAGGCAAGTATAAAAGAGGGATTTATGACTTTTTGTACCTAAAGCTCAGAGCCCTTTCATTTAATGCTATATGGACTCCTCTCTTTTTTTTTTTCTTTAAATCATTCTCAATTATGCTCCATTTCTCATTTCCCCCTCTCTCTTATCAGTTACAGGTGATCTATTGGGAAGGCAGAATCTTTAAACCACGTGTGTCTTTCAGCAGACAGACTGCCTGCCTGCATTTTATCAAGGGTTCCTTTCTTGCCAGTAGGAATTCTGTCCTACCTGGATAGTCCCTGCCCCAGTTCTTCTTGTATTTGTTTTTAAAAATTAACCCACCACAAACACTTTTTATTTTTGATGTACAGCTTTGTGAGCTTTAACACATACATAAATCCTTACACCCCCCCCGACTCAATCGGGATATAGAACAGCTCGATCACCTCCCCAAACTCATTCTTCCTGCCTTATTGTAGTTCTGTTCTCCCTTCATCCCAACCCTTGGCAACTGCTGATCTGTTCTCCATCACTATAGTTTTGTCTTTTCCTGAATGTCCTGGAAATAGAACCCCTCAGTAATAATGCCTTTGAGATTCATACACGTTCAATATTATATATCAGCAGTTAGTTCCTTTTTATTGCTGACTAGTATTACATTTATAGATTGCCACAATTTACTTATTCAGCTGTCAAAAGAAATTCGGGTTATTTCCAGTTCTGGTTGATTATGAATGGAACTGCTATAAACCTACAGATTTTTGTATGAATGTAAGTTTTCATTTCTCTTGTGTAAGTACCTAAGAGTGAAATGGCTGGATCATCTGGTAAGGCTCTGTTTAATGTTTTAAGAAACTGCCAAACTATTTTCCAGAGTGGCCATGCCATTTTTACATAGTCTCACCAGAAACCCATGAGAGTTCTGATTGCTTCACATCCTTGTTAACACTTAATAGGGTCTGCATTTTTTATTTTCGCCTTTCTAATAGGTGTAGAGTGGTATCTCACTTTGGTTTTAGTATTCATTTTTCTAATAGGTAATGATACTAAACATCTTTTCATGTGCTTACTTGCCATCTGTGTATGGTTTTTGGTGACGTGTCTGTTTTCATCTCTTTAGATTATTTTTCTTAATTTCTGTGGAAAAAACCCTACGGTGATTTTGATTTTGATTGCATTGACTCTACAGATCAGTTTAGGGAGAATTGATACTGAGTTTTCCAATTCATAAACATGGTATATTTCTGCATTTATTCAGGTCATTCTTATTTCATCAAAGACTATCTTTTTGTTAGTGTGTTTGAGATCAAGTACATTCAATGTTGTTATGTTTAGATTGAGGTCTGCCATTTTATTGTTACCTCTCTTTCATCTGCTTTCCCTTTCTTGCCTCCTTTTGGGTTATTTGAATTTTTTTTTAAGATTATATTTATTCATTTGAGAGAGAGAGAGAGAGATCATGAGTGGGGGGAAGGGCAGAGGGAGAGGGATAAGCAGGCTCTGCCCTGAGCAGGGAGCCCGATGCGGGGCTCAATCCCAGGACCCTGAGATCATGACCTGAGCCGAAGGCAGACACTTAACCATCTGAGCCACCCAGGCACCCCAATTATTTGAATATTTTTCACATTTCACTTAAATGTATTTATTGTTCCTAATCATAGGGGGAAAGCATTCAGTCTTTCAGCACTAAGTATGATGTTAGCTATGGGTTTCTGTGATGACCTTTATTTTTTATTTTTTTTATTCTTATGTTAATCCCCATACATTACATCATTAGTTTTAGATGAAGTGTTCCATGATTCATTGTTTGTGCATAACACCCTGTGCTTCATGCAGAATGTGCCCTCCTCAATACCCACCACCAGGCTAACCCATCCTCCCACCCCCCTCCCCTCTAGAACCCTCAGTTTGTTTTTCAGAGTCCATCGTCTCTCATGATTCGTCTACCCCTCCGATTTCCCCCGCCTCATTCTTCCCCTCCCGCTACCTTCTTCTTCTTTTTTTTTTTCTTAACATATATTGCATTATTTGTTTCAGAGGTACAGATCTGAGATTCAACAGTCTTGTACAATTCACAGCGCTTACCAGAGCACATACCCTCCCCAGTGTCTATCACCCAGTCACCCCATCCCTCCCACCCCACCCCCCACTCCAGCAACCCTCAGTTTGTTTCCTGCAATTAAGAATTCCTCATATCAGTGAGATCATATGATACATGTCTTTCTCTGTTTGACTTATTTCACTCAACATAATACCCTCCAGTTCCATCCACGTCGTTGCAAATGGCAAGATCTCATTCCTTTTGATGGCTGCATAATATTCCATTGTGTATATATACACCACATCTTCTTTATCCATTCATCTGTCGATGGCCATCTTGGCTCTTTCCACAGTTTGGCTATTGTGGACATTGCTGCTATAAACATCGGGGTGCACGTACCCCTTCGGATCCCTACTTTTGTATCTTTGGGGTAAATAGCCAGTAGTGCAATTGCTGGATCACATGGTAGCTCTATTTTCAACTTTTTGAGGAACCTCCATACTGTTTTCCAGAGTGGCTGCATCAGCTTGCATTCCCACCAACAGTGTAGGAGGGTTCCCCTTTCTCCGCATCCCTGCCAACATCTGTCGTTTCCTGACTTGTTAATTTTAGCTATTCTGACTGGTGTGAGGTGGTATCTCATTGAGGTTTTGATTTGGATTTCCCTGATGCCGAGCGATATTGAGCACTTTTTCATGTGTCTGTTGGCCATTTAGATGTCTTCTTTGGAAAAATGTCTGTTCATGTCTTCTGCCCATTTCTTGATTGGATTCTTTGTTCTTTGGGTGTTGAGTTTGATGAGTTCTTTATAGATTTTGGATACTAGCCCTTTATCTGATATGTCATTTGCAAATATCTTCTCCCATTCTGTCGGTTGTCTTTTGGTTTTGTTGACTGTTTCTTTTGCTTTGCAAAAGCTTTTTATCTTGATGAAGTCCCAATAGTTCATTCTTGCCCTTGCTTCCCTTGCCTTTGGCGATGTTTCTAGGAAGAAGTTGCCTCGGCTGAGGTCAAAGAGGTTGCTGCCTGTGTTCTCCTTTAGGATTTTGATGGACTCCTGTCTCACATTGAGGTCTTTCAACCATTTGGAGTCTATTTTTGTGTGTGGTGTAAGGAAATGGTCCAGTTTCATTCTTCATGTGGCTGTCCAATTTTCCCAACACCATTTGTTGAAGAGACTGTCTTTGTTCCATTGGACATTCTTCCCTGCTTTGTCAAAGATGAGTTGACCATAGAGTTGAGGGTCCATTTCTGGGCTCTCTATTCTGTTCCATTGATCTATGTGTCTGTTTTTGTGCCAGTACCATGCTGTCTTGATGATGACAGCTTTGTAATAGAGCTGGAAGTCCGGAATTGTGATGCCGCCGGCTTTGCTTTTCTTTTTCAACATTCCTCTGGCTATGCGGGGTCTTTTCTGGTTCCATACAAATTTTAGGATTATTTGTTCCATTTCTTTGAAAAAAGTGGATGGTATTTTGATGGGGATTGCATTGAATGTGTAGATTGCTCTAGGTAGCATTGACATCTTCACAATATTTGTTCTTCCAATCCATGAGCATGGAATGTTTTTCCATTTCTTTGTGTCTTCCTCAATTTCTTTCATGAGTATTTTATAGTTTTCTGAGTACAGATCCTTTGTCTCTTTGGTTAGATTTATTCCTAGGTATCTTATGGTTTTGGGTGCAATTGTCAATGGGATCGACTCCTTAATTTCTCTTTCTTCTGTCTTGTTGTTGGTGTATAGGAATGCCACTGACTTCTGTGCATTGATTTTATATCCTGCCACTTTACTGAATTCCTGTATGAGTTCTAGCAGTTTTGGGGTGGAGTCTTTTGGGTTTTCCACATAAAGTATCATATCATCTGCAAAGAGTGAGAGTTTGACTTCTTCTTTGCCGATTTGGATGCCTTTGATTTCTTTTTGTTGTCTGATTGCTGTGGCTAGGACTTCCAATACTATGTTGAATAGCAGTGGTGATAGTGGACATCCCTGCCGCGTTCCTGACCTTAGGGGGAAGGCTCTCACTTTTTCCCCATTGAGAATGATATTCGCTGTAGGTTTTTCATAGATGGCTTTTATGATATTGAGGTATGTACCCTCTATGCCTATACTCTAAAGAGTTTTGATCAAGAAAGGATGCTGTACTTTGTCAAATGCTTTTTCTGCATCTATTGAGAGGATCATATGATTCTTGTTCTTTCTTTTGTTAATGTATTGTATCACATTGATTGATTTGCGGATGTTGAACCAACCTTGCAGCCCAGGGATAAATCCCACTTGGTCGTGGTGAATAATCCTTTTAATGTACTGTTGGATCCTATTGGCTAGTATTTTGGTGAGAATTTTTGCATCCATGTTCATCAGGGATATTGGTCTGTAATTCTCCTTTTTGATGGGGTCTTTGTCTGGTTTTGGCATCAAGGTAATGCTGGCCTCATAAAATGAGTTTGGAAGGTTTCCTTCCATTTCTATTTTTTGGAACAGTTTCAGAAGAATAGGTATTAATTCTTCTTGAAATGTTTGGTAGAATTCCCCTGGGAAGCCATCTGGCCCTGGGCTTTTGTTTTTTGGGAGATTTTTGATGACTGCTTCAATTTCCTTAGTGGTTATAGGTCTGTTCAGGTTTTCTATTTCATCCTGGTTCAGTTTTGGTAGGTGATACATCTCTAGGAATGCATCCATTTCTTCCAGGTTATTTAATTTGCTGGCATAGAGTTCCTCATAATATGTTCTTATAATTGTTTGTATTTCTTTGGTGTTGGTTGTGATCTCTCCTCTTTCATTCATGATTTTGTTGATTTGGGTCATTTCTCTTCTCTTTTTGATAAGTCTGGCCCCGGGTTTATCAATCTTGTTAATTCTTTCAAAGAACCAGCTCCTAGTTTCGTTGATCTGTTCTACTGTTCTTTTAGTTTCTATTTCATTGATTTCTGCTCTGATCTTGATTATTTCTCTTCTCCTGCTGGGTTTAGGCTTTATTTGCTGTTCTTTCTCCAGCTCCTTTAGGTGTAGGGTTAGGTTGTGTACTTGAGACCTTTCTTGTTTCTTGAGAAAGGCTTGTATTGCTATATACTTTCCTCTTAGGACTGCCTTTGCTGCATCCCAAAGATTTTGAATAGTTGTGTTTTCATTTTCATTGGTTTCTATGTATTTTTTTAATTCTTTAATTTCCTGGTTGACCCATTCATTCTTCAGTAGGATGCTCTTTAGCCTCCATGTATGTGAGTTCTTTCCGACTTTCCTCTTGTGATTGAGTTCTAGTTTCAAAGCATTGTGGTCTGAAAATAGGCAGGGAATGATCCCAATCTTTTGGTACCGGTTGAGACCTGATTTATGACCTAGGATGTGATCGACTCTGGAGAATGTTCCATGGGCACTAGAGAAGAATGTGTATTCCGTTGCTTTGGGGTGGAATGTTCTGAATATGTCTGTGAAGTCCATTTGGTCCAGTGTGTCATTTAAAGTCTTTATTTCCTTGTTGATCTTTTACTTAGACGATCTGTCCATTTCAGTGAGGGGGGTGTTAAAGTCCCCCACTATTATTGTATTGTTGTCAATGTATTTCTTTGCTTTTGTTATTAATTGCCTTATATAATTGGCTGCTCCCATGTTAGGGGCATAGATATTTACAATGGTTAGATCTTCTTGTTGGATAGATCCTTTAAGTAGGATATAATGTCCTTCCTCATCTCTTATTACAGTCTTTGGTTTAAAATCTAATTTGTCTGATATAAGGATTGCCACCCCAGCTTTCTTTTGGTGTCCATTAGCATGGTAAATGGTTTTCCACCCCCTCACTTTCAATCTGGGGGTGTCTTTGGTTCTAAAATGAGTCTCTTGCAGACAGCATATCGATGGGTCTTGTTTTTAAATCCAGTCTGATAGCCTGTGTCTTTTGATTGGGGCATTTAGCCCATTTACATTCAGGGTCACTATTGAAAGATAGGAATTTAGTGCCATTGTATTGCCTGTAAGGTGACTGTTACCGTATATTGTCTGTGTTCCTTTCTGGTCTATGTTGCTTTTAGGCTCTCTCTTTGCTTAGAGGACCCCTTTCAAGATTTCCTGTAGAGCTGGTTTTGTGTTTGCAAATTCCTTTAGTTTTTGTTTGTCCTGGAAGCTTTTTATCTCTCCTTCTATTTTCAATGACAGCCTAGCTGGATATAGTATTCTTGGCTGCATATTTTTCTCATTTAGTGCTCTGAATATATCCTGCCAGTCCTTTCTGGCCTGCCAGGTCTCTGTGGATAGGTCTGTTGCCAATCTAATGTTTCTACCCTTGTAGGTTACATATCTCTTCTCCCGAGCTGCTTTCAGGATTTTCTCTTTGTCTCTGAGACTCGTAAGTTTTACTATTAGATGTCGGGGTGTTGACCTATTTTTATTGATTTTGAGAGGGGTTCTCTGTGCTTCCTGGATTTTGATGCTTGTTTCCTTCCCCAAATTAGGGAAGTTCTCTGCTATAATTTGGTCCATTATACCTTCTGCCCCTCTCTCTCTCTTTCTTCTTCTTCTGAGATCCCAATTATTCTAATGTTGTTTCGTCTTATGGTATCGCTTATCTCTCGAATTCTGCCCTTGTGATCCAGTAGTTGTTTATCTCTCTTTTTCTCACCTTCTTTATTTTCCATCATTTGGTCTTCTATATCACTGATTCTCTCTTCTGCCTCATTTATCCTAGCAGTTAGTGCCCCCATTTTTGATTGCACCTCATTAATAGCCTTTTTGATTTCGACTTGGTTGGATTTTAGTTCTTTTACTTCTCCAGAAAGGGTTTCTCTAATAACTTCCATATTTTTTTCAAGCCCAGCTAGTATCTTTAAAGTGATGATTCTGAACTCTAGATCTGACATCGTACTAATGTCCGTATTGAGTAGGTCCCTGGCAGTCGGTACTACCTCTTGTTCTTTTTGTTGAGGTGATTTTTTCTGTCTTGTCATTTTGTGCAGAGAATAGATTAATGAGAGAACAAAATGCTAGCAGAGTAACCACGTCCCCAGAAAATATACTCTAAACAAATCAGAAAAGACCTGAAGCAGTGGGAAAAGAAACGGAAAGAGAGAAAAAAGAAAAAGAAAAAAAAGAAAAAGATAAAGATAAAAACAAAAACAAACAAAACAAAACAACAACAACAAAAAAAACCAGAATGTGATCAAATATGATCAGGCTGGTATATAGATCAGTGCCACACACTAGATTTGGGGTGTATTTTGGTCTGTTAGAAGAAAGTGCCTCCCAAAATTTTAAAGAAAGAAAAACTTATATATGTACAAAAATAAGGGTTGATATGATGAAGGGATGGAATATGACTGTAAAGATGGAAATTATAAAAAATTTTATAAAAGGAATTGATAAGAAGTTGTTTGAAAAAAGAAAGAAGAGGATTTAAAAAAAGAAAAAAAAAGGGAGAGAATGTGATCAGGCAGGGGAATAGAAAACACCATATACTAGAGATTTAGGGTATATTTTAATCTGTTAGAAGAAACTATTCCA
This sequence comes from Neomonachus schauinslandi, assembly GCF_002201575.2. Classification (NCBI taxonomy): domain Eukaryota; kingdom Metazoa; phylum Chordata; class Mammalia; order Carnivora; family Phocidae; genus Neomonachus; species Neomonachus schauinslandi. The sequence goes on along the minus strand of NC_058403.1, from coordinate 193,236,453 downwards.
AATTTTAAAGAGAGAACAACTTATATATATAAGCCAAAAATACGGGTAACTACTATGAAGGGATAGAATATGACTCTAAAAATGAAAAATAAAAATGTTTTTTTTAAAAAAAGGGATTGATAAGATGTTGGTTGAAAAAGGGAAAAAGAAAAATTCAAAAAAAAAAAAAAAAGACAGTTAAAAAAAAAATTAACTTTGAAAGACTAAAGAATCATGGTAAAAAAGCCATGAATTCTATGTGCAGTATTCCCCTAGCGCTGGAGTTCTGCCGTTCTCATTGATCGGTAAATTTGGTCTTGGCTGGCTGTTCTCGCTGATCTTCTGGGGAGGGGCCTGTTGCCATGGTTACTAAATGTCTTTGCCGGAGGCGGATTTGCCCCGCCCTTGCCCCCTCCCGGCTAAGTAATCTGCTCGGGTTTGCTCTCCGGAGCTTTTGTTCCCTGCGAGCTTTCCGTACAGCTTTGGAGGCGGAGAGTGAGAATGGCGGCCTCCCAATCTCCGCCCCGGAGGAGCCGAGAACTCGGGGCCCTGCTTCTCAGTGAGCCCCCAGAGAAAAGCCATCAGTCACTCCCGTCTCCCCGGTCTCCAGCCGCACTCCGTGCTCACCCGGCCTGCGACCGCGCGTTTCTATCTCTGGCACCCGACCCCGGGTGGAGTCTCCAAACCCAGCAGATCCCTGCGGCGCACTCCCGCGCGGCTCCTCCCGGGGGAGGAAGGTGAGTCTCCCCGGATCTGCCGCTTGTTGGGTCCCTGCTGGAGGAGCAGTGGCCCGACTGTGCCGCGGATCACGGTTTATGGCAACCCCGAGCTGAGAGCCCGCGCCTGGGCTCCGCCTCTGCAGCCGGCTTCCCCGCTCCGATACCTGGGAGCTCTGCCACACCCAGGCACCCCCGGTCTTTCTGTGACCCCGAGGGTCCTGAGACCACACTGTCCCCGAGGGTTCCACCCCCCGCTTAGCCACCAGAGTGACGTCCCTCGGCAGAGCAGACTTTTAAAAGTTCCGATTTTGTGCTCCGCGGCTCTATCACTTGCCAGAAGCGGCCGACGGAGGCCCCTCCCCCGCCGTCTATCCCCCGAATATCGCCTCGGATTCACTTCTCCGCACATCCTACCTTCCAGAAAGTGGTCGCTTTTCTGATGAGAGAGTTGTTGCTATTCTTTTCTTCGATCTCCTGTTGAGTTTGTAGGTGTTCAGAATGGTTTGATCCTTATCCAGCTGAATTCCTGAGAGGAGACGAAATCCAGGTCTCCTACTCCTCTGCCATCTTGCTCTGCCCTGTGATGACCTTTATTAGGTTGAGAAAGTTCCTTCCTATTCCTAGTTTGTTGAGGGTTTTTTATCATGAGAGGTGGTTTGGATTTTGCCAAATGGTTTTTATGTTTCTACTGAGATGGTCATGTAGTTTCTGTCCTTCATTTCATTAATGTGGTGTGTTACATTGACTTTTTTTTTTAAATATGGTAAGCCAACCTTGCATTCTTGGAGTAAATCTCACTTGGTTGTAGTATATAATCATTTTTATACATTTATATGCTGAATTCAGTTGCTAGTATTTTGTTAAGGATTTTTGTGTATATATTAAGGGATGTCGGTATATTATTTTCTGTGGTATCTTTGTCTGGTTTGGGTATTGGGGTAATGCTGACCTCATGGTATTCCCTCGTGTGTGTGTGTGTGTGAGAGAGAGAGAGAGAGAGAAGGATTGGTGTTAATTCTTTAAGTATTTGGTAGAATTTACCAATTGGGCCAGTTGGTTAGGCCAGTTGGGGTTGGGCTTTCCTTTGTGGGAAGTTTTCGGATGACTAATTCCATCTCTTTACTTATCATAGGCCTGTTCAGATTTTCTGTTTCTTCTTGGACAAGTTTAAGGAATTTGGTGTTGTTTTTTTTTTCCCTAAGAACTTGTCCATTTCATCTAGAACATCTAATTTGTGGGCAGCCTGTCCTTCACAGTAGACCTCCTACAAATGAATTCTTAGTTTTCATTCCTCTGAGAATGTCATTTCTCCTTTATTTCTAAGCATGTTTATTGCTGGATAGAGAAGTGTAGGTTGACATTTCTTTTCACTCCCCACTTTATAAATCTTGTTCTACTTCTTCCTGACCTCCATGGCTTCTTCTGAAAAAGCCATAGTTACTGAAATCCTTGTTCCCTCTGTGTTAGACGTTGTTTTTCTGTGCCTGTTGTGAAGATTTTTTTCTGTGTTGATATTTTCAGCCATTTGATTATGTGTCCAGATATGGATTTCTTTGAGATTGTCCAGTTTGGGGTTTGTGAGTTTCTTGAAACTGTCAATTTTGCCATATATGGAAATTTTCAGCCAGTATTTCTTCAAATATTTTTCCTGCATAACACTGTTTCTTCTCTTCTGGGATGCCAGTGACATGAATGATAGATCTTTTGATAAGGTCCTACAGGTCCCTGAGGTTGTGCTTGCTTTTGTAATACCTTTTCTTTCTGTTTTATATTGGATAATCTCTATTGATCTTTCTTCAACTTCACTCACTGCTTCTTCTGTCATTTCTGTTTTGCTACTGAATCCATCCAGTGTCCTCTAAAATTATGTATTTTTCAATTCTAAAACTTCCATTTGGTTGTTTTTATGTCTTTTTTTTTTCTTGGCTGAAATTTTCTATCATTTCATTCATTTTAATAGGGTTCAGCCTTACTTCTTGGAGCATGGTCATGACAGCTATTTTAAATTATTAGTGAATTCCAATACCTGTGTTATGTTAAGGTTGGTGTCCGTTGATAGTTGTTTTTCTTGCAAGTTGAGAGTTTTTGGATTTCCATATGCTTGAATAATTTTAGATTGAATTCTGGATATTTTGGATTTTGTGGTCCTCTGAGTTTTGTTTATATCTTAGGTAGTTTGCGTGTTTATTTTTTTTCTTTAAGCAGATGATTGGCCCAGTTGCAGGTTCTGGCTTGCCTCTGTGGGCTATATTTCCAACACCAGTTCAGCTTTCAGAGACTTTGCCATGTCATTTGGATCTGGCCCATGTGTGTGTGTAATCCATTGTCCAGGGTGGGACCTGGGCAGTGTGATCTCTTCCAAAGTGCAAATCTCAAAGCCGTTGGCATGCCGTTTATGATCAGATTCACAATGACTAGTTTGGAAGTCAGTCCGAATGTTAACAGATCACTTTGTGGTACCACTCTCTTGAGCTCTCTTCCCTCTGCAAGCTCTCCAACAATTCCTGACTCACTGAGGCCTTCTTTTGCTGTCCTCCAGCCAGAAATCCAGGACTTTGGTTCCCTTGCTCTGCTGTGTACTTCCTGTGACTGTCCAGAGCCAAGCAGTGGAAGACCAGAGAGGAGCAACAGTGATGAGGATTCACCTTCTTGTTCTTAGAACTATAGTTCCACTTCTTAGAGAGAATCATTCTTTTTGTCCAGAATTTTAGGTGTCTGCTCACCTCTGCTCTTTGCTCTGTGGCACTGTATGATTGCCTGGAGGGGAGGTGGGAGAGATCAGAAAAAAGCAAGAACAATCCAGGGGATTTCTCTGAACATCAGGAGTTCCTATTTTTAGTCCCCAGTCTAGAAAGTGAGTGTTTCTCTTCAGGTCATTCTGTCCATACCCAGTGAGCACTTCTGGGCCTTCAAAACCAGGCTGATTCAGGTACCAGAGGGAACAAAACAATGGAAGCTCATCACTGGTTTAGTGGCGCTCTGAGTTCTAGTTTCCTCCCCTAGCTTACCTGCTACCATGTGTTTTCCAGAGTCCTCAGTTACTCCATGTTTCCTGTCCAGCTTTTATGTTTTCATTCAGAGAGATACAGGGTGGGGGTTCTTACTCCATCTTACCTGGATCCAGAGCCTCCATATTAATCTAAACATTGTTTATAAACCTGCATAGGGTGGGATTTACAAGCCTGGTTTTCTGAGACCCTGGGATGTGTTTATAACCAGTATCCTAGATTTCTCAAATCATGCTTATGATTAAATAGGCTTGCATTTCCTTTAAAGGAGGTGTTGGCCTACTGTTTCTGTGAAGGGCCAAATAATAAGCCTTTGTCTTGTGACCGCATGGTCTTTGTCACACCTTCTTAACTCATACCGTTGCACTGCAAAAGCAGTCCTAAACAGTACATAAATGAATAAGGGTGGCTGTGTTCTAATGTAACTTTGTTGACTCTGAAATTTAAATTTCTTATACTTTTCACATGTCATGTGTTTTAGTTCATGGGCCAAAATTTGCTGATCCCTTGGCTTTTGTCATGGATGTCTGTAGGGTCCTAACCAACAATCTTTCTTGGTAATAAGGTTTCTTTTTCTTTTTTTTTTAATGGTGAAAAAGTTTAGATTTAGCCAGTTGGACTCCGCTTAGATGATCCCAATTTTGTTGGCAACATCCAAAGTATCATAGTCAGGAGCCAGTCGAACATACGCCTTCTTCTCTCCATCGGGCCTGATCATGGTGTTGACCCTGATGGCCTGATCACGATGTTGACCCTGATGGCCTGATCATGGTGTTGACCCTGATGGCCTGATCACGGTGTTGACCCGGGCCATGTCAATGTCCTAGAGCTTTTTCACAATCTCTTTGATCTGGTGCTTGTTGGCCTTGACATCCATGATGAACACAAGTGTGTTGTTGTCTTCTGTTTTCTCCATGGCTGACTTGGTAGTCAGGGAACTTGATGGTGTAGTGGTAAAGATTGTTTCTTCTGGGGGTGTTCTTTTGAGGATATTTGGGCTGCTTTTGGAGACACAGTGTCTTGAGCTGTTGGAATGTAGATGATGTGTGGACCTTTTTTGCTGTGAACGCCTTTCAGCATCGCTTTCTTGGCCTTCAAAGCCTTTGCTTTGGCTTCAGCTTTGGGACTGGCAGGGGCTTCCCTCTTCACCTTTAGCGCCATCTTGGTGAAAGGGCATAAGGCTCATTTTCTATTTGTTATGGGGGAAACAAAGGCAGGGAAGCAGCAGAGGTTTCAGAAATCGTATGGAGTGTTTCGTAGATGAAACCCGTAAACCTGTATTTCTTCAGTTGTATATATAGAGAGAGGGCCTTGTACATATTTTATCTCAATTTATTCCCATATTACTCTATAAGTAGACACTTCCATCCCTATTTTATGGATGTAGAAACTGAGGCACAGAGATGACTACTAGCATGTCCCAAAGCATGATTAAGCTGGGGTTTGGGTGCAAGGCCTTCCAGTGCCAGAGCTGCTGCTCTTGACACTCTAGGGCCGTGCAGATCCCCATTCTCCATTTTGACTTGTCTCTGTGCCCAAAAAAAGGCCTTGTTGATAACGTAGAAATCATCGAAAGACTTGGTAGGCAAGACCAGTGTTCTGGTCTGGACTCATTCATGAATTCTTGCATGACAAGTCTCTTCATTTCTCTGGGTCCTAGTTTTTCTGCCACTACAATGGGGGAGTTGGTGAAACAGCCAGCGTCTGTTTATCTGTCACTGTGGTTCTGTGGGTTTGGGCCGTGAAGGAAGAGGTGCTAGTGCCCTTCAGCACTGGAGGGCTGGGGAGAGTTGGAGAGAACAAGCCCAGTCCGGAGACCACACCGTGGTGGCCATTGATGTACAGCTCTGTAGCTATAAAGGGAACGGAGTACACATATTACTTCTTGATCTTCAGTGTTTCACGGTATACTCCGAGATTATACTTAGTGTTAGCCACATAAGTTCCATTTTCTTTGACCTCTTATCAGTGAAAGTCCATGAGAATGCCTAAGAAATCAGGGGCCTTGGAGCCCCACACCTACTGAGATTGTGTGTAAGAATGGGAGCAATGTTGGCATATATGCCCCTTGATGAGAAGAGCCTTGCATTATTGTTGGGCCATTTGCATGATTCCCTAAAATATCTGGCAAAGAATGCTGCGTCTCTGTTTACCGCCAGGGATCACAGCGTGGCTTGGGCTGAGTACCATCTCAAAGCCCTGTAAGGGGCTCCTGACCTCTCACTCTCATGTCTGGTATCTGTAAACACTCTTCTTATTCTTGGTCTTTTTCTTGTATAATTGACATTCTTTAAAATTGTTAATGTATAACAGGGCTTATGTTTCAGTTAGTTTTCTGTTTTGTTTTAAACAGAAAGTGAAAGGAGTGCAAGCTCCTCTTCTCGTTTCAAAGTTGCTACCAGCAAACACAGTGATTGGACAGAGAGGAAACATTCAGTAGAATGTTTTATTGCCTTGTTGACGACATTGCTTGAATGCTGGAGGTTCTACCCCTTTGACACCACACGGTATTTCTAATAGGTGTTAATGCTACATGACAAAATACCCTGCTTCCTAGTGCCAAACGTTCAACTTAATATGTATACCCCCAAGCACATGCATTTGTGTGCTTTTTTTTTTTTAAATGGTGTTTGAAGTAAAATCGCCCATCCTCTGCACATCCATCTATATTGTTCCCTGGGCATTCTATATTTGCTCAAATTGTTGAAGGATGGTTGTTTCCTTCATGGTTTTTGTATTTGACTCTAATGTACGTTCTAATGTGATAGAGGCAATGTATTATTGTGTAGCCATGGTTTTCTGGAGAATTTGATGTTTTAGGGATTGTATTTCAGATCTGAAATAAAATTGGTTTCTAAATTTCAAAAAAACTCAAAAAACCATGGGCCTCGAGGCAGTTGTGCAGTCTTTCCTGCAAGTAAAACACATTTGGAAGACTTTATGGGATGGTATGTAAGGGCTCATTGCTGTTTTTGTTCATTCTAGCATTAAAAAAAATCACTTTGATATCACAAGTCTTAATTGTATAGTTGATTTAATGTGCTTTAGAACCCAGATATGATCATAGCCACTTTGCTTTAACTGCTGCTTCATTTATCCGAGGCTGAATGGAATGCCACGGGGAAGTCCAGTGGGAATCTGGAAGACAAAGTCAAGGACATAGCATGGCTGCTGAGCCTGTAATAGAATCTGCTTGTTTGGAGATGGAGGAAATCATATTCTTCTTTTGTTTTTTATTTGAGTTGATACTAAAAACTATCTTAAAAATATCTTAAAAGTGCAACTCAAGATACAGTGAAAACCCATGGACCCATCCTGCTTCTTATGAAATAAAACACCATCACCTTTCACTCCCCTGTGTGCCTGTCCTCATCCCCTTCTCTCCACGCACAGGCAACTATTCCTATATAGTTTTACCACCTAGGTTTTAATCCCTCAACAAGAATCTTTAGTTTTGCACATTTTGGAAGTTTATGTACATGGAATGATACTGAATATATTTTGTAACTAGCAGTTTCCTCTCAATAATATTTCTGAAATTTATCTGTAATTCACTTGTCTTCATTGTATATTAGCATGTACCACCATCTCTTTATCCATGTACTGTTTGTCGCTTGAAATGTTTCCATTTTTTTCATAGTGCGTGTGCATCTCCACCTTTACTGGGTGATGCCCAGTTGTTTTCCAAAGGGTTGTATGAATTTATACTTCCCTCCAATAATGTCTGAGGGCTGTTTGCTCTCATATCCTTGCTAACACTTGATGTCACACTTTTTAATTTTTCTAATCTAATGGTTCCAAAATGGTGTATTGTTGTGGATTTAATAAGCATTTTTCTGATGACTACTGAGTTTGTCTTTTTATATAACTATTTAGCTATCTTCTTTCATGAAGTATCTGTAGTTAGTCTTACGCCCGTTTTCCAATTGGATCATCTTTTCCTTATTCGCTGAGGTTCTTTATATGTTCTGGATACTAATTTTTTTTTTGTCAATTATATGTTATACAGGTATTTCCCCCAGTTTGTGGTTCAGCCTTTTGATTTCTTTGTGATGTCTCTTGCTGAGCAGAGTTCTTAATTTTAACGTAACTGACTTTATTCATCTTTTCCTACATGGATTTCTTTTCTTTTTTTTTTTAACAAGTCCTAATGGAATACTTTCTATGTGCTAGACACTTTTCTAAGCACTTCACACATATTTACTCTCATAACGTTAGAAGCAAGTACTGTTAACTCCATTTTATAGGTAGGAAACTGAGGTACAGAACGGGTAAGTGACTTGCTGAGGTCACCCAGCTAGTAAGTTGTGGAGCCAGGAATTGAATGTAGATAGTTTGAGAAGCTCTTGCTTAAGAAATCCTTTCCTACTGTGACATCATGCAATTATTCTCTTAGATTGGCCTCTGAAACTTTTATTTTTCCCTTGAACATTTAGAATTTCAGATGCTCTGTAATAGCCTTTTGTGTGGTGTGTGAGGTAGGGGTAATCATTTGGATAATCATTTGTTCCAGGACAGACCCGACTCTTCTGCCACACAAGCTCTGTAACGAATCCAATTTCCTTGTGCCCAGATCTATTTGTGGGTTCTCTCTTTTGTTTCAGTGGTGAATTTGTGCATCAGTACCACACTGTGTTCATGACCGTGACTTTATCTGGTAAGTTGTCCTTCTACCATGTTCGACATCATCAAGGGTGTCTTGGAAAGTTTCTTACTCTTTGAAAACAAAACAGCAGGAGAATTGTTCACTGTAACACTGTATTCACTTATTGGGCTTTTGGAAATGATTTGTACTTGCTGTTGTGTTTCTGAAAAGTTAAGCAGACCTAGTTTCATTTGAGTAGCTCAGGCTTGATTGATCCTCATGGCAAAAATCTCCTCCCTTGCATGTCCTGCAGTGGCCTCTAGAAGGCTTTGGAATCTTGTGACGTGGAGGGGAAGGGATAAGGAAAGGAAAAGCAGTCTGATAGATTAACATTCTCTCCTGTTTAACTGCAGTTACACTGTGTCAGTTTCAGAATGCATGCTCACGAACTCCAGAAGGTATGTGGAACCTGGTGTAGTAGGATTCTGTTAATTGAAAAACAAGATATTACATCTTAGGATGAAGCTGCCTTAGTTGACAAGAAAGAGGGGATGGCATCCAACTGGTCTTAAGTGGCTGATGTACAGTTTGGTGCTTACGTTGTCTTGATTCGTTGAAGGAATTGAACGAGAATGCCTAGCATCTGCACTGGGGATATTTCTGCTTTCTAAACGTTACGTAAGAGTAATAGCAAATAGAATGTGTCTTATAGCTACTCAGGCACCGAGTGCTCTTTCCTGTGGCCCTTCTCTCTGTGCAAAGTATTACTGATGCTGCAAATAGCAGTCAACTTTCAAATAACACCAATGCTCTATGTCCTAGCCTTTCCCAACCTGGTTGGCCAAAGTGGAGCATGCTAAGGCTTTGTGAAAATAATTAATGTTTCTTTCTGACAGAGGGGTTGAGAATTTCTAAGCAATGAGGAGCCATTTCCCTAAGTAAAACCTGACCATGTGAAGCCTTCGCAACCTTTAGGTCATAGCAAGGTCGTACCATGGACCGAAGAGATCCACCTTCTGCCCGTGCTGCTGCCCTTCATCCCTCACTCATGCCCCTTTGCACTCTGCTCCTGCCACAGTGACTTCCTTGCTGCTCAGAGTGCCAGGCACACTTTGGCCTCAGGCTTTGGTGCCCCGCTTCCTTCTGCCTGCAGTGTGCTTCCCCAGGTCGTTCACTCCTCCTCACGCAGGGCCTCCGCTCAGATACCATCTTCTCGGAGAGGGCCTCCCTGACCACTTCTAAAACCACAGCATCTACACTCCCCATCCCCACATCTTGCCTTCTCTGCCTGATTGCCTGTGTGACCCCTGACACGCCGTGTCCTCTGCGCCCTTGTGGTTATCTTCTGGAGGACAGGGACTTTTCCACTGCTGTATCTTCAGTGCCTAGAACAGTGCCCACCTCACGGAAGCTGCTTGATTGCTATTAGCTGAGTGAATGAAGCTGCCTGCTAGAGAGGTGGGCACAGAGGGTCTCTGGAGCAAGCTTGTGCCCCACTACCAGCCATCTGGCTCTTTCCCGAAAGCTCCGGCAGCATTTTGCTTGCCTTGGTCAGAAACCCACACCATTTATGTGGCTCTTTGCATGAGTATTGCTTTCATTATCTGCTAAGCAACTTGAGGCAAGAGTCTGAAATTTTGTCCCTTTCTCTAAGGCTGAGGACTGAGCCTTGCATGCTACTTTGCTCGTGGTAGGCTCCCTGTTACTAGGATCCCAGTAGTGGCTGTCTACCCCAGGGAGGAGAGCAGTAAATTAGGCAACGCTGTAATTTCTTATGCAAACTTCTGGCTCAAGTAGCATTTCCACTCTGAATTCCTGGATGTACTTTTCTTGAGTATTGTGTAAGAAAATCCCATTGACTACAGTCTTGAGGAGAGAAGGGCCAGTCTGTCTTATTCAGTGTAGCATCTCCCGTGCCTGGCACAGTGCCTGACATGTGGTACCCACGCTTGGTAAATGTTTACTACGGATGAGTTGCTGAAGTTAACTTTGGCTTACATGAAATTTATTATCGATGTCAAAACTTAGTCTTTACCATCAACCAAATTATTTACGCTCTCCATACAGGATCTGTAGGGAACAACAGTTTCTCACCTGACTTCCTGTGGCACCAACACAAGAGGGTCTAGACAGCGTGCACCCCATTCTCTAGTTGGTGTATTCATAGATGTTCAGATGTTCAGAGTCTCCTCTGAGCAATATGTTGTTTTTACTTCCCTTAATGGTGCCCTTGTGACCTTAAACATTTCACCTACCTTCCAAAATAGAGCTGTATTCCTGTGCTCTCCTCACCAGAGAGTTTAAGCCTTGAGTGTTTGGTTAATGAGGAATGAGAACCCACAGTTTAGGATTTAAAGAACTCAAGGACAGGCAGCACCCCCACTGATAGAAAACTCTGTATTCATAAAAAATAAAGTCAAATATCTACAGTTCAGAACACGTTCGCCTCCTACAGCTGAGTGTGTTGAAGAGCAGCCAGTGGGCTGACCTCTACGCCGTGACAGACATGTCCTGTACCCGTCGCCTAGGGTGCGGCTGGGTGGTGCTTAGGCAGAAGCAAGTGCCAAAACTATGACCAGTTTTGCCAGGCAGGGTTGTATCAGGAATTCCTAGAGATTGAGGAGTTCTGGTGTATGGGTTTCTTTTTGACTGGAAGGAGCCTGGCCTGAACAGAGCACTGGGCTCATTGTCAGAAGACCTAGCCTTGCAGCCTGAGTGAATGATTTAACCCACTGAGCCTCCGCGTCCTCCCTGAACACAGGCAGAAACACCATGAGGTGGTGTTTGCATCGAGTGAGAGGACATGATTCTTCACGGACAGTGAAGTTCTGTGACGGGAAGATGGTGAGGTGGTATTGTATACTTGCTTGGCAAGACCCCCAGACTTGAATAACTGCAAGTATTTGTCCTCTTCTGTACCTGCACCCCCACAGCCACGTCTTTATTTATGTTCACATTTTTCTCTTTTTGTGTTGAAGTAGCGTTGACACAATGTTACATTAGTTTCAGTTGTACAACATGGTGATTCAACAGCTCTACACATAACGCGGTGCTCACCACAAGTGTAGCTCCCATCCGTCCCCATACAACACTCTTCCAGTACCATTGACTGCATTCCCTGTGCTGTGCCTTGATTCGTGCAATTTATTTGTTATAACTGGAAGCCTGTGTCCCAGACTCCCCATCATCTCCCTCCCCTCTGGCAACCATCAGTTTGTTCTCTGGATGGGTCTGTTTCTGCTTTTGGTTTGTTTTTTAGATTCCATATGTAAATGAAATCATATGGTGTTTGTCTTTCTGTCTGACTTATTTCACTTAGCATAACATCCTCTAGGTCCCTCCAGTGTTTTCACAGAGGGCAAGATCTTATCCCTGTTTATGGTTGAGTAATATTCCTCTGTGTGTGTGTGTGTGTGTGTGTGTACACAACATCTCTATCTGTTCGTCTGTTGATGGACTCTTAGGTTGCTTCCGTATCTTGGCTATTGTTAACAATGCTGCAATAAACATAAGGGTGCATATATTTGTTGAATGAGTGTTTTCATTTTCTTTGAGTAAATACCCAGTAGTGGAGTTACCAGATCATATGGCAATTCTATTTCTAACTTTTTAAGAAACCTCCATACTGTTTCCCACAGTGGTTTCACCACTTTGCCTTCCCACCAACAGTGACTGGTAGTCTTTAAAATGACCTCAGGTGAGAAGTTAATGCCATGGGTATTGATAGTATGTTTAATCTAGCCCATGTCTCTCTCTCATTTCTGGATACCAATTCCATAGAATCTCCTCTCTTAAACCTCCAACACCTCCTTCCTCTCCTCATTCCCTGCTGATGGTCTCGCTGCCCATTTTCCCCAGCAGATGGAAGCCATCAGAACAGGTCTACAAGCTCCCACTGCCCCATGTCCCCATCCGCCTGCATCTGTCTGCAGTTGCTGCTCTTGTTGCTCTGGAAGAAACGTCCCGGCCCCTGGCCAAGGCCAGCCATGCCCCTCGCAGTCCGGATTGCGCCCAGCCTTGCCCGTTCGTGCCCTTGGCACCGTAGTTCTGCATTGTCCCTGCTCTGTCAGCTCATTCCTCCGTGCCGGCCCTTTGCTATCACTACATAAACATGCTGTGTTTTCTCCACAGAGGTACAAACCCTTCTGCTACTACACAAACATTCTCTCTTCCTCTATCGCTAAACTTTTCAGAAGACTTTCCATACACCCTGTTGCATATTTCTCCTTTCATGTTCCTTTTTGCTACCACCACTCCACAGCTGCTCCCCTCCAGATCACTGTTGCGCTTTGTGTTGCTAAATCCAGTGGCAGGTTTCAGCCCTTCCTGTGCTCAATTCGTTGGCCATGTCTAACACCCCTCCTCCCTGCTGCACTGCCTTCTCATGGCTTCCAGGACACCCCACTCTCTGGGTTTCCCCATGCCTCACCTGTTGCTCCCTCTCTGTCTGCTTTCCTGATTGCTCCCGGACCCCTTCATGTGGGAACGCTCCGGGACGGGATGTGGTAGGTGGACCTCCTCTTGTTTCGGGCAGTCCTCCCTCCCTCCAGGATCTTACAGTCTGTGGATTCAGGTATATCCAGAAGCTGATAGAACCCACATCCCTCCAGCTCTGGCCTCGCTCCTGAACTCCTGGCTTGTACACTTGCCCGCCCTAGGAGAGCCATGTCCCATCCTCCTTGCCCTGTGTTTCTCCAAAACACTTGTCCCAACTTGGTGGCTGTCATCTTTGTGCCTTCCACTAGAATGGATGCTCTGCAGGGGAGGTTTTTTGTTTACTGCGGCATTCCCAGCACCTAAGAGTGACTGTTAGGTCTTAATATTTGGTGTAGACAGTGGTAAGTCAACATTCTCATGTGTAGTCTCCACTCTCCCTACACCCAATGGTGCTCTGGCTCCTCATCGATGGTTGTGGTCTTGGAAACCTCCTAATAAATCCATTTGGCAAAATAATATCATTGTTTCCATATAGCACTCTTTAACTGAAATCAAACATTTTAGTATGCACTATTAAGTATATTCCTTATGATTGATTTAGGGAGGCCATTTGGATTAGTAGAAAGATCTTTGACTTTAGAGCCAGAAACTTCTGAGTTTAAATTCTTACTCTGCCACTTAATAGCAGCAGAGCCTTTGTCAAAACACAGCAACTCCGGGCCTTAGTTTTCTCATTTGTAAAGTGAAATGGTATTTGTTTCATAAGATTGTTGGGAGGAATTGCTGAATATGTGGAATGCATCTAGCATAATTTGGTTAATGATCACCATTATGATTACTGTCCTTAGCTGTATAGATGATCTTTAGCATTACTTGCAATTCTAAAACTTTTGAAACAAAAATTTTTCTGTTTTTTTTTTTTTAAATGGTGACCGTTGGTCTTTGGTCAAAAACATAATTGTTTAATAAAACATTGTTTCTCTGGTAAAAATTAGATTTGATTTACATTACTTCAACTTACAGAGTCTTTTTTGGGAATTTATTCTGCTGCAAAGTTCAAGGACTGCCTTTCAGTAAAATTTACTTAACCAGAGTGCTTTGGAATGGAATGTTCTGGAAGAATTGAATCTCCTAATTAATGAGAAAGGAACTCATTTTGTGGGGGAGGCTCTTCCTAAAATGCCTTTATATGTACACTGAGCATAATTCCAAGTGTATGGTGAGTGCTCAATAAATACTTGGTTACTTGTTTTTAGCTTAGAGACATTACCTTAATTTCTATATTGATTGCCCTTGACCAATAAGCTATAGGAAGTAGAAGTGATGTTACTAAATACAAACTTAACATAGGCTTAAAAATATCTTAAAGGAAATATTTGGCTCTGATCCCTAAATGTCAACAGTAGCCACTTTCAAGATAACTATTGATTGATTGTATCTGTTTGGATAAGAAGGATTGCAGGTGGCTCCAGTTCAAAGGAAGCTGATTAAAGTGGAGGACGTGCACACCAGCCACACACCTATCCATGGGTGTACACGTGCACACCCGTGGACTCTCACACCGTTATATGGTAATTCAAGAACAAAATATCAAGTGTGTGATACAGTCCAGTGCGTATCACTGAGCAACATGTGGTAAGTGCCAAATGAGCAGAATCAATTTAAGGACTGTAATTTCAAAGAAGGCGTGTTTAGCAAATGCTAAACATGGTCAGAGAAGGCTTCCTGGAAAAGGTACAATCGGAGCTGGGCATTGAAGGATGTGTCTCATGATGTGGTTTAAGAGGGTGGTCGGGGGGGTGGGGGCAAGTGGGTGGTTCTCAGGCGAGTCCACAGCCACCTCTGGGAGGACCAGGGCAAGTCTGATGATCACTGCATAGCTTCCCTGTGGGCCCAGCTTCTGATTCCCTAAGTCCGATCCTCATTTACCATCTGTAATTTGGGTGTTTTGTGGACTTTGGGTCAAGACGCGTGTTCTTAACGTTGGCAGGAGAGGGAGATTTAGGACCAAGTTTGTTGTGGGCAAGTGTTTGAATCATTTGGAGATGGATCCACAAGGGCCCCCTTTGGCTGTGGGCTTCTCTCTGGTGATGTGGTGGATGATTCTGGGGGAGATTCAGGCTTCAGACAGAAAGAAACGTGTGGAACCATTCACAGATATTTTCCCCATCCCCTGAAAACCAAGCACATGGTTTACGCCTCGTGGCGGGGACGGGAGCAGTGGGCTGGCTGGGGAGAGCTGTGTCTATCAATTAACTTGCTCAGCTCTCTGGACTGTTTACTGGGAAATCTGGCTGTGGATGGTTGTACCAACTGGAGGGGTGTGGCCAAGAGCCCACAGTCTTACACAGGTTTTTATGTGAGTCACGAGAGGTTCTCTATTGGCAGAGAGGCTGGGGTGCAGGTGGGGAGGCTGGAAAAGGGGGCTACGATTGTCATGGGGTGACAGCCGCACTTCTCCAGAGGAACCCCAGCTTCAGATGTGTGCCTGGGTTAACCATGAACGCTAAACAAGAAAACAGTCTTGTCTTTGTGGAACCTCCCCAATTTAAGTGTGTCTCTATAAAAGACAATGAGCTTTATGGCAAAGACTTACTTGAAGGCATAACCCGTGTGACAGTGATCGTGAATTCCAAGCTGTTCTGCTTTGACTGGGCAGTAAGGATCATAGCTGGTCCCGGACCTGCTTGATAAATACTCTCTAAATAATGGGTGGTGGGGGACTTCTGACCCTGAATGTTTGGAACTCATAAAATTCCCTGGAAGTGCTTAGGCATCACCCTGGTTTTACAGATGAGGAAACAAATACTCAGCCCGTGGACTGATCTGAGATCTCTAAGCTCTTCTTGTCTATCCATCTCTATCTCTTCATATGTTATTTGCTGGTGAGTCCTAAATTTATAGGTCAACCCCTGACCTATCAGTAACCTTGACTTAGATGTTGCAAAGGCACTTCAAGCTCGATACATCCAGTGGAACCCGCATCCCCGCCCTGGCCTGGCTACCCCCTCACCTTCCCTGTCCCAGCGGATGGCATCCCATCCACCCAGGTGCTGAGCCCACAAGGGATCAGGATTGAGGATCTCTTGGATTCCTTCTCATCCCTGATCCTACCATCAGATCAGCAACCGTCTTGTCCTGTCTGAATTTATTATGAACCTCTCCATGTCTCTCGCGCCACCTCCCTTATCTAAACTGATATCTTATGCATTTCCATTCTCCTCTTCACACAGTGGCCAGGTGGCCTTTTTGAACAAACCTGAGCATATTCATTCACCCAAGTACCCATTCATAGACCCTTCTGCTGTGAATTGAGCTTGGGCTTCACATCAGGGGTCTACGAGGCTCTGTGTGACCCTGCCTCCCTCCCGCATCCCTGTCTTCTCCCTCCTTTGCCTGTGATGTTTCGGTCACAACATCATTTTAGGTTCTTTCAGATAGTAAATTCTGATGGCCACAGAGTTTTCAAACCCATTCCTCCCACCTGGAAGCTCCTTTTTATCCATGATTTCGTAGCCTAAATGTCCCTTCCTTTTGTCCTTTACTAATACCTCTACCTAAAAAGTTCCCCCATGTTTTTCTCTATCACTTGGACCCACCTTATTTTCTTGATAATAGTTGTTTATTTGTTAATTTAGTTATTTCCTGTACTGATAGGGAAGGGCCTATGTTTGTTTTGCTCACACATGTGACTCCTCTGTCTCCAGCTCATCATCTCCTATTACTCTTTCCTTCATCCCACTGCAGCCACACTTGTCTCCTTGCCATTCCTCAAACATGCCCGGTTTGTTTATGCCCCAGGGCCTTTGCATTTGCTGGGCTCTCTGTCCAGAAAGGTTTTTTTTGTTGTTGTTGTTGTTTTTTGTTTTGTTTTTACTCAGATATCTTAATGGCTGACTGTCATTTTCTTTAGATCTTAACTCAAAGTCACCTGTTTGGTAAAGACTCCTTTGGCCCCTGTGTTTTAAATTGCACATGCCCCCCCCCCAACGCCCCCATGCCCCGACACCGCACACTGCCTTTCTTTGCTTTAGTTTTCTCCTTTGTACTTACCACAACCTACCATATGACACATCCTACTTATTTATCTTATTTTTTGTCTGTCTCCCCCACTAGAGTGAACACTCCATGATTTTCTGTTCTTTCTGTTCTGTTTTCTGTCCTTCCAGTGCTGTGCGCCCAGTATCTCGAATAGTTCTGGGCACACGGGCACTCCGTAAGTGTTGGTTGAATGAAAGGATACTTGCATGAGTAATGTATGCTCCGTGAAGGGCACAGAGTGGGCCCTTTTACACACTTTTTTGTTGTGGTGAAATATACATAACATGTACCATTTGAACCATTTTTAAGTTTACAGCTCTGCGGCATTAAATATGTTCACATTGTTGTGCAACCATCACCACCATCTGCTCTTTATTTTCTGAAATGAACGAATCCAAGAATAAGTGAGTAACTGAATGAATGAAAAGCAGGTTTACGACAAAGGTCTCTTGACTTGGGGCCCAGTGTTCTTTGCACTGCCTCGTGCCAGGAGGAGGGAGGGTGAGAAGAGGCATCTGAGTAACCTCTCCGGAGGCCCGGTAGCTACAGCAAAGATGCTCAGACGTGTGGCACCTGCTCTGTGTGGTCTCTGTCGTAAATGATGAGGGACCCTTCTCCACCATGCGCACCTGCGTGCCTTCTCTTCTGCATCTGAGGATGCAACTCTAATGTTCTGAGCTTGTGGAATGACGCGAAAGCAAGTGTTCATTTGCCTTTGAACCTTTCTTACTGGCCCCACATGATGGGGGGACCCTCCCTGCCTCCCTGTCTCTCTTGGTTCTGTTCTCATTAACCCTTTAGGAGAGGTTTCCATTGATGGCAGGCCAGTGTTTGTTTTTAATTCTAAAGTAAACAAGATTAGAGGGAACACAAAATGTTAAGTTTGGGTCGGAATCACTGACTCTGAAATTCTCCCGGATGGATGGAAAGGGAGCGGTTATTTCAAACCCATAATAATTTCTTCTCATGAGCTTGTTGAATTCTGTGGAAATCCACATTTTCTTGCACTTTGCCATTTGAGGGACTTCCTGCTGAAGTTCACATGACAGGTCCCCGCCCTTCTCTATCACGCGCCTTGCCCTGGATTCCTCCGTGACGTTGCCGTGGTGTCTTTTGTTCACGACCCCACTCGCATCTTAAGGCAGAAGCGTAGGGCTGGCACATCTGAGGGTTGGGGTCTTCTCTCTTGCGTTCCCCAATGTTATGGATGCACCTACGCTGTGCCTGATGCTGTGTTGGTCTGGAGGGCTCAGGGGGGCACTCAAGCATAGGCCTGGCCCTCAGGAGCTTACAGCACCATCCTGCAGGGAGAGCTATCCCTACCTGACTACTTGACAGTGTTACAAACACCAACCTGTTGTGTGCACAAGAAGGCCCTGGGAGCTCTGAGGAGAGAGAGAAACTTGCTGGGTGGGGTGGGGGTGCAGGGGCAGGTGGAGGGCAGGAGAGAGTCGACAAAGGTACCTGTCGTGGCACGAGGTCTGTATGTGGCAGAGGGGGAAGCAGAAGGCAGAAGAGTTGGGTTGTGGGGTGGGATTGTGGTTTAGACCAGCTCCCTCTTGGGCCTTGTCAGGGGCAGACAGGAACTGGATTTAGCTGGGTTATGTTCATTTCTGTTCTCAGGCTCTAATCATTTGTTGTTTGACTTGCTTCTTGCCTTCACTAGACATATTAGTACCTGTCAGGGAATTCCTTAATTTCCACAGGTGTGGCCATGGTGCACAACCTTGCAGAGCCCAGGGTCAGTCATCATTTTGCTGGTAGCAGGTAGCATTCAGTGTTACCTAAACTCGCAGGATTACCCAGCCTGGTAGAAATCTAGTAGTGTCCTTTTAGATCATCAAATGTTACTTCATGAGAGTAAAGATGCACACCAAATGGTTTAATCTATTTTGATGGATTTTTAACTAGTTATGTCCATTAAAATCACTGGTCCATTCTCTTTGTTTATGGTAAAGGGTGCTAGGCACTTATAGTCACTCATGTGGTAAGACTTGGTGTTAGATTGTTAATTGCAGTATTGATAATGCTTGATCCCCAGCAGAATGCTCACCTTTATCTTCTGATGAGCAGAAGTCCTTAAGAGAAACTTCCAGTGTTGGAAAGGGGAAGAATATGCCTTAATTGGCAGTTTTTCTTGTTCTTAAAATTAAGCTTACAAATGGCTAAATAGATGAAAACCTTAGTTATTTTCCCAGAGCTATCTGTCAGGTTTTAGTTAGGATATTTTCATGTCTCATGGGCAACTTCCCTCTCACCACGGAGATATGACAAAGCTGATGGTCCCTGTTGCATCTTTGCTTTATTCTCGTGGATGTCTTGGTTTCAGGCCAAACACATGCCGGTGGAGGGATATGCTACTGTCTTTGAATTGGGAAATATTGTTTTCAAACAGTGGCCCAAGAATTTGGATGCCACCAACATTTGTTACACTGTAAAAATAACAAGAGGGCCCTAAAGTTTGACCTGTAGGTCCATCTGCTTTCTTTCTTTTTCTTTCTTCTTTCCTTCTTTCCTTCCTTCCTCCCTCCCTCCCTCCCTCCCTTCCTTCCTTCCTGATTTTATTTATTTAGAGAGAGAACATGTGAGCAGGGGGAGGAGCAGAGGAGGAGGGAGAGGGAAAGAATCTCAAGCAGACTCTGTGCTGAGCATGGAGCCTGACCTCACGACCCCGAGATCATGACCTGAGCTGAAATCAAGAGTCGGACACTTAACTGACGGAGCCACCCAGGCGGCCCCTGTCTGCTTTCTTAAAATAGTGACCAATGAGCTTTTTCTGGTGAGTGTATCCTCTTAAATTTTAAATGGATTCAAATAAGATTTAGTCTGTGGATGTGATGATTTTTAGTGAAATCTTCAGTGTGCAGGAATCCTAAAGGCAACAGTGTATTCAGAGAATCCTTGCTTTCTGTAACGATTTCTTGTAAGAACATGCAAATCTCCATTCTCCGTCAGACTCATGGTTTTTCCCATCCAGTGCTCTGACGCAGAGTGGGATTTTTGGGATGGGGTGGGGTCCCATTGAGAGGGCCTGGTGCCCCTTCTTGCCATCACCTTAACAATCTGGGGGTGTGGTTCAAATATGGAGAACTTCCACTAATAAGCTATGATGGAGCCATTATTCCCATCATTCTTGGATATGTCTAAATGGCTTTGACAGCAGTTTTTATTTTTGGCCTCTGCCATCTGGTGGGCTGTGGCGGCCGGTCCGGGCACAAGCCAGTCGGAACGGACCCGTGTCACCCATGAAGGAGTACGGACCTTTTCCCGTTCAGTTTTCCCTTCTTCATTTGATTGACTAAGTAGAACCGATAGATGTGTACACCGTTCACCTGCGTGTGTGAGAGCTTTGTCAGGGCACCTTACTCTGAATCATGTCACCAGTGTAGCTCCCAGGGCCACGTCCTTGGCTTTGTCTTGCTGTCGGGGCTGCCCACCGTGCATGGCCGCTGCTCGGTCACCCCCGTCTCGGTAGCGGGACAGGGGCCTTGGGGGCCCACGCTTTCCTGGCCCTCAGCTTCCGCCTCTGTCAGGTGGACTTGGACTCCTTCAGACCCCCTGAGTTGCAGGTGCATCGGGCAGGCAGCAAGCCAGGGCGCAGCTGGGGCCCGGGTCCTGCAGTGCTGGGAGGGGGCTGTCTCTCTAGCCCTCAGCAGTGCGGCTCTCCACGTGACTTTCTTGTCCCGTGTGGCGGCGAGAGGGCCACTGGCAGCCCCAAATTCCTATCTTACTAACCCGGCAACACAGCCCGAAGAGCGTTTTTTTTCCAGTAGAAAAATGAGAGAAATCCCATGGTGGCTTCTGAGTTCTTGTCATTTTCACCGTGGTCAGGGGGACAGAGTCTCCTGGCCGTGCAGTGGCCTGAGCAGGGAGACCGTGCTTCCCAAACCCCAGGAGGAAGAGGTGCCCCCCACCTGCAGCAGTGGCTCCCCCGGCGGTGGGAGGCCTGAGGGGGCACAGGTACAGAGCCTCGTGCAGGGCCCAAAGGCAGACAGGATTCCCCACTGTCCTTTCTCTTCCCTTCACCTCCCAGGGGATGCAGCTGCTTTCTAGTGCTTCTAAAGCACTTCTTTAACATTAGCGAGGTGGTTCTATGTTTAAGACTTCTATAAACCTTGAATTTTACTAACCTCCAACCTTGAAGTGTTTTGAGGGGGGCGGCATGGTAGAGCAAAGTGTTATTGAATCTGTTTTTGTTATTCAGTCCATGGAAAATCTGCCATATTTGAGACACTCAGAAGTTCTGAGAGCATGGAAAAGAACAAGGAAAAGCCCCTTTCTTGGGGTGTCTTGAGAGTGTGCTATAAGGTAGGATATGGGGGGTGCTCTTAGGGAAGAGGGGAGGCAATGGGGAGCACAGAATAGAGCAGGACCTCATCCAGCTGGAAGAATACAGGAGAGCTGATGGGGGTGTCTGAGCTGAGCCTTGAGGGTGGGGTGTGGCTTTGTAGGCATGGGCGGTAGGGAGTAAGGGGGTACCCCGGAAGGCCAGGTGAGGGAGAGGGAGTTAATCCATTCATTCCTGGGGCTCACTTTCTGCCAGGCTCTGTGCTTGACACTGGGCATTCAAAGACCAATAGTCGTTCCTTGCTCTAGTAGAGGAAGAAGGTCGTAAAGAGTCACAGGTGGGTCTTCTTCACAGATGGAAGTCTGCGCTGGGTCTGGTGAGGGCACGGAGGAGGGAACTGTCCACTCTCACTCACGGGGTACACACAGAGGCATAGAGGTGGGATGGCGAAAGGGGACTCCATGAAATGACTAGTGTTTCTGGAGCTGCAGGTTCACCGGGAGGAGATGAGATGGAGCCAGGCAGTAGAGGACCTGAATGCCAGGTTCAGAAGCTTGGCTGTGATTCTGGAAGCCCTAGCTGTACAGGGCAAGCCTCACAGGCGTGTGACCTACGCAGCTGCCCAGGGCCCCATGCTTGGCTGATGCTCTGCTCTTGTCGTCTTGAAATTCGTAGTGCTTTTCAAACAAAGAGCCATGAGTTTTCATTTTGCGATGGGCTCTGCAAGTGACATAGCCTGCAGGGGGTCATGTGATAGCAGTCTGAGCTGGGCTTTAGGACACATCCAGCTGGAGAAGAGGGGGAGGGTAGTTGGGAAGCTGTTAGCATAGCTTTGAGGAAGAGAGCTATGAGGGGCCCAGGTGAGGGCAGGTGTAGGAGGATGGTGGGGGGACGGGGAGGTGGGGGATGCATCTGACACCTGTGGCCAGGCCTGAGCAACAGACTGAATGTGAAAGGCAGGGGGAGGGAGGAGCCAGGGTTAGCCTCAGCCCTCCACTCGGGGGCTTCGCTAGCTCAGCGCTACCCTCTGAGCCAGAGGACTTCCGGTGGATAAGACTGGTTTTCCAAACTGAAATTTAGAAGACTGTCTTAATATTTTTACTCTCAACAGTAAGCGAAAGCTGACATTGGCAGGCTCCTTCGATGAATGTAAAATAACCAGAAAAGACATTCTGAGGCATTCTGGAATCCAACAGATGGACCAAGCAATCATGTGAAAAACAGTAAATCACAACTTGAACTTCAGTTAATCATAATCACATTTCTCTTTCCTTATTTAATTTTCAAGCATCTTCCTAAGTAGTTTCCTTTTTTGGTTTCTTTTACTTAAAAGACCTTGTTATTATAGGGCACCCCAGTTAAGGATGCCTGATATATGACATCCAAACCAAAAAACCTTATTTGGGAAATGACCTCCTTTCTGAGGTTTAGGAAGTGGTTATTTTGTCTCCCGCAAAGATTCATGCAGGGATTTATTTCCCCTGGTTCACTTAACATAGAAATTAAGATAACACAACTGTGTATTTACCTAGTGATCTTTGAAAACACCCTTCAAGTAAATCAAGGTTGCCCTGAACTTGGGGTGGCAGCAAGCAGGGCTTTGAGAAGCGGGGTGGGAAGGGCATGTGGTTTTGACCTACCAGGTCTGGCTCTTTGACACTGGGTGCTGCTTCCTGCCTGGTGCAGACACAGACAAAGCACTTCCGTTGCAAGGACCACCAGGTCAAGGCAGTGCCGTCCAGGCCCCAGATGCTGTGCTAGGGTGTCTTGGGATGGAGGAAGCAGGTCAGGGCCCGAGGGCCCTGGGAGAGGCTTGTGAAAAGATGAAGGGGTGTTGCTGCACTCATGTGGACAGGTCAGCACACATTTTATGCTTTTATCAAAAATGGCTGCCAGGGGTACAAAGGCTCCTGCAAACCCTTCCTTCCCTTGTGGTATTGCCTCACACCTGGTCACCCACCGTGGCTTTCTCTGACTTGTGCATCTTTTCTGTGAAAGGACGAAGTTGGTGCCATCCACATGTGTCCTTCTCTAAAAATGGAGGTTATATCTGTTGCTTTTTTAAGGGGATTGTGGAGGAATCCATGATGTCACGAATGGGCAGCCTGTAAAACTCTCGAGGTGAAAATGAAGAGTCCCCTTGCTTTGCTCTCTTGCCACGATTGGGATGTATTTGATTTCCTTTGGATACTCCTGTTTCACTGATGGTGGGTGGTTCTCCATCAGAGCGCAGCGCTGGTTAGTTAGGAGCATCTCCTGCCATAGCGAATAGAGAAAGTGCTGTAGACACTTGGCCAGCTCCTTGGTGTCTCTCGTGACACCATGTGCCTTGCTCTGTGCACAGTAGGTACTGGTTGTTGGGTGAATAAATAAATGTGCAGTTGAATTAATCCTATCTTTTTCTGTCTGAAGAGAGGGACACTGACTATCGGTAGAGTGTGAATTGTGACTTTTAGGTGCAGGGACAGCTTTGTGCTGAAGCATCCTCATAACATTACTTGGCTCTTTTTGGCACCAAGAGCTGTGGAGGCAGAGCCCATTTCTATTTTGCTCAGCCTTTATTCCCCAGGGCCTCGTGCAAGGCTTGACACATAGCAGATGCTTAATAAATATTTGAGTGAATGAATAAATGAACAGATATGCCTGTTTTTCTTATACATTAGAAGCTCATTTCTAAGAATCATGTGTGAATGTCTCCACGTTCCTTGAGACTTCAAGACCTCCCCCTCCCCCTCCCTCCAGTGCTCAACACAGCGATAGACACATAGTGGTCATTTGGTCTTTGGTATTGAGGGAATGAAGTAGGTGGCAGTAGGTAAAGAAGAGTGCCCTGACTAGGAGTTAGAAGGTCTGGAGTCAAGTCCACCTTTGGCCACTAACCAGTCTGGAGACCTTGGGTAAGTAGGCTAGGGATTCTGTCTGGGCCTGGCAGAGCCCTGCTTTGCAAAATGGGGCTACCAGTTGCTGCCCTGCTTGTCTTGGGGCCATTTTGCAGTTCAGGAGAGCGAATGGTTGTGAAATGCTTGGTTCAAGTTAAGTCTTGGACCCATGGAGAACATGTTACCAAAACGTGATGGAATCCTGTTACAGTGGATTTATGGTTCATGCATATGCACCTCCTTCCCAGACCTCCCTGAGAACTGGTGGCTTTACTTTACCTAAATAAGTAGACAAACACATCGGATACACTGTCAGTCTAGAAAATTTGGAAATCAGAGAAAAGTAGAAATAGGAAAGCAATAATTACCCTAAAGAGGTAGCCCAGAGATAATCATTGTTAACCTTGTGGAATATTTTAGAACCTTTCCTAGGCAGATGCACACACACATCATACACACACAATATGATTCCAGTCATCGAACAGTTACTTTTGTATCCTCTCACTTTCTGAAGTAAATGCTGTCTTCGTTCAGGCTGCTATGACAAAAATCAGAGCCAGGGTGGCTTAAACAACATTTATTTCTCACAGTTCTGGAGCCTGGGAAGTTCAAGATCAAGGTCCCAGCAGATTGGGTGTCTGGGGAGAGCCCACATTCTGGTATGTAGGTGGATGCCTTCTAGCTGTGTCCTCACCTGGTGGGAGGAGAGAGAGAGAGAGAGAGAAAGAGAGAGAGATCGATATCATCTCTTTGTCTTGTCTTATAAGGGCACTAACCCCATTTGTGATGGCTCCACCCTCATGATCTAATTACCTCCCAAAGGCCCCATCTCTAAACACCATAACACTGGGTATTAGGGCTTCAACATGTGAATTTCTGGAAGCCACAAACATTCAGTCCATAGCAAAGGCCAATAACAGGAGAAGAGCCTTGTCTTACCATTTCTTCTGTAATTTGCTTAGGGCGCAGTGTGGTGTTAGAGCAGGAATTTGCTAAATACTTAATAGATTTCTAGAACATCAGGGCTGGAAAAATTCTGAGCTATAATTTTGAACATCCTCATTTTAAATACAGGGAAAGTAAGGCTCAGGGAGAAAAAACCGGCCCAGGGCCCCAGGGCTGATTGATGGTAGAGCCGGACGTCCAAACCTTGCCTGCTGTCTTCTGGCCTGCTCACCTCTGCTCCCGGCTGATGAGTTAAAGTGCAGATGCCGGGAGGTCCGCTGGGCAGACGCTTCTGACCGAGAAGTCATTGCTTGGTGAGTTTGGCCTGCATCTCCAGGCCT
Organism: Neomonachus schauinslandi; assembly: GCF_002201575.2. Classification (NCBI taxonomy): domain Eukaryota; kingdom Metazoa; phylum Chordata; class Mammalia; order Carnivora; family Phocidae; genus Neomonachus; species Neomonachus schauinslandi. The sequence continues at coordinate 193,211,231 of NC_058403.1, read as the reverse complement.
GTGGGTACTCCGCTGTCTCAGGATAGCATCTGGGTGTCTTGGAACAGCTGTTTCCAGGAGAGCCTTCTGACTGTTCTCATAACATGCTGACTTCTGTATTCATCAACATCTGGGGGTTCCCTCTTGGTTGTCACCATTTGTGTGGTATGCAGACTCTTCATGCTTGATTTAACATTCTAGTCTTGGTGGGAATATATTCTTCTGTGCTTCTCATGTAAATGTTCTAACATTTCTTGTGCCCTGCCTTGCCTTTCAAGCCCAGTGGGAAGGGTCCTCCTTTTTATAGGTGGTCCTTCCCTCACTCTCACAGGTGTGCAACTCCGTCCCCTCCCCTTCTGTGGCTGTATGACTGAGCCATCTCTCATCTACCAGTGAACATTTCATGTTTGAGGTCCCCAGTGAGGCTATCCTATGGAAGATTCTGCATCTGGGAACTCCCTGGCTTTAACGATCTGAGTCTGAAGAGAGAGGAGACATGTATATAGGAAGATTATAGCTCAATTTATAAAGTGGCTGGGGATTTAGGAGAAGGGCAAAGGAAGTGCTCTGGATCCTCAGAGGCAGGAGGCCTTCCTCATGGTTCCCAGGGGTAGGGAGATGGGCAGGCAAGGCTTTTAAAGGGCGGACATTTGAGCTTGACTTAAAAAGGGATGGTCAGGGCTTGAGCTGCAGGGAAAGCCTTGCAGCTAGAGGGAAGAGTAGGAGATGAGCAGTGTCAGGGGTGAATCTGCAGCTGGGGTCAGCCAAGGAGGATCTCCAGGAATCCTGGGCTCTGGCACTCAGTAGAGTTTGCAGGCTGTGACTTGGGGGACACCTGGTCTCCCACCCCACTCCTGCTCCAGTGCTGTTCTTGCAAATAGTCCAGCAAGTTGGTGCAACTAGATTTCTTTTTGGGACAGGGCTCTTGACCCGGGGTCTGTGGACTCCTTAGGAGCCTTCCAGTGGGGTTCCAGGTATCTGAGAACTACCTGAAATTACATGCATAATTTTGTATCTGTGTGTACTCCCCGCCCCCCCCCAATTGTCAGAGGTCTCTGCAACCCTTGAAAGAACATGCACCTGATATTCTAGGAAAAGAAGGTTAGTATGTGAATGAATTTTGACAACTTATTTCAAAACTCAAATCCTGTAAAGTGATTGGGGGAAAGTTTGGAGGCCTTTACCCTTCTCACGCATGGCTCACCCATGTCTTTAGACTGGTCCCGATGAGCAGGGCTGAGTCTTGTTCTTTTCTCTGTCTTCCCCCAGCCCATCAGCCCGCCTGGAACTCAGCCTTGGACATGTACTTGTGACACTTGTTTAAGAAATAAAATGGTGTTGATGAGGCTCTCAGTGCACACGCGTTGACCTGTCAATAGGATGGATTTTTCAGGCTGGTTGGACACCTGTAGGATCCTGAGGCTGGCTCTGTGGGGAGCAGACATTTCCAGTGCTGGTCTCCCTGCCTGGTCCCTCCTTCCTCTGCTCGGGGAAGGGCCTTGGCACATCCTGCCAGTCCGCTGAGGGCTGGGTCTGTCTGCCCGATGTCTGACAAATGCAGTTCGAGCTGTCTTCTCTCAGAAGGGCTCGTAAGCCCCGCGATCTACAGGTGTAAGGCTAGACACAAATATACCTCTTGACCTGTTGCAAGGTAGGGGGCATGCTTAGGATCCTCATCTCCCCCTCCTTGACTTGAGAATGGCTGGTGCCAGCAACAGCCCAAGTGTGTCTTAGGCAGTGTAAGGACTCCTGCAACTGCAAAACCACCAGTTGGGACTCTCCTCAGGGGCTTTCTGCTTGGTGCCTGCACTGTTTGTAATCCAGAGCTCTGCCAGGGGGGAGGGAAGGGCCACTGGCAGCTGCCTTGGCATTCTGTTAAGTAGGTGTGCAAGTTGTGGCCCATCGGGGAGCTACAAGGAGCAGGATGGGCAGGGTCATTTGCCCATTGGCTTAGACTGCACTAGAGCACCATGGGGAGAACAGAGGCAGGAGAGCGGCCTCCTCTGGAGCTTGTCAGAGTCCTCTTTTTCCCATTTCGGAAAGCACAAGGAGATCATTTGGTTTCCACCATGAAGGGCTTTGGCCTCACTTAGGAAGAAATGCGACTGTGGCGTATAGTGCTTCGGGGTGACAAGCCAAGTCTGACAAGTCCCGATCCAGGTGGGATCTGGAAACCCATGCTGTCACTCCCATGTACCCTCCCCCCAAACCCCCTGCTCCATTCTCGCCTGCTCAGCTGCTCACTGATTGTCCAACATGGGAGACTGTGAACAGATACACACCCATCCTACCTCTAAGGAGCTTTTTATAATGCAAGCTAGCGCCTAGTGTCCTAAGAAGTTTTGAGTTGCATGCTGGTGGCAGGTGGGGAGGTGGTTGGATCGATGCTCTGGCTTTTTAAGAGAGGCCTGTATGTTCTTTCTGCTATCCCAGACCTGCAGAACCTTTACCACTAAAGAACGTTTCCATCTTCAACATCTGATTTGTTCTGTCCATCATCTGCCTGTTCATCCATCTATCTGCCACCCAGTGATTACAGACCCTCGGACAGGAATGTGGAAAGAAAGCAGACTCGGTCCCAACTGTCAGGAAGCTCATCTCTGATGGCCTTCTCATGGTTCACATTGCCTTATGGGTTTTGTTCCCCAGCTTAACTGTAAACTTCTTGAAGGTCAAAGATGATCTCTTCTTAGATATTCTTGGGAGATGGGAAGATTTGTTCGTCGGTGGATTGCTGGAATGGTAGTCCTGTTGTATTTGCTTAATCAAAGACTGAACAGAATGTGTCTGTGAAGCCTGCTTTCCTGCTCCGCCAGGTTGCATAGATGTCTCCATGAGAGGCTCTTAGTTCTGGGTTTGGAAATCCAGCGTGGTGGGAGGGACTTGGGGAAAAAAATAGAATGTCTCAATAGGCAAAGATCCCCAAAGTGTATTTGTGCTTGAGGCTCTCCTGAAGAATGAAAAGCTTAATTCATGCATTCTCCTTATGCTTCCACTTCTTTAAAACACGGGGCGGGCGGGGGGGGGGAGGGGGAGGAAGAAGAGGATGTGTCAATTTCAGCTGCCTAATTCATAATTCATTTTTAATGTGGGTCAGAGTTGCCATCTTGACGCGTCTTTGTCTCCTCACACCTCTACTGCTGCTGAAATTCTTGCCTCATAAACTAAGCTTAATTAATAGAGCCAGGAAGCTGACACACAGGGCTGTGACGCTGAGCACCGCATCCTGCCTGCCTGGAGAGCCTCTGGGGCAGCATCCCTCCTGAGCCTGTCGTCTGTCGTCTGAGATGGATTTGCACTTGGGGAGCCAGGGTCCTGGGAGTCAAGCTGGGGCATGCATCAACAGTGTGTAGCATAGATTGGCTTCTTAGCAGATGTGGCTGGCCCACTTACAGTCCTAATGCCGGAAGAATTGTCATTGTCTTTAAAAAAAAAAAAAAAAAGATCAGACTCTGGGATGAGGCCAGGTTTGAATCTTAAAGCAGGTTGACCTATTTCCATCACAGCATTATCAAAGCCTGCTTTGTGATTCTACCTTCTGAATGTGCTTCTCTTGGTGTCACATGAACTGAACACCTGATTCGAGGAGGAGAGCGTGTGAAGACCTTGTCTGGGGGAGCTGGATTTCCCACGGGTCTGGGGGCTGAGCCTTAGCCTGCTACAGCTGGTCCCTGCCTGGGGGAGGGCTGCCCGGGTGAGGACAGCAGATGCCCAGTGCAAGCATGCAGGGCTCTCCCTTCTGCAAAGGGCGTCTACACCTTCCTAAGTGACCTTGACAGCTGCCCGCGGAGGGAAGCCTGGCAGGCCATGTTCTCCTTGCTTCACAGAAGAGGAAACCGAAGCTTATACAGGCAGGTGGTCGGGGGGGGCCCAGGTGAGAACATTCAAAGCCACCAAGATCTGTCCAAGCCCTGACCCCGAGTTCCCACCTCTGAGACCTTCCACTTCTTTGTTCTCTTCCTCATTTGGTTTAAGTAGTTCCAGCTGTGGTTTGGGAACAGAGGAACCCTGCCCCCCGCTTACTGCATGTAGGATCTGTGTGTACTAGGCCAGGAAGCTCACTCTTCTGGAAAACCTTGGAAAGTGCACTCTCCTGAGCAACCTTGCCACATAGGGAGCCCCTTGGGGAGAGGAGGCATTTTACCAGAACTTTATCAGTTCCTGGTAAAATGGGGACAACCCTGTGGCCAGGGTATTAGCCAGAGGAATTCATGCAGAGGAAAGAGAGGAGGCCTTTCCCACTGACTTTTTCCTGGCTTCTGTTCTGGGTTTTTCTCCTCTTGGAGGACAGGTGGCTCCTTGTCTCGATGGGTTATACCCTGTGGTTTATCAGCAGCCTCCTTGTCTCCTACTTCGCTTTTCTTGATCGTCTCAGAGGCAACGATTCCTTACCCAATTTCTGTGACACCCTACAATGATAAGAATGGGTGTCATAAAAAAAAATCCTAAAGCAAACTTAATCCACTTCGGGTGTTTTTTTCAGTCATTTTTTTTTTTAAAGATTTTATTTATTTATTTGAGAGAGAGAGAATGAGAGACAGAGAGCAGGAGAGGGAGGAGAAGCAGACTCCCCGCCGAGCAGGGAGCCCGATGCGGGACTCGATCCCGGGACTCCAGGATCATGACCTGAGCCGAAGGCAGACGCTTAACCATCTGAGCCACCCAGGCGCCCCCTTTTTTCAGTCATTTTACATAACAAAAAATATTCATAAGGACCAGAGACTGTCAGTATCATGAAAAGCAATAGTAATAAATCCTTTACACTTTTGTAAAGAGCTTCACAAATTTTAGACTGTCTTTACTTCGGTTGTCTTGTTATTTCCAGAAACTATCTGGATTAGACAAGCGGATATTTAAATGTTTCCATCTTACAGATGAGAGAATTAAGATCTGGAGAAGATAAGGAACTTGCCCGAAGTTACTGGCCAGTTAGTGAACACCGGAACTGAACGAACCCAGATCCTTTAGTTCAGAATAAAACCAGCGTTGTCTTTAATTTCACAAAGCTAATGATTTACTTGAGAAGACATTAAAAAAATACAGAGACAAGTAGAAGACAGCTATGAGGGGCATATGATGAGGGACCTAAACTGGTCTCAGGAGTCAGGGTGGGCTTCGCTGAGACAGAGGTGGATAAACGAGGACCTGGATGGTGAGTTGAAGAGGCATGAAGAAGAGGCATGAAGGCTTGTTCAAGGAAGCAAATGGAGATTCATATAGCAGGACAGGCAGGAGCAAAGGGGTTGAGGACCACAGAGTCACATCATGGGCAGCCTTCCAAGCCAGGGCAAGGGCTTTGCTTTGGTCCTCAGGGCTGTGAGGAGCCACTGAAGGGTTTTAAGTAGAGGACTGCCTTGGTTACTGGGTAGATGTATGTTGATGGAGGGGCAAGATACACTGAGCAGCCTGGTCACTCAAGTGCTGGAATTGCTCAAGCAGTGGGGGGGGGCGGGGAGGGGGGTTGGGGATGAAATAAGGTGATGTGGACTCTGGTGGGGATGGTGGAGATGGACAGAAGGGGACAGATGGAGGAATGACTGGTGAGTGGACCGAAGAGAGGTTGGGATTGTTTGGTTGTGGCAGAAGAGGAGGAGAAGGAAAGACAGACTCTGAGGGTTTTGACTTGGATGTGGGATAGGGCTGTGTTCTGGGTTAGGGAACCCTGGGGAAAAGGCCAGCTTCAGGGGAGAGGGCAGGATCATGGGCTCTCTGTTTGGGACATGCTGAGTTTGAGATGCCTGTCAAATATCCAAGTGGAGAAACCTGTGGGAACTTAGACAAGTTGGCTGGCGCTTGGAAGAGAAAACCAGGCTGGTGGTGTGAATTTTGGATATCCACGGACACAAAGTGAGTACTTGAAATGGGTTAGGTCACCAAATGCTTTGTTTTCTCATCTTTACCACACTTGCTGAGAGGGCGTTTCACTCAAGGCCTGCATCAGGAGGCAGAGCTTTAGGGGCGTTGTTACCGTGTCTGGAGTCAGTTTAATAAAGACTATTCGTCAGGTCCCAGAAAAGGCCCTGGAATGTCAAAGGCAAGTCCAGTAGGTGAGTGGAACCAACAGATGAACTCAGGATTCGGAGCGGCGTTAACTTCATAACCAGTGGCTGCTTGAAGGAAGGCGGGTGGGTGGTCTCTGGTGGCAATTTTTTGGGGCTGTGTCTCTTCTACCTGGCTGTTCTGCCTAGGTTTGCTTCAGTAGGTCCCTGTGGTATTACTACACAATCAAATAATTCTGGAAGACCTCCATAGTGTTTGCAAATTGTGAATTCTTTGGATAAGTACCCAGAGGCTGCCTTCATCGGTTATAGAGGACACATGTTTTTATGACTTTTTTTTCTTGTTGTTGAGACACTCTATGGTGGGTTCAACAAAAACTCTGGACTTGCTGGGGCAAGAGCTTCATGGCCTGTCCTACTAAAACCCCCAAAATTTGCGCCCCCCAGGTTTCCGAGGGACCTCCTTTGTGGGGCCCTGTGAAGACTAGGGGTAGAAGCACTCACTCACTCACTGACTCATTCATCAGTGCTGGCTGAGCACCCTCTTTTGCCTCTTTCCTGGCTTGTCACAGGGATGGAAACCTGACTCAGCCCCAGCCCTGCTTACAGCCTGGGGCTGGTAGCCTAATAGCTGGGTAGATATTACACTGATAATTGCAGCCAAGGATGAGCTCTGCTTTATTTGAGTTCCATATGAGGAGGGGGGTAGCTTAGAGGAGGGAACTGCTCCTTCTGCGTGGAGGGTAAGGAAAGGGCTTCACGGAGGTTGTGACAGTAAATTGAATTCGAGGAGATGACTAACAGCCCTGTTCCACGGTCTCTTTGGCTGACTCCGAGAACTCTCACCCAGAGGGCGCACAGAGGTCAGCCATTGGAGCCTCAATTTACCCACAAGCAGGCAAAGGCCTGTGTGAGGACCAGGGCCACAGGCCTGGCCAGCATTTTTTTTTTTTTTTTTTTTACCATTTAGTTCTTGAGGTATGAATTTTAACCAGATTTCTTCTGACCTTAAAGTTACTTAATGCTCCTGAGAAATCATTCTAAAAATTGGAAATTTTAGGTTACTTAGGATTTATTGAGTTGTTCCATCTAACTCTATACAGTCAGATGTATATACTATCTACCTATAGCAAATTCTGATCTCCTTTGTGGGGGGAGAAAAAGATCTCTTCTAGTAGAAAATGACAGAGAAGGTCTTGGTTAATTTTTTGTCATGTTCACAGTTTTTGGAGAGCGTGTTTCATTTCTCAGCCCCTTCACGTATATTTCCGTCCTGCATGGCGTCCCTGCTAGAATTACCGAAGCTTCCGAACGGTGACAGATGTGTCATTCTTCAGTTCTTCAGATCTGTAGGGTTTTCCCTCACGCAGAAATCGGTGTCTTTTTTTTTTTCCATTTAATTACACCTTTAATGAATATTTTATCAAATGAACTCCATGTCTTGTATTTCATTATTAATGGTGTTTGTGAGGCCCTGTCCTCATTAGCATAATTTAGAAACTAAGATGTTACATAAGGGGGGGCTGATACTTCCGGGACGGTGGGTGGGAGCTGGGGAAAGAACACCTGCACACCTTCCTCCACGTGTGCAAGAGTGGACATTCACAGGTGCTGCGTGCAGGAGGGACTGGGGTGTGTGTGCCTTTCCCCTGGGGGGACAGATTGTGGGAGGACATTGTCCTACCTGCGTGCCAACCCTGCAGCATGTTGGATGCAGTACAGCTGTGAGGTGGCTCAGACTGGGCTGTGGAGGCAGGACAGATGTGTGTGGGTCAAGGTCACTCTCGTCCCCACTGGGTCACTCTAGTCAAGCGCCCTTCCCCTGATTCAGGGTCACCTTGACCTGCCCTCTGGCCAGCTAGTCCCCTGGTTCCCTGACGACCCTGGCCGCCAGCTTCTCATTTTCCTTTCTATGTGTCTGGGCTCAATTACACGGAGGCCTGTTCAGCACACTCTGGTCTCTTATTTCCAGGTACCTTCTCGTTCTCCTCCCTGGTACCTTGGGTCTGTGGTCATGGATGATGTTCCAGCTCCTAAGCCTCTCCCTCGGCACCCTGCCCTTGCCCCTCCTCCCAGCTCGCCTGCCCAGCACTGCCCTGGGACCTCTTCTCCCTCCTCCCTAATTCCTGCAGACCTTTGCTTTCCTCCTTGGCTCAGAGTCCGGACCTTTCAAATCACTGCCCTAAATGCCCTTCCCGTTTGTCCCTTCCCTTGTATCTTTCCAGGAAGTTCCCAGCCCTGGATGAATCCAGCCAGTTCTTCTGGCCCTGGCTGCCTGACCACCCCCCTCTCCACCCCCCCACCAATCTTGTGCATGAGCCTTTGCTGTTCTGAGTTGACCTCCTTCCTACCTCAGAGCCTCCTCACACACTGTTCCAGCTCCCCGGGTTGTTCTTCCCTGCCTTCATCCCCTTCTTCAGGTCCCAAGTCCTCATTTGCTTCGTAGGGGGCCTCGTCTAGCTGCTTGGCTGAGGCAGGTTCTCTCCTATTGGGTGCTGTTTTGGCAAACTGTCTGTTCCACACTTGGGGTCATGACTTGGTGTGTGTTCGAGACCTGGCCCAGGCTTGCCAGGGCTGCCCTCACTTCAGACATCTGTTCCTTTGCACCCATGAAATGTCCCAGAAATCCTATTACGGTGGCATCCAGATGCCATCTCTCAGACTCTCTCTCTGACTCAGAAGCAACTCAAATCTCTTGGTAGCATGACAATCCTGATTTTTGGTGCCCTGAATCCCTGTGGTCCTCAGTTCTAGTCCCTGCTGTCTGGAGGTGTGGTAGGGTATTCGTGAGGGGCACAGGCTCTTGACCAAGCTGCCTGAGTTCAGTCCAGACCTCACCACTTGCAGCTGAATTACCTTGGATCAGGCACCTGCTCAGAGGCTCAATTTCCTCATCTAGGAAATCATAGGATCCACCTCCTGGTATTGCAGAGGATGCAATGAGCCAATTCAGGTGTGGGGCACAGGTGAGGCTCCAGGAAGTGTTGTGAGCTGTTCTCCCCCAGAGTGGGGGGTGGTGGTGGTGGGAACGGAAGGCTCTACCGCCCCGTGCTTCATATGCTTCTCTTACCTGTAGGCTTTCAGTGAATATTTGTAGCTGGGAATCAGCCTCTCGGGAAGGCATGGGATGCTGGCTTTTGAGCCTACAGGACACCAGCCCTGCCACCTGCACGACAGTGTCTGGGCTCCCACCTCCCTGGGCCCACCCCCTGGGCAGCCCCGCGCGATTGGCTTCTCTCCCTCTCCTGCCCACGGACAAGTACCTCTTCGTGGACTTCCTCCTCTCCCTCTGTCTGCTTGCCATACTCTCTCTCGATCTTTTCATGAACCCAGTATCATGTCCACCACCCCATTTATTACCAACTTCACAAGCCCTCGGGGTGTGTCTGCTGACTGCTGACCCTGCATGCGCTGTTCTGTCCATTCAGTGCTGTGTTGATTTGCCTTCGTTTGTTGCTTCCTGATGCTCAACTTCCAAACTGCTGAAGGCAGGAGCCACACAAAGCAGAGGAAGAGTGCCACTTGTCTTAGGCATCCAGGCAAAGCTCATTGACCTAGTTCTGGCGTTAATGTATTAATATCTGCATATCAGGTGCACCCTGAGAGGCTGGTTAATACCATGTCACCCAGCATATTTTATCATCAACTTTTGGCAAAACTGGGTGACAGGACCTTGTCCCCCCCCCCCTTTTCTTTTTCTGCATTTGCAGGAACACCACATTCTTCTCTACACGAAGGTGTCCTTGCTCTCATTCCTTCGGCAGTTCAGCAGGAGTTGAGTGCTTCCCTCCTGTGTGGCAGGCAGGAACTCACCTGGGCACCAAGGGGCGCCAGTGAACCAAACAGGCCGGGGTCCCGTGCTGTGGAGCTATGAACCGGTGGGAAGAGGCAGACGATAGACACCACCCCTCTCCCCCATAGACGGAGCTTGCTTTCTGGTCAGGGAAATGCAGTGAGGGAATGAGCAGAGGGTAGGCGATGGTAGTCCACGTTTTGGGTGGCCAGGAATGGCTTCTTCCATAAAGTGATATGTGAGCAGGGGCTGGATGGAGTGAGGGAGTAAGCCTAAAGATATCCGGGGAAACAGTATCTGAGACAGAAGGGACAGCAAGTACCAAGGCCCTGAGGAGTAGGGCGTGCCTGTCCTCTCTTGGGAAGATTGCAAAGAGGTACCTTCCATCGGAATGGAGAGGCTGAGCTGGGGGAGAGTAGAAGGGGCCGAGACACCGCCAGGGGAGACCGGATGCGTGGGCTCTGAAAGGGCCTTGACTTGATTCTGAATTAGATGGGGAGCCCTTTGAGCATTTTAGGTAGCAGAGGGACACAATTTATGTAGCATCACCTCAGATCTCTCATGAGCTTAAGGAAATTGAATGAACAAAGTTGTAGGAGGAGGGAAGATACTTGCATTTTGGTAGGAAGGCACCTGCCTAATGGTGGGGAAGGCCCATAAGCCAAAGGGCTACAGTGTACATGGGATTAAGCGACTCCAAATGCCTCCTGCTTTGCTCTCTCCCAGCACGTATATAAGTGGTAAATACTTTGGAAGAAATCTACCCCAAGCCCAGTGTGGTTACTTTTTGGTGAGTTTTTGGCACCACCAAACTCTCTTTTACTAACAAAACCAAAGAACGTCAAACACTTTTTGCGGACGTCAGCTTTTTTTCTTTCAAATTTCAGCATAGTATCGTGTACGTACCATATTTTAAAAGTTAGACACGTTTTGGAAGGCACGTACACATTCACGGAATCAGTGGGAGATGTTCTGAGATGTGGATTCAAACCTGAGAACCATTAAATGGGCTTCCATCAAACTCCTCAGCCGCCGCCCCTGTCATGGTGACGAGGGTGTTGCTGCTTGTCGCTCTGTACGGAAGGCTTTGTTCTCCTCTCTCTGAGGATTGTAACATTCCCAGGGCCACCCTGTTGGCATTGAAGTCAAGAGCCAGTGAGCGAGGGGAGAGGGAGGAAGGGTGGCGGCCATCCTTCACCCTTGAGGTATGACCAGGGCGGTGTTCTGAGGCTGCCAAGCAACTGGACTTTCCCCCTTCTCTGCCGAGTCACCTCCACGCCCCAGCCAGGGGGCAGAAGGAGGCACCTGGCCCGTCCTGGGCTGAGAAGTGGCCGTGCGTCCTGCCCACACAGCTCGGTCACCGGCAGAGATGGCTACAGTCCCAGGCACCTTGCAAGAGCTTCAGTCAGAAGTGATGATGTTTGGATCCATTCTTCAGGGAGCTGCTGCTTTTCTTAGAAGGCGTAAAAAAGGAAAGATGTGAGTAAGGTGGCATCTTTGAAGTCAGAGAGGAATGGGAATTCAGTTCGGCAACAGAACCCGCCGGGCCTGGCACAGCCTGTGTGACTAAGGAGTCCACGAGGGAGGTAGCGGGCCTGTGTGTGAGTGCGTGTGCGTGTGTAAAGGCAAAAAGATGGGACTCCCTTGGACAGAAGGGCCCTCACTTCTGATCTGGTTCGTATTAGTAACCTAAGTTACAGAACAGCTTTAAGCTGTGTGTTGTGTTACTTTAGAGCGTTTGAAAATAACCTAACTGGTCTAAAAGGCGGCTGTCTCCATCTTACCAGAGGATGGGGACAAAGGCCCTCAGATGCTCTTGGCTTCCTGACCCTCCAGCCAGGAAGTTAGAGCCCAGCTTCCTCAGGCCACGTTCTTCCATTAGTTTCTTCAACAGCTTCAGCAGGTGTGGCTTAAGCACGTGGCGGGCGGCGGCCATGGTTCCCGGCACCGGGGCCCTTGTCTGCACAGGCTCCGCGTGGAGCTTACGTCCTGTTGGGGCGAAGAGCCACGCGGCAGCAGGTGAACAGAGAAGGGGACTTCGTGGAGCGCCCACCTGATGAAGGAAATAAAGCGAGGCCGCATGGTAGCATCTGCCGGGGTGTCCGGTGAAGGCCGCGTGGGGCTCTGGGGCAGAGCTTTCGAGGCAGGAGGGAGATACAGACTTTGATGCAAAAAGAAATGTTTTTAGGAGCAAAGGAGAGGCCAGTTGATGCCACCACCGTCTGCATGCGGAGGAGAGCATCGATCTCCGTGAAACCCTTCCCACAGAGAGCTGTCTCCGAAGCCTCGGGTCACAGCGGAGACCCCCGGGGCCCGGGAAGGACCATCTGTGTGTTCTCTGTCTCCAGCCGTCCCCGAGGCTGCTGACAGCCAGGACTGCTTCCGGGTGCTCCCTGACCCGGCTAACTAGAGCCCACTGATGTCCTTGCCTGCTTGCCTTTCACTCCGGTGTGACCCCAGGTCCTAGTGACACCTGCCTGACTGGATTCTGTTGGTCTAGAATGCAGTTAAGCCTGTAGTGAGATGCCAGGTGAGAATTCCCGAAAGGAAGTTAAATGTCCTCGTGGTTCTTGCTTTCAGGGAGTTTGCAGTCCAGGCGCACGAGGACATGAATAGTAAAGGAGCTTTGTGACATGGGCCCAGAGGGCGGTTCAGAGAGTGGGCTGAGTGGGAGTGGATGTCGGTGTGTGTTGGTGCGATGTGTTACTGGGTGGTGGCGTCTGTTCTTAAAGGGGTCAGGCTGGCATCAGGGTGGACTTTCTTGATCTGCCGGGGTTTCTGTCAGAGCTCTGGCATCATTAAAGACACCAGGCTTAGCCACTTGCAGCTTGAAGTGTCCCAAAGCAATGGAGGACGCAGTGGGGAGCCAGGGCATCAAGAGCCCTGGAGCCCGTGTGCTCCCTCTGGCCGGTGCCCGAGCAGCCCCCACAGCTCTGGGGAAGGCGAGCTGGACCGGGGTCCTAGGTTCTAGTCCCAGACATCCACTGGCTCACCCTGTGACCTGGACCTCTGCCCTCGGGGACCCCTGCCCTGTCATTGTGCAGTAATGCACTCACACACGCATGGCAGACGCGATGTGTGTGCACCTGCACGTGTGCCCTTGGGCTTGAGGAGTGGTGACTCCGGCATCAGGAGACCATCTGCTGGGAGGCAGGGACCCTGGGTGGGGGGGGGGCTTTGGCATTTATTAACTGGGTCATTTTGGGGAAAACTCGAGCAGAATAATGGTCTCTCAAAGATGCCCACACCCCGATTTCTGGAACCGGTGAATAAGCACCAGGAAGTGGTAGAGCTGGGCTTAAACCAGGATCCGCTGGAATCCAGAGGCCCGGCCTGGTCCTGGTCCTTGTCTCAGGCTGCTGGAAGGCTCTGCTCTACCTCACCTAAGTGGACTCACCCACTTTTCCAAGGGAGAGGAGTCTCTGTGACCAACTGTTGCCAAAAAGGTTGCTGTCATTCTGGGTTTAGTATTTTTTAACTCCTTCCCATCTCTCCAGTAAAACACCAGAACTCTAGGGCCCGTTCTGATGCTGGTGCGAGCCAAGGAAGGGGCAGCCCAGTGAGCTTGGGCAGGAGGCACGCGGGCCACTGTTTCTGTCCCCAGTCCCGAGATGGGACAGCAGTATGTCCCCTCCGCTGAGGCCTGAGAGGAAGCCTGTAATCCTGGGGAAAATGCTCAGTTACTGTTACTCTTCTGTAGCAATGCCTTTTCAGGCAATTTGACTTTCATCATTTAGGAATACATTTTTCTAGGCTGTGGCCGTGTCTTCAGAGGAAACAGTTCCTCAGAGCTCCTTCCCCCTCCGCTTCACGCCTTAGTCCAGTTCCGACTGGAAAACTGTAGGTTCTTGGTCATAAGACTAGTGGAAGTAGCGTGTTTCAGTATTAAACACTCACAAGTCATAATTAGTAAGGAATTAGTAAGTTTTATTAATGAGTCTTTGTAGGCTCAAACAGTAGATCTTAGAGACGGTTTTCGGAGTGCCTTCTGTTGAAGGGGATTTGAAGAAAAGCCTGTGGTCCTGTGAGGCTCCGTTTGAGACCATTTCCCTTTTATTTCTTCTTGCTGCTATTTCTAACAAAGCCAAAGGGAAGGTTTGCTTCAGAAGAATGAGAGAGTCCACCCCTGGGGCCAGCCGCTCTGAGAGGAATTGAACTTCTGGTTAATGAGTGAAGGCCCAGCGTGGCCTGGGCCTGGGAGACTGGGTGTCTGCCCAGTTCTGCGGCTGACAGCCTTGTCATCATGGGGGACCTTTCTGAGCCCCGGCACAGCTGAGAAACCTGATGCCATTTGAAAATGTTCTCGAGGGGCGCCTGGGTGGCTCCGTCGGTTAAGCATCTTACCCTTGGTTTTGGCTCAGGTCATGATCTCAGGGTCATGAGATGGAGCTCTGCTTTGGGCTCCGCACTCAGCCCCCTCCCTCTGCGCCTCCCCCCTGCTTGCTCACTCTTTCTCCTTCTCTCAAATAAATAAAAAATCTTAAACAAAAAATGTTCTCAAGGGCTCTAGCAGATTAGCCAGTCATGAAAGTACATACATTTTAGGTGGCCACATTTGGATACGATATCAGTGAAAATACCACAGCTATGTTCCTGGTAAACAGGGACATGTACGTAAATTGGATTTTAAGTAGTTTTCCAACGAAAGGGATCTTTTTTACTTTTTTAAAAAATTATTAGGTCCCCCTGAAGGGGCAGCTCTGTCTGCATTTCCTTTTTCACACTAGCTTAAAATGTTTTAAAGTCAAATGTGTTCAATTCAGAACATATAGGAAACCTAAACAAAAACATAATAAAAGAACATATTTTCAAAATATGGGATCATTTAAAATAGACTCTTGTGAAGCTGAACCCTGGACTGTGAATGCCTTTTGGCATGTTGTATGATCTAGATCTGTCCTTGCTGGCTGCATAATTTCATTACAACGGTGGCTCCATTTAACCATGTTCTGTTGCTGGAAATTGAGGCGGCCTTCCTCTTTTCACCACCATAAGCCATGTTGCAGTGAGTATGTCTGTGGCAAGATTGCCGTGCACACCCGCGACTGTTTCCTTCGAACCAATTTTTAGATAGGAAATTGCTGTAACAATGAGTATACAGGTTACATAATTTTTTTGGTCTTTGATGTGAGTTTGCAAAGCATTTGCTTTGTTGTTGATTTTTCAAAGGGAGTAACAACTGAGAAATGTTGATGTTAAAGTAACTGAGTATTCAAGAGCTCAGACGTTCAGGTCAGATACAAGTTGTTTCCCATCTCCCAGCCTGTTTCCTCACTTATAAATGGGTGTCATAATATCCTCAAACTAAATGTGAGCATTAAATCATGTCAGTAAAGAGCTAGGCTGCATATGAACTCTCTATGTGGAAGTCCCTCTTTGTACCTGAACCGCCCCCTCCTTCAGCAGAAGAACCTGGGCTCCTAGCCATCCTCCTCTCCAACCCACCCTGGCTTCCTGGGCTGTTACCGTAGGCATAAGCAAGCCCGCTGCCATCTTGGTGCTCTGAGTCTGTCCTAATTCTGAAAGCCTGCCTTCAGACATCTATACTTTCAGACAAACTAATCAGGCTGAAATTTCTCATGCTTATTTGCAGCTAGATGAAGCAATCCATTTAGTTGCTTTGGAATTATCCAGGCGTGGAAGAAATTGGTTTCTCAGCCTTGAGAAATTCTGAGGATTTTCTGAGGTACTGACAGGCACCAGGGCCAGCTTGGTGAAATCAGAAACCAAGGGGCCTGCGGTGGCTTTTGGTCGGGACCTCTGTCCTTTGTCAGCACTGGCGAGTCCACCTAGGACGTGACATACTCATCAGCTCTCTTTGGTCTGCATATATCCTAAAATTATTCCTTCTCTCCTCTTCTGAGAAGCTCTGAGCTTCTCACTGAGAAAGCGTTCCCTTCCGGGTTCCTCATTGGTCGATAGAGCAGAGACATTTGCTGATTTTTTTTCTCCCTTTGCTGAATGAGAGGCCCAGAGGCCCTTAAATAGTTGCTTTGTGTTAAAACCAGTATTTGGGCTATCAGGAGAGCTTGCCCTGAGTTTGGGATTCCAGTGTGTAACACCTCCTTTCGCGCATCTTCACGATCCATGAGAACCTGCAGGGAGACTGAGGTATCAAGAGGACTGAGCTGTGCAGAGATGTGCAGCTAGTAAGTCGCAGATCTAGGGTTTGAATCCTTGCAGAGTATAGTTCCATCATTGGTACTTTCAACCACTGCACGATACCACCTTTCAACAGATACGGATTTATCAGAATGTGTTTTGTACCTGTCCACACAGTGGGATTTATTGCTCATTCACCATTCACATGATTGTTGCATGGGAGCATGCAAAGACACAAAGATAGGGTCCCTGTTCCCCTGTAGAAGCAACAAAGTGGCTATAAACTATTACATGAAAACACCTCACCTGTTTGATACATAGCTCTAAACCCCAAACTCCCTGAAGAATTTTGTTCGGAATGATGAAAATAGACGATCCTCACATACTACACACGTCATTTATGCGCCATGCCCACCCCAGCCGTCACTTAGAGTGTATGGATTCTTTTCTTTGCCGGGGACCCTCACATGATGGTTTATCTGCTCTCTGATTCCATAGTACACTGTAGGTTTGTGAGGAGGGAAACTATCTCTAGCATACACTGTGTAGTGTTTTTTAGTCCCCCCTTTTAAAGGTCACACCTTCTTGTCATGAATCTAAAGACTCCAGGCCCCTGCAGAGATTGTGATACCGCTTTCCAGGGTTCGTACACACCCCCTGCCGCTGCCCCATCCTCCGTGAGGATCACTCATATGCAAGAGGGTTGTGTTCCTTCTCTGTACATCCCATCAAGTAAAGGTGTGATCAAGCTTTGCTTCCTGTCCTATTTATTAAGGTTTTAAGTCTTAAACTGTAAAATTACATTCTAATACTAAATGTGCTCCTTTCATCTACCCCCATTGCTGCGAGCCTGTCCACTTTACCCAAGATGTGTTCCACTCTGGGGCATGCCCCCTGGTTAAGAACCACTGGTTTAGTAACAGGGAGAAGTCAGGAGACTGATTAAAACAAACCCCAGGATTCTAAAAATCCCGGGATTTTGGAAATCCTGGGATGCTAAAAATAGCTGGGATGATTTTGGAGAGGGGAAAAGAGCCCTGCAAACCTCAGTTACCCCTGCGATTACCGTTCTGTCCTAGCCCAGTCACTGACTTTCCCGACTCCACACGGGAAATATGAAATTATGTTGCGGGCGATAATGTTGATGATGATGATGATAAAGATGATGGTTGTAGCTGCTATTTAGTGCCTGCTAAACATTGGGGGAGGCATTTTTTGTACTCATTTAATCTCTATAGTGACTCCCTGTTAGAGGTATTTCACCCCCATTTTAGATCGGAGGGCCCTGGTGGTATCCCAGGGAGACTGAGCTATCAAGAGGACAGAGATGTGCAGCTAGTAAGTGGCAGACCTGGGGTTTGAATCAGGTAGTGGGCATTTTACTCTGAGTCCCCTGAGCCCAAAGCCCTGTCCTCCTCACCATGACACCCTACTGCAGCTTTCAGAGCACGTGCAGAAACGTCACGCTTCCATCCCTTACCACTTTTGGATCACAGCAGTTTTACTCACCTGAATTGTCTTGGCTGTTGCAAACCCTTCTGGAATGAGGGTTGGGTAGAGTCTCATTCACTAGGTGAGAAGCTCTTTTGTGGTCAGAGTGGATGACTTTTATTGTCAGAGTAGCAGTTAATAGAAGTTAATACCAGCCTCCCGTTCATGTTCAGGTGGGCGACGCTTGGACCCTGGTGTGAGCACTGAGAATGAGCTCTGAGTCTCACCTGTCCTTAAGTGGCTTTGTGACTTGGGGAAGCTCCCTTCTCTCTTCCTTCCCTCTTCCTTCTTTCCTCTCTTTGCTTTTTTGGGGGGTGGGGGAAAGCCTCACAACTTTACCAGTTAATCAGAGCTGGAATGTAAGCTGGAACTGGCTTTCTGTTTTTGACCTGATGGTCTCTGTAGCTCCTTCCATTTCTAGAGCTCAGCCGATTTGCTCCTGGTCCAGCTTTGACAAGCTTTTTCTCACCAGTGGACTCAGTTGCCCCTCTCACACAATGAGGTGCAGCTGAGGCCTGGGTAGGCTCCTAGAGACACGAAGCGGGAGGGCATGGAGCAGAGACCCAGACTTAGACACCACGGAACTCTGCTCTGGACTGTGGTTTTGCACCTGGGGCTTTCAGAGAGGCCAGGGTCTACACATGAAACAGGTGCACTCTCACCTGAGAACTTATTCCATTCCCCTAAACCCTTACAGTGGGACTCATGCTCATGCTTGCTCTGAAGGGCAGCAGAGCAGAGTGGTTGAAAGCTTTCAAAGTGGTTATAAGACTGCTGGGGTTTGAATCCCAGCTCTGGTATTAAAGGTAAGACCTTGGGTGGCTTCTTTCCTCTCTCTATGCCTCACGTTTCTCATCTGTAAAACCAGAGGCAATAATGAACCCACTCCATGGTGTTGTCATGAGGACTGGATGACTTGCTACATGTAAAGCCCTCAGAACAGTCCCTGGGGCATAGGATAGGATAGATGACGTGTGGTTACATCATTTAATTCTCTAAATCAAATGAGAATGCTTCGTAAACTGCAAAATACCATTCAAATCCTCTTAGTGACAAAAGGTGAAGAAATGGAATGGTGTAGCCTGAGCTGTAGCTGATAATCCCAATTCATGCAGCCCTAAGAAAATTGACCATTGGGAGATGATGGGGAGCCCACAGACATGAAAGAGCTCCCCAGAGCAGTGATGCCCTAACTTAGCTATGTATTAAAGTCTCTGGGGGAACTCAAAATACACAGCTCTTGGTTGTTTTTTCCCAGACCGGTGGAATGAGAGTTATGCAAGGCATGGGGAAGGGTGGACGCAGGAAGTTAATTCTTTTACAAAAAGCTCTCCAGGTGCAGCGTGGTGCAGCCGGTCTGTGGACCCATGTTTGGGAATCTCTGGCGTGTATGGTCTGATGGAATTAGTTATACTTAACATGTTGCAAGAGGATTTAGTAGAGGGTCTGACAGCAGGTGTCTACATTGAAATACATTTTCATTAGGTAATGTGGGAGAGGTGACACAGGCAAGTTTGTCTGAAAGGAATCCGAGACCTCTGAAGACACTTAAAGCCTGGAGCTGAGTCTGGCTCTGCTTCTTTTCAAGGTCAGCTTTTACTGGCTGAGTGGTCCCCTTGCCATGGGGTAAAGTGACAGTGGAGACTGCTAACTGGGTGAGGTGTGGGAGTGAATGTAATTGAAAAGGGTTTTGGAAGCAGGCAGTTTGGGATCCTGGTTTGTAGTAGGGACCCCAGACTCTCCCATGTCTGAATGTGGGCACAGAATGGCTCTGTAGGATTTTGCAGAAGTGGCAACTGCAGGTGAAGGGAGCCATGCAGGAGATTTGGTGAGCAGGCGCTGGGGAGACGGGCCGGCAGATGGGGAGCAGAGCTGAGTACAGAGTCCTAGCAGACTCATCTGTCCAGGAGCGGGGGGCAAGCTGGGGGAACATGTGCTAAACAGAAAGAGGGGCCGGCATACTATTGAGGAGGAAGAAGAGGATTACCAATGGAGGGCTTTTTGAAAGTCACCAAACACTTCCTCATCCCCCCTACTCTGCATTTGTAGCTAAAAAGTCTGTAAAAGCCTTCGAGGAGACCATAAACGTTAAGTGAGATGTGGGGATGGGCCAGTGATGGCCTTTGGGCCAGTGTCTAGCAGCTGGTTTGGTTATATTGGTCCTGGCTACCAAATAGGGCACAATAGCCTTATTCTACAGAGCTGTCATAGAGGGGGATGAAATGGTGGCTTCGTCAATTGTACAGGGGCCATTCACACATATGGAAGCACTGCCTACAGTGTGTACATATATGGTCCCTAGTGTTGGCAGGTGAGAACAGGTTCTGCCCCTGGATGGAGGTGGGGGTACTTCATATCCAGGGGTAGAGCCCCAGATCTAAAGATCTAGAAACATTTGCCATCATGTCTACCTCATGGTCTGAAACATAGGAGTTTGGACCTTCCTGAGCTCTCTTGCAGGGCAACGTACTGTGCTCACTCCTGATGGTGATGGCATGTCTGTACTCGTCCTCAGTGAGGGCTGTAAGGCTATGGTGGTTAGATTGCTGGTTATGCCCGGTTGCCCAGGCTCTCCTGTGATGTCATTCCTTTCTCATCTGTGCTCTTGCTACACATAAGCAAGATTGAGTCGTTAAAGAGGTAACTCTGAATCCACCTGATTAAAAGAGAACCCAAAACAGAATAGAGGATTCAGTTTTTGATACTATGTTGTTAGCAATAAATGCCCCACAATACCCCACATAGCAGTTGTCAAGGTAAGAACCACAACTCCGAGTAGGGAGATCCTTCCAGACATTAACAGCTACCGTGTACTTGAGACCACCGTGGAGGTCTCCCCATGTGTCTGGCACTGTGGGAGTTCTTGGGGAGACAGATGGAGTATCGTTTTCTGGCCCCTCAAAGTACTTCAGTCTTTCCAGGAATGTAGGAAATGATCTTGTGCCCAAATGAATGGAAGGCTCCTAGGTTCTATAGGAGTTGTTCAGAAAGGGAGAGAGTCAGATTAAACAAAGCAGTCTAATTGATCAAGACACTGAAGGATAGGTAGCTAGCTGGCTGTTGATAATGCAAATCAGAGTAGTAACTTCTTTAAGTTACTTTTTTAAGTTATTTTTTATTTGAGAGCGAGAGTGAGAGAGAGCACACATGAGTGGGGAGAGGGGCAGAGGGAGAGGGAGAAGCAGACTCCCCTGCTGAACATGGAGCCAGACCCGGGGCTCAGTCCCGGGACCCTGGGATCATGACCTAAGCCAAAGGCAGATGCTTAACCGAATGAGCCACCCAGGTGCCCCCGGAGTAATAACTTCTATGTAGAGCATTTTACATTTAAAAATTTTCTACAGGGATCATGAACTCGGATGTCTTCAGGGGCCAGGCAGGTAACAAAAATTGGGGAAGCAGTTAGGATGGTGGGGATTGTGGCACCTTAAGACATGACTATCTAAAATTTAGAACAGAAGCATAGCATACTACTTCTGATTTTCAAAGAAGGTTTACAAATATCCCATTTAATGTTCACAACATCCTTAGGAGGCAGGACTATTCTCCTTTTCCAAAGATAAGAAAATGTCAAATACAATGAAAGGCAGAGCTAGCTGTGGTTGGAGTCTGCAGTGTCCATCTCTAGAGCTCTGCATTCTTTCCCTGGAGGCCTGGGCCCCTGGGGCCGAGCCATTTGAGAAGACGGTATCATGCTCTCCTAAATGGGCCGCCCTCTCCCCAGAGCTACCACAATCATTCTCTGAGCACGGCTCTGGGGAGACAGCTCCTGGGCCTGTTTGTTTCTACTCTTACCCCGTTTCTTAAATGGACCCAGGAGAAAAAGGCTGAGAGACACCAGCAAGGCTATGCAGGAGTCAGAGAAAGCCATCAACCAAGCCAGTGTTCAGGTCCTTTTGGACCTAATAACAGGTCCCCAGTGCTGAAATCAGCTTTGCTACCACATCTAATTGGCTGATTTGAGATTTCCCAACTATCTCTTTTTATCTTTTACCCATCTTGGTTATTTTTCACTGAAGGAAAAAGTAAAAAGAGAAATTGAGAGGTCCAGTTGGGGTTACTTGAACCCAAAGTGAAGAACCCCCCTACAAAGGGCTGGGATCCCCCCAAAAGGGAAGAGGTGTCAACCACAAATAATGTGAGCAGTCTCTCTGGCTCCCAAGACCTTCGGTTACAGCTACTGTGACAGCATGAATTACCTTCAGTTGTGGTGAATTACATTTAACAGCATTATTGCCCATACATGCTGCTGGGAGACAGGAAGGAAGACTTGGGAATGATAGATGCCTGGGGTCTGGGTGTGGGACGCAGCATCAGGCCAGGGACCATGGACTTTCTGTGCCATCACCAAAGCTTATGTATGGTTTGGGGTCTGATTCCCACAAGTGCTTGGTGAAGGCATGGTCACCTTCTTTATTTAGGTAGAATTTATATACAACAAAATGTACCCTATAGCAGAGAGATTGAGTCTCCATAAATGTCTCCACCTCTGTAACCACCACCCCAGTGAAGACGTAGACCATTTCCATCCCTCCATAAAGATCCCTGTGCCTTCCCTAGTCCGTCCCCCACTAATTCTTGACCCAAGGCAAATGCTGATCTGCCTTTTACTGTTCTAGATTAGATTTGTTGTTCCTAGAGTTTCATGGAATGTACTCTTGTATGTGTATCAAAGTTTTGTCCTTTTTTTTTTTTTTTAAAGATTTTATTTATTTTAACAGAGAGATAGCGAGAGCAGGAACACAAGCAGGGGGAGTGGGAGAGGGAGAAGCAGGCTTCCTGCCGAGCAGGGAGCCGGATGCGGGACTTGATCCCAGGACCCTGGGATCATGACCTGAGCCGAAGGCAGACGCTTAACGACTGAGCCACCCAGGCGCCCAAAGTTTTGTCCTTTTTATTGCTGGGTGACATTCTATTGTGTGGATACACCACAATTTGTTTATCCACTTACCTGCTGTTGGATATTTGGGTCCAAACATTGGAAACATTGTTTTGGCTATTACAAATAAATAGCCAGATTTTGGCTATTACAAATAAAGCTGCTGTGAATATTTTTATACTAGTCTTTGTGTGGACATAAATTTTTTATTACTCTTAGGAAAAATAGCAGAGACTGGGGATTGCTGGATCCTCTGGTATGGCAGGCAGGAATTTGGCCCCCATAATTTTTGCCTGCTGGGGGTGCACCTGTGATGCTAGAAAGGACTTTGCAGATGGAATTAATGTGGCCAATCAATGGACTTTAAGACAGGGAGATTATCCTGGGCCAAACCAATGGAGCCAATGTGATCCCATGGAAGTATCGGAAAAGGAGGGCAGAAGAGGCAGGGAGAGCTCTTCTAGGAGGGGAGGTCAAAGAGTGAGAAGGACCCAGGCACCACTGCTGAGGTTGAGTGTGGAGAAGGGAGGCCATGAGCCAGGCGATGCAGACAGCCTTTAGGAGAGGAGAATGACCCCCGACTGGCAGCCAGCCAGGAAAAGGGGCCCTCCATCCTATAGTTGTATGTAGCTGAATGCCATCAACAACCGAAATCGAGTGAGTCTGGAAGCAGATTGTCTGCCAGAGCCTGTGGATAAGCACCCAGGCTGGCTGACACCCTGATTCTCAGCCTAATGGGACTCACAGCAGAGAAACCAGTCAAACTTACTGGACTTTCTGACATGGCAGAAGTGAGATAATAAATCTGTGTTGTTTTAAGCCATTAGTTGCTGCTGTAACTTACCACATAAGTTTGTTAAAGCAGCAATGCATGGATATGCAAACTAATGTATATGTTAAGTGTGTGTATATAAGAAACTGCCAAAGCCTTCCCAATTTTATATCCCCATCAGGAATACAATTTTATACAATTTTATGTCCCCATCAGGAATAGTATGTGAGTTGCAGTTGCTCGATATCCTTGCCAACACTTGTTATTGTCAGGCTATCTTTCGTTTCAGCTGTTCTGTTGGGTGTGTGGTCATATATCGTTAGGGCTTTAATTTCTATTTCATTTGTAGATTGTCTGTTGCGATGTGCCTGTTCAGATCTTCTGTGTGTTTTTTATTGGGCTGCCGTCTTACGGAGTTGTGAGAGATGTTCAGATTCTGTATTTAAGTTCTCAGAAGACCTGTGCAATGCGTCTATTTGTTCATAATTTGTGGCTTTTTCATGTCGTTAACGGTGTCTCTGGAAGGACATTTTTTATCTTGTTGAAGTCAATTTTACTTTTTTCTTTGGTTCATTCCTTCTAAGTTGGAAAAACTTTACTTATCCATGATTTAAACATTTTTCTCCCATTTCTTCTTCTCAAAGTTTTCTAGCATTAGCTTTTACAAATGCCTGTGATCTACTTTGAGGTAAGAGTTGAAGTTCACTTTTTTTTTTTACATGAATACCGAGTTGTTTCAGCGTCGTTTGTTGAAAACGCTGTTCTTTACCTATTTAATTCCTTTGGCCCCTTTATCACATTTGTTGACTATATATACATGGGCTTATTTCTGGACTTTTTATTTTCCACTGATAAGTCCACCCTTATGCAAATATCACTCTGTCCTGATTACTGTAGCTTTGTATTAGGTCCAGAAA
Source organism: Neomonachus schauinslandi (assembly GCF_002201575.2). Taxonomy (NCBI): domain Eukaryota; kingdom Metazoa; phylum Chordata; class Mammalia; order Carnivora; family Phocidae; genus Neomonachus; species Neomonachus schauinslandi. The sequence continues at coordinate 193,187,299 of NC_058403.1, read as the reverse complement.
CTAGGTAGTATACCTTCTCCAGCTTTGTATTAGGTCTTTTATATTTCCATCTGGATTTCATAATTAGCTCATGAATTTCTACAAAAAAGCCTTGATGGGATTTTGATCTGGATGGCATTGAATCTGTGTATCTATGTACGGAGAATTGAGGTAGGAATAGAAAAAGATTAAAAAAAAAATTAATGGTTGAAAACTTTGGGAATCGGATAATAACCCACATATGCAAGGAGCTCAATAAATCCAAAGGGGGGATAAGCAACAAAGAAAAGCTCACATTGTAATCAATACCCCCAAACTTATGTAAACAGAAAATCTTAAGAACAGAGGGGAAAAGACCTATTCTGTAAATAGATTCAGAGAAAATTTATCAGAAACAATACAAGCCAGAAGATAACGCAGTAACATTTAAAATGCTGCAAACTGTCAATCTAGAAAGTTTTTAAGATTTATTTATTTGAGAGAGAGAGGGAGAGAGAGGGAGGGAGAAGCAGAGGGAGACAGAATTTCAGGCAGACTCCGTGCTGAGTGCAGAGCCCACTGTGGGGCTCAATCTCACGACCCTGAGATCACGACCTGAGCCGAAACCAAGAGTCAGATGCTTAACCGACTGAGCCACCCAGGCACCCTGCTATTTAGAATTCTATATCCAGTGGAAACATCTTCCCCAATGATGGTAAAATAGATGATCAGAAAAACAGAAAGTTAAAGGAAAGTCTTCATATAGGAGGAAAATGACCTGAAATGGAAAATTGGATCCATACAAAGGAATGAAGAGCCTTGGAAGTGGTAAATGTGTGTTAAATATAAAAGACCTACTATCTAGAAAAGATCTATAAAATGTGAGTAGCTAACATGGCAAGAGTAGAGATAAAGGGGAATGCTAAAGAATACTCAGTTGTGCCAAAAAAAAAGGCAGAAAAAGAGGGAAAAGGAAAAATTAATATATAGAAAAATAGAAAATAGCAAGAAGGTAGACTTGAAAGCCAAAACCTGAAAGGTCCACACACTTCAGTTAAAGGACGGCTGTATTGGGAGTGCATGTGGAACTTGAGAACCAGGAGTCTGGCAAAGGCACAGTCCACTTCTCTCTGTATGCAGCATTGTCACACTTGAACTCCTGCACCACAACGTAAGGACTAGACTGCAACCTCTGCTCTTTTTTTTTCTTTTAAAGATTTTATTTATTTATCTGAGAGAGAGAATGGGAGACAGAGAGCATGAGAGGGGAAGGGTCAGAGGGAGAAGCAGACCCCCTGCTGAGCAGGGAGCCCGATGCGGGACTCGATCCCGGGACTCCAGAATCATGACCTGAGCCGAAGGCAGTCGCCTAACCAACTGAGCCACCCAGGCGCCCCTGCAACCTCGGCTCTTATGGAGTAAGATAACTTTGTTACAGGTGAAGACATTTTCCCCAGGAATGGGGAAACCCAGAGCCATAGCATTCTTCTCTGACTCTGTTGATGACCATCAAGCCACAATCCCACTGACTATTCTGTTACCTAAAGACTACATTGTACTTCAAGCTAACTTGCAATAACTTGTACATAAAATCAAAAGGGGAAGGAGAGAGAATAAAATGATTAACATAGACAAATAAACATATACATATAACAGGCAAATAGAAAATATGCAAAACTACTTCAGTCCTCATGTCATTTCTGAAATTGGTCCTGTGACTGAAATTGCCCTGTTCTCAGCCACTATCTCAGGTGGTTGGGATTTTTTTTTTTTTTTTTTTTTAAATCTAGTGGAGTGACCTTAACCTACCTTCCTGAAGGTCCGAGTCCTCATTTTCCTGCCTTGTTTGGATTACTGGAGTTTCCTATTAACCTTTATTATAGAGCACTGTATCCAAAGAGGTGCCCCAGAAAACCATCTGGTTTCCACACTGCTTCCTTGGCCTCCATTGTGTAAAAGCAACCCAGTTTCCCCTGGCTACCCAGAATCAGTTCCTACAGCCAAGAGATTAACAGCCTCCCCTCTTTGTTCTGCTTGTTGGTCCAGTGGCACGAAGAGACTAAACCATCCAGGTGGTTATCTCATGTTCTGATTCCCTGAAACCATGGGTTATGTACCCCGGGGGAACCGTTCCTCCCTTGGGGACTAAGGGCTCCAAACTGGCAGACCCCAGTTGCTGAGTTGGGAATCAGACTTTTTGTGAGTTGGTTATTAAGTGTCATGGTAAGAGGAGCCTCCTGCACTTGCACCCCTTGAATCCCAGATCCATCCATGCAATCTGGCTGTGGGAGAGACCGTGCCACGCTTCGGGTTCTAATTCAGAGCATCTGCTGCCTCCTGTAAGACAGAATTCCATTTTTTCGGGGGATTCTGTTCCACCTGCTGTCACAGCGGAGTCTTGAGGAAGCCATCCCACCTTTCAGTTGGCCAGCCATCTCTGGGTGACGGGTGCTGACTGCTCTTCTTGACCCTGGACCAACACCAGGTTTCCTGTGGTTTCTGTATTTCTGTTACGGCTGGCTTGTTGATGCTCACAGTTGCTTATGTCCTCTGCTTTCTTCCATGTACTGGATATCCTTGGGTAAATCCTTCCCCCTCTCTCTGGATCTTTGAATCTCCACCTGAAGAGTGGGAGGCCTGGATGTGATCATCCTTTTTACACCTTTCCCTTCTGAGTTTTTCTCTGCTGACCTTGCAGGGTTGCTGTGAGATTAGTAGGGACAGCGTGGATGAAAGTGAATTGTTAGCACGAGGGGTAGTGCACACGGGAGGGTTGGGGCACGATGCCTTCTCCTCATTGTTGGTATCTGTGTCCAGACCTTGACTTCCGTTCAGTCTGGAGCTGCCCTCCACTTTCATGTGGTCCTGTCTCTATGCCAGAACTCTGGGATCAGTGCTCCTATTTGTGGATGTGGACTAGGATCTGTTGGTGGGGATGAGGAAGGGGCAACCTTGTGGGGAAGTCAGGGCAAGAATGGGGAGGAGTCTGGCGCTTCCAGTCTGCCTCTTACTGCCTCCCTCTCCCCACTCCCCCTGCACAGAGGTGCATGTGCACGCGTGCACACTCTCTCTTGCCTTTCCAAACAGGTGCATGTGCTCTGGAGTCCACCACACTTAACGAGGAGACAGCCACTCCAGGCTCTTCTTCCTGCCCGATCCCTGGCCTGATGCTGCGCTTGGCAGTGGCAGCAGGCCTACGAGGAAATACACTATGCTTTCCCTGGGTTGTTTTTGAGATGAAGTCCTAAAAATATTCCCCTCTATAATTGGTTATCCAATCAACCATGCAAATAAGCACTATGCCTGAGCCTATAGGAAACGAGGCAGGAGGCCCGAAACTCCGAATCACACCAGCTTTGCTTGCCTTGTTTTAAAAATGTGCTTGGGCTCTGAGCCTGAGGGTCTAGAGCGGAGGATGTGCTGGGTGGGTTTCCATGGAGGCAGGCACTTGACACTGATTTTAGGTCTACCTGGTGGGTTGAGGGCACAGCGGGGGAAGGGTTTGGTGTCCTGGGGAGTTTCGGAGGCGGTGTTACTAGATATAGTTGGGACGATTTGACTTTACCTTAAACGCTATTCCAGCCTCTGGGCCTTTCTTCTGTGTGATGTCTCCCTTCCCTTCCCCCTCCACTTCCTGCACAGCTGGACCACCCCATCCTCCTTTCCGCTGTCAGGACCAGCCCTGCGTTGCCTCCTGGCACTCTGTCTGTCACAGAAACAGCCTCTCCCTGTCCTTGTGCACAGTGCTCATGTGTGCAGAGCTCGCTGGGTGCTCTGTTCTCTCCCCCGATTCTCCCTGAGGCTCTCTGGTCACTGTGGGGGTGGTGGTGAGTAGGGAGGCAGGGAGAGCCAGGTCAGAGTTTGGGCTAAGAGCAGGGGCTTTGGAGCAGCATGCCTACTGCTCTGTGACCTTGGCTAAGCCGCTTTGCCCTTCTGGGCCTCAGTTTCCTCACATGGAAAACACAGAGGAATACTGCCAGTTTCAGAGTGAAGGCTACTGAACTGATAACCGATCACTGAAAAGACTTAGTACGTGGCTGGCTCAGAGTCAGGGCTCAGTAAATGCTAGGTGGGGGGTGGTCGAATTTCCTGGTGGAGGGAAGGCAGTGCGGGGAGTAGGCGGCTTAGCCCGAGGGTGCGGTCAGTCGTGGCTTCTCAGCAAGGGCTGTCGATGGTTAGCTAACTGGACTATTCCATGCCGGCTCCAGCTGCTAGCTGGTGCTGGAATAGTGCCTGGTACCCCACGAGGGGCCCAGCAGGGGAGGAGGGAGCACTCCCACGGGAGCACCCTGGGCTGGGAGAGGCAGGATGGAGGTGTCTGCATGCAGCTGTGGTGTGCTTGACCTGGGGTTGGAACAGAAGCTTTGTAAGGAGAGTGCCTTCTGTCCTTTTCACCTTCTGCCCCAGCACCCAGGACAGGGCCAGGTGCAGAGAAGGTGCTCGGTCCGTGTCCGGGGCGGGGGGGGGAGGGGGGGAGGAATGGCCCCAGGCTCTAAGCCCCAGCTCTGGCAGCGCCTCTGCCCCTGGTAACCCTGTCCAGCTCCCGTGCCCCCCCACCCTGGTGCAGGAGGGCTCAGGCCTGGTGGCTCCCCAGGCTGCATCTCAGAGTCATCCTGCAGCTGCCCTCCACACAGCATTTGACCTCAGCTGGGCTTTTGCAGAGCTCGGTGGAGAGGCCAGAGCGTGAAAGGTCCGGTGGGCTGACCGGCCGTGAGGGCGCCAGGTCCTGGCAGTGCCGTGGGCAGCGTGTGGCTGGCCTCACATGGCCGGGCCGGTAGGAGCACTCAGCTTGTGGACAGCCTTGATTTGTGCTGACGCTGAAGGACTTCCCTGGCAGCCAGGTTTGCAGCTGTTGCCACTGCAGAGTTACAGGCAAGAGCAAGTTCTGACGATGGGAGCCTCGCCGTCCCTCTGCTAGTCAGAAGGCTCTAGTGTCCGGCTGGCCGCAGGAGAAAACTTCTGAGCAGGGCGTTCAAGGCCCTCGAGATGCTTTGGCCCCGTCGGCATTTCTCGTGTCCCCTTTTGCTCAACCCCAGACCCCAGGCCCCCCCAAACCACGTGGCAGTCACCTGTTTGCTGGTCCCCAAACGTGCTCAGAACCCTGATTTTTCACATGGACATTCACTGCACCTGTCTCCACACTGTGCACACCCTTGCTCTATGGGCTTTCACTCTTCCTTCCCTGATCAGATGCCTCCCGTAAGGAGCCTCCTCGCCGTGATGAGAATGACTTCTTTCCTCCCACGTATAACGCATAGCACCTAGAGTGTACCTCGGTCCCTCTAGCACCTTTCGTGTCTGTAAGGTAGTGGTTCAAGTGTTGGCTTTGCTGTCGACCAGACTGGGGTTTGAATTCAGGCTCCACCAGTCCCTAGCCATGTGACCTTGGGTAAGTTATTTCACTTCTTGGGCCATAATGTCATTATCGGTGAGGTGGGGTGAGCAGCTCTGAGGTTGCAGGGGTTTGTGACATGATGTATTTACAGCTCTTTGCAGGTGGCAGACAGTAGGCCCTCACAAGGTAGCTGCCACCACGTCTCCCCTGTGCTGGTTCAAGTCCGTTTCACTGGCCAGCTACACCTCCTTCCATGCAGAAGCGGCATGTGAAGTATGAGTGTGAGGGCAGGTCCAGTTAGGATGCACAGACCCTGCTCCATGGCTCTAATTTCCACCCCCTCCCCACCCCCACAACCCCTGCCCCTCACCCAGCGCTGTTCATGGACCCAGTCTGAATAGGAAGTGGGTGAATGGGATTTTGAATTTGCTTACGCTTTCTCTCTCCTGGCCCTCAGAAAATTAACAGTCAGAATTGGAATTAGGTGTGGGAAGGTCTCCATTCTCGCCCTTGTTTCTCAGTGAAGATCATAGTTCCAGGTTATTCCCTTGAATTAATTAATTTGGCAAACCTTTGTGTGGCATTGGTAATGTGCCTGGGCCGTGGGGTGCTGGGAATGATAACCAGCATTCTTAGATGGGTGTGCATTCTCCAAGTACCTTCAGTGGTGCTGACTGGTGTGGCTCCCACAGTGTTTGATGTGGCTGAGGGGCCATTGTCACTGTTACCATCCTCATTTCACGGAGGATTAGGAGCTCAAGCCCGCATCTTCTGGCTCTAAGTTCGTATCCTTCCCCTGTTCCATTTGAGCTCCTTGTTCGTCGGAGGGTCAGTGGAGGATCCTTCTACAGAGCTTACCTGGCCCACCAGTCCGGAATGGAAGGCTTCCTTGTCATCTCTCTCTTAAAGATTTATTTATTTTAGAGAGAGAGAGCATGAACAGGAGGTGCAAAGGGGGGGAGAGAGAGAGAGAGAGAGAGAGAGAATCTCAAGAAGACTCCGCACTGAGTGCGGAGCCTGACACAGGGCTTGATCTCACAACCCTGAGATCACAACCGGAGCTGAAACCAAGAGTCAGACACTCAACTGACTGAGCCACCCAGGTGCTCCTGATCCATCTCTCTTTTAAGTGTGATGAACGCTGGGCAGGTGCAGAGGAAGGGGGAAGTGGTCCCCCTCTACCAGAAATTTATAAACTCCCTACAGTGGCTAGGACACATATATCTTTTTGAACAAAGAGTTATTGAGTATCTGCTTTATGCCTGGCACCGTGCTAAGAGTTGGTAATATGGGGACAAATTGGACAGAAAAAATATCTTAGGCTTCTGGCTGTGTAAACAGGCAGTTTAACAAGGGAAAGAGATAAATAATCAAAATAGGTAGATTGTTATAAGTGCTATGAAGAAAATTAATGAAAAATTAAGTAGAAAAAAAATTAAATAGCAATACAGGTGGAACACAATAAAATGAGAACACACCAAGATAAATTATAGGTCCATCATGTATCCATTCTGGAAAGGCCCTGGTCCTGCCTCCTGCTCTTTAAAGCAGAGAAATGCAGTGTGAGAGGGTGGGGTGGGCTTCTAGTGAGTGGGATTTCCATGGGCAGTGGATACGGAGGGGTCTGGGAAAGGGGAGTGCCTTTTTTGAAAAGGGTATTGAGATCTTTAATTTCTACCATTTGAACCCGGCTCTCGTCCCTCTTTTAAAGCAGAAGAAAACACAAAGGAACAACATTTGTACTTCCATGGTGTGGGAACATTTCTTCCAACTGCAAATTCCCCCTGAGCATTTGTGATCATACATTTGCATAAGAACTTGGTTTGCATCCTACATTTTGGGGATAAGCAGATACACGTGGACTTGTGCGGCAGAAAGGACTATATAGTTCAGGGCGGCTTCTGAAAGATTCCACTGCTGTGGGAACTTGAACGTCAGATGAGGACTGGGGGCAGCAGAGAAGGGGGAGAGGCGGGGCAGGTGTGGATTCTGAGGTCATGAAGAAGAAGGAAGGAATGCTCCATCCCGCAAGGGCTAGCCATGACTCTGCCCTAAGAGCCCAGGCCCCAGAACACTGAGAAAGGATCAAGAAGGGTGCTTTCTAAATGAGGACGAGAACATACAGGGTGTGCACACAATCTCAGCCCCTAGTTTGAAACGCCATTTCCTCTTCTGTCCTGAACCCTCCCCTCTCCCCAATAAGTAACAGCTTAGGGGATGTCCTTTTATTACAAATGAATACAGTCTTGCCTTAAACACTATGATAAAAGCCTGAGCTGGTAGGTGAAGGAAAAAAAGGGAATACACCACAATTGGGAATTCACAAAGGTCCATATGCTTGGGACTGGGGTGTGGTTCCCTGAACTTTTCTCACGGCTCCTACTTGAGGCTGAATATTGGCTGCCTTGGGTTTTGACTATGTGTCTCCTTCATTTTGTCTTTTCAAAATCTCTGTCTCAGGACTAAGCCAGAGAGCGCTCCAAAGGGATCACAGGTGTGTCCAGAGCCAGCCTTGAGTCTTTGTACGGAGGGGTGGGGAGGGCTGGTGGTGATAAGAAAATGTCGAGTGTGTGCCGCTTGCAAGTTGCCTCAGGAGAGGAGCTAGGGAGAACGAATCAAGGTCATAACACAGCTAAATATACATGTGTGAGGAAAATCAAGGATTGGACATCAGCAAAGGTTTTTAAGATAGGGTACAGGCAGCGATAACCGTAAAAGGGAAAAACGGATACAGTAGGACTTCATCATGACGACAAACTTGTGCTCCTCAAAAGCTTGCTGTAAAGAAAATGCATAAGCAAGCCTCCAATTGGGAGAAAGCAAGTACTAAACGTAACTGATGGACTTGTACTCAGGATGCAGAACACGTTCAGGCAACTGAATGATAATAAAGAATCTCAATTTAGAAAATGGGCGGAAGATGTAACGTATTTTTAAAATTTTATTTATTTTCCCTTTTGGCTCATCTACTCTCCTGTAACATATTTTTAACAGAAATGGTCAAGGGCCGATGAAAAGAGGTTCAACATTATTGACGTCAGAGAAATGTGAGTTAAAACCGGAGTGGCGTGCTGCTACACGCCCATCAGTGTGACTAAAATGAAGACAGGTGATAATGTCAGATGTGGGTGAGGATGTGAAATAGGCGGGCACTCTCACACGTGGTGGGTGGGTGGGGCCATAGTGGTACCAACGCTTTGGGAAAGCCTCAGGCGGTTCTTGGTGAGGCTTATTAAGACAGCAGTTTTATTCCTGGATATTTACCCGAGAGAAAGGAAAACCTGTATACAAATGATAATAGCAGCTTTCTCCATAATAGAAAAAATCCTGGAACCATATAGGGGTCCCTCAATAGGAGAAAGGATAGACTGTGGAATGTTCCTACAACAGAATACTACTGAGCAGTAAAAAGGCATGAACCAGTGGTACAGTAGCATCATTATGCTGAGCGAAGCCTTTCATAAAAGAGCAAATACTGTACAGTTCATTTACACAAGCCCTTGGACCGGCAAAACTAATCTACGATGAGAGCGAAATCATGGTTGCTGCCAGAGAAGGTGGGGTAGGTAGGGTCTGGGGAGAAGAGGCTCAGCAGGACTTTTTGAGGGGATGGTAATGTTCTGTATCTTGATAGGGGGCCGTGCGTTTGTCCAGACTCACAAATAGCACCCTTGTGAGTAATGCATTTCTCAATAGGTAAATTTCGCTTTAAAAACCCTGTATATATCAAACTCCAGAAAATAGTGTGGTGCTCAAGGGTTTAGGGATGAAGTATGCAGAGGTCTGTACGGTGTTTTGAAGTGTATCTCAAAATAAGGTGCACTGATGTATGGATCGAGGGGTAGCTAGCCAAAGTACACATAGCAAAATCTTCATTGTGCAATTAAGGGTGGATATATGGGTAGTCACAGGAACATCCTTTCAGCTCTTCTGTGTGTTTGAAAAGGTTTTTAATGTTAGGATAAATATGCTTAAGTGGAGGGTGCAAGTTGCAGTAATACGAGTGAAAAGTAATTGTGATTTATTGCCCTTGTTACACAGGGCTATTTTGCTTATCTTCTTCAAAATTCCATTAAAACCCGCCACAGGAGCCTCTGCGATGTAGCTGATTTATCAACTTCGAAAGAGTCCTTCCATCCTGCTGGACTCATTTGTATCACCCGGATACCTTTGAGCTCATTTTCTCATCACAGTTACGATTCCCTCCCCACCAGGAATGTGATCATCTCCAAGGTGTGTTTCCCGAAGTGCTGAGGGCTCGGAGCCGCTTTGGAAGGGTTGCTTTCACTGTTCATTTGGAGAACAAAAAACCAACAAGCAGAAGGAGAGTGGGACCTAGCGGTGGGGAAAGACTCCGAGTTCACTCCATAATCTGAAATCTACTCGGTGACCAAAACGAAGTTGTAGCTTTTGAGTAAAGATTTAAAGAAAGGCTGAACTAGGACATCTGTTTCCCTCTGATGACTATCCCCTACCTCCCGTGCGACGGCGGATGTCGTGTGCAGGAGCCGTAGCGGCTGTTCGTTCTGACTTTCAGGCCGTGAGACAAAAATGCCGGAGACGTTGTTCAAGTACAATGTCAGGCAAGCCTTTCTGTGGGGAGGGGAGGTTTCTAAGCCATAGATAATCATAGAGTGAACTGAGGACAGAGATTAGATCAATACTCTTTTCTTCTTTGTTTTCCTGGAATGAAGTCAGAGCAACATTGTTCTCATTTTTATTTGCAATGAACCTGATTTTTGAACTGATCTGTGTCATAATCACAGGAAAGGCAAACCAGAAGAAAGGAGATTCAGGACGTTGGCTGGTTACTTCTTGCGCGATAAAAGAAAACAGCAGAAAGTGACCAGAAAGGAATTTGCGAAACCTGTAGATAATTTGCAGCCACCCCCATTTCTCTTTGACCTTCACATCTGTTGATGAGTTTGCAACGAATTAAAATAAGTCATGTGGTGGGGCACCTGGTTCCCCAGTGCCATGTTGTTGGGGGGGGTGGGCTAGTTGTGTGTGCAGAGGTTTGGTAAACCTGATGCGGAGAGAATGTGGGGTCCCATGGAGTCACCTGCTGCAGCCCCTGGCTTCAGGGCAGGTGGGGGAGCCAAGTGAGAAAACTCACAGAATGGGTGGGGAGCAGAGGGGAAGGAAGTTTTGTTTCTCGTCCTGCTGCTTGACGTTTTTCTAGGTTAGCTTAGAAGTTGGAGTCTGGCCAAGGAGATACACAGAGTTAGTGGAATTCTAGAGCGGAGGGGTCTGGAGCCCACTGTATTCCTCCTCATTAAAAGTGGGGCTCGTCAGAGATGTTTTCAAGTCTGGACTCTCCCTGCTTGGTGCGGTGGGCTCGGGTGGGTCGGCGCTGCCCCATGCCTGTGCCCTCATGGTCAAAGGGCTGCAGAACAGGTGGCGGCTGATGGCCAAGTTCTAGAAAGGCCTGCTCTAAAGTCATTTCCTGGTGCCTCTGGTCTCGAAGTAGCTTAGAACCGTGACTGTGGCCTGAGTATTTAGGGACAGCGTGGTCACACAATAAGATCCTGACTGATTTTGACAATCAGATGGAGGGGAGAAGTGGGGCAGGTATGGCAGATGATAGAGGCAATCTGGAAGGTGGAGAAAAGATAAGATGGGAAAGGCTGAAAGGTGAACTGGAGCCACAGGAAGGAGGCTCTTGGGAACAGCCCTCAAGGAGGGAGGGACCTGTAACATAACCCATGGCCCTGAGCCAATCCCTCTAATTTTTTTCCCCCCTCAAACATGGATGAAGTGACAGTCAAGTGTTCTCGTGCAGGGGAAAGTTTAGCCATAGCTACTGTCTGGGTTGAGGACGTTGGACAAGTTTGTTCTCTGCGAGCCTCAGTTTACCTGTGTGTATTTCACTGGTTGAGGAATCTCACGTCGCACATGGCACGGTTTGATGTTTGCAATCGCTGCTTCACAAACCCCCACCCCCACCCCACCAACCTCTCCCATGTCTTCGTACCGTCCTGGGTGGACTCTACCTTTGCAGTCCCTTTCAGTTCTTACCCTGGAGTGTTTTAACCTGATACAGGGCTCCCCCACCCCACGACTGCCGTCCCCACCAGCCTCCCTCCCTCCCCTGCCCCACAACAGCTCCAAGTGCTCCATTTTTGAGGAAGGGGAGAAGGGAGAGCCATAATAGGATAAACACCTTTTCCCCAAGCTGGGCACAGCAGAGGATTTCCTCCTGCTTGGTTTTGCAGCCTCTGTAGCTAAAACGGGCCGGGTGGCAGCCCCTCCCTTTGACAGGTGTCCAGGTGCGGGTCCCCCACGGGGTCGGTGTGGTGGTGTTCTGCGGAGGGCCTGCTGACACTTCCCCACCTCACAGGCCCTGACCTGGGACATGGGGCTCTGGCTCAGCCACTCTCATCCCTACTGCACAGCCTCTGTCACTATGGTGACTAACCTCTCATGGTGACCAGTCCCCTTGGGTGAGGTCCCAGGGACGACTCACACCTAGTAAGTACCCTGTGGGGTCCGCTTGGCTCATGGGAAGCTCACAGGTCCTTGCCAGGCCAATAGGCAGCACGATGACTGTCCTGCCACTTTGCTTTTCCCTGTTTGGGGAAGGGGGGAGCAGCAGCTCAGGACTGTGGGGGATAAGATGCTCTTTTTTCCTTCTTGCAGGCAAGACCATCTTTGATTCTCCTGAGTCTTTATCACTTGGATTTAGGAAGGGTGGCCTCCCCAACACTGAAATCTCCACAAGGCCGACAGCCTGATAACTCCATGTCCCCCTCCTCAAGCCTCCTCAGACTGTAGCCATGGGGGTGGCAGGTGGGTGATGATAGAGGGCTGGCTTAGTAAGCCCTGGGCAGGGAGCATCTAGTCCTATTTGTTGGTTATTTAAAAATTGAGGTACTTTGTGCTTCTTTCCATCAGGGAGCCTTGTCCTTTAAGACCTGGGTAATAAGAACCTTCTCACCCAGCTTTAAAAAAATAGAAAGTGGAGAATTTTATCCTTACTGCCACTTCCCGTTACACCTTATCTGCACCCATGCATAAACATCAAAGGCAGAAACTGTGCCCTTTCTTTAGGACTATCTTTTGGTGGCTTTGGTGCTCTTTCTGTGTTGGTTTTATTTGTCAAGTCTGAGGATCATTTCTTGTGGAAGGATGGATGTTGAGTCTTATTTAAGGCTGTTACAATCTCCCCAGCCCCCAAACCTTAGAGAGTCAACATGCTCTGTTCTGGGTCTGCTGTACGCTTAACATCCGTGCTGACAGACCAAATTATAGTACTCCCTAACCCGATTCTAAAGGATGAATGCCACAGCACTGAAAGTATTTTGCAGAAACTATTATTTTAACTAATTTTCACAGTGGCTATGGTTTTTTTATAGTCTCGTAGGAACTTTGGTTAAATACAGAGTAAAAAACCAAAAGCTTCTTTGGGAATAATGGGGAATCAAGTCCTTCAAGGTCTTAGAAAGTAATCCCTAAGTAGCGGTCTCTTTTGTGCTTGCAATTCTGAATTGTAGCGTGTACCTCTAAACCAAGCTGAGCACCGTGTGTGACCATGCATGTGTGTGCTTCAGAAAGCCTCAGTGGTCACTGTAATTGTCGTGCCTGTATGTTTTCACGGGAAGCAGCAAGGAAGGACGATCAGAACCCGTGTTTAAAAATGTGTGCGTAAAGATTTGTGCAGGCATCCCACACCTGTCTTGGCTATTAAGCACAACTGTTACACTATTCATCTCAGAAGAAGGATCCGAGCTAGATAATCACTAGTGTTCTCCTTTCCTCTCTCTGGCAGAGAAGTGAAAGCTAAGAGCATTCTCTCTCACGGGCAGTCAGGGTCCAGAGCGAGGGTCACCAGACTTTCTGTGTCAAGAGCCGGACGGTAAATAGTTTAGGCTACATGGCCATGCCCAGGCAACCACAGACAGTGCGTAAACAAATGAGCATGCTGTGCTGAAATGAAAGCATGGTGATGAGAATCTGGCAGCAGACGGGCTTTGGTCTGTGGGCTAGGATTTGCCAACCCCTAGTCAAGGGAGACGTACAAGTTTTGAGTTGTCACTGGTAGTCTAATGTAGCCCAAGAAGGTGGCACAGCTTGCCTGGTTGCTTTCATGCGGACACGAGTGTCCTTCGGTGATCGCTGGCTAGGCTGGACGGTCAGGCTGGTTTTCGGTCTCCTCCGACCGCAGGTGAGTCCATCTTCAGAAATGTATATAGGCTCCCCAGAGAAAGCCTTATTCCCTTCCTTCACCTCACATGCAGCAGATGCTCAGCAACTCGTTATTGAACTTAGGACAAAATGTAGAATGCGAGAATCCTTGACAATTTACCTGAAGTCACAGTTACGGTCAGGAGTTAGCAGGTGGCACCTGGGTGATTTTCCGGGGGAATTCTAGCCAACTGTGAATCTCCACCAGTGGCTGCCCTCCTCCTCTCCCATGTGTGACCCCCCCACGTAGGTCTTGCTTGTTCACACGCACGTACACACCTTCTCTGTTGTGCTCGCACACGTCGCATTGTTCCTTTCCTTTGTCTTGCCCTGGAACACAGTGCTGCTGCTACCACCACACGGACACACACGCATGAGCATTTCCCTACTGGGACACACTAGGAGGGCAGAGGTGGTGGACCTAGCACTCAACCTTGGGGTGTGTGCGAACGTGAAGCCCGAATACACAGGTGGTGGTGGTCCTCGGTACTCCACCTGTGCATCGCAGATTGTCACGAGAGCAGTGTATTTACTTCAACACACATGCACTGGAGACCGACAACACATTTGCACTCGGTGATACTGTTTGTAGAGACAGACTCACGGCAAGCGGAGTCGCGTGCCAGACCTCAGCCGGGAGCTGAGGACAGAGAGAGTCCTGGCTCCTGAGGCACCTGCTCTTGTGTCTGACCTCTAAGTCGGTTATTCTGAGAAGTCAGTCGTGGGGAGACTCGTTTAAAAAGGTAAAAGCACATCTTAAAGATTGTTTTCACCCAGAATATGTAACCAACCAGACATTTACCTGTCAATCTTTTGGAGTAGGGCAAAGGCTTTTTTTTGAATATTACACATGTACCGGTAAGAGTGTCCATCTTCTTTCTTGCATAAACTATGCCTATGATGTGCCTACAATTTCTGGTCACATTTTATTTAAAAATAGAATAAGAACTTAGATCTCTGAGAAGAAAGCTGAGAGCAATTCTAAAAGCTTACGCGTTTTCCCTTATCTTGTCTGTCGTGCCACTCATGTCGGATTCAACGACAGAGCCTTCAGCAGTGTTCTTATCCAGTACTTCCGAAGGATGCAGCCTGGTTTTTTTTTTTATGGAAGCAACAACTCTTTTTACACTTCCAACTTGTCACTCCAAGCAGTGTTCACTTAAGTTGGGTAGTCCATCTGCTGTAAAATGGGGAGCAAACATAACCAATTCTTGGTAAGCGTGCAATTCAGCTCTTGGGAACAGAAACGTAAGAGCTGTCTAGAAATTGACCTGGGAGCCAAGTGAGTTCAGTATGGCATGGATCTTTGTCTTTATCTTACCCGGAAGGAACAAACAACGTCAGTTCACCGGATGCATTGGTTAAAAGGAAATCCATCTGGAGAGCTTCTAGTGTAGGCAAAAAGAGGTCAAGACCTGCACTGCTAGCCTCCACTCCCAGTATCCTAATGGCAGCCATTTATCGGGTGCTTGGGCATTGCCCATGATCTCATCTATTCCTTTGACAATGCATCCACTGACCAGGAAGCCAAGGCTCAGAAGGGTGAAGTGCTTGTGCCAAGTGAGATAGCTGGACCAAACGGGAACTTTCCACCCGAACTGTCTGACTCCACAAATTCACTGTGCTGCCCAGCTGAGGACTGGGAGCCGGACGTCATCCAGGTAGATTTTGTGTTCCTTGTCCTGGCTTATGGATGGGTCTGGTTGTTTAAAAGTCAGTAGCAAACTAGTGGAGTGCAGGCTCTCCGTAGCTGATCCGGCCGCTTGTCTTTCAGACCCCACCCTTTACCTTCCCTTGTCTGTAAAGGAGGCTTGTCTTACCTCCTGTCTTTGTGTGTGTCTCTCTCTGTGGATTCTCCTATGTCTGGGCTGTTAAAAAAAAGAGAGAGAGAGAGACAAGACTGGATGTTACAGTTGGACTCTTTGTTCTGGATTTGGATTTTTTTTTTTTTTTTAAGTTTGGCATTTGAGCAGGATCACAAGTTGTAGAAAGTAGTAATTTCCAGACATTTGAGGTCTGATTCACCAGCATTACTGTAATTAAAGGAAAACCTGTATTTGCTCCGTTTTATCCTAACTCACTAAGATGTTTTATAAATAACGAACCTAGATATTTAGAAAATAGCATCCATTTAGTTGTTTCAGCTTTCCTGGTTCTTTATGTTCAGATGTCTCAAAGTGATCCTCATGATCTGCGTTTGCCCGAATGCAAACTTCATCCGGCAGTGGCTCTGGGAAGTGAACTTTACTGACCTGTCAAGGCAGCTTTAAAGTAGAGGACAGAAATTAAGCAGTGTGGCAGTTCTCTTAGGAGGCGTTTATGAAGTCCAGGGCTCAGTGTCATGATTTCAGTTGGTCACAGAGTGTTAATGAATTTTGAATTGAGGCGGTTACGATGAAGCCTATTGCCTTTTCTAACACTAATCACTATTAAAATGATGATGGATTTTAGTGATTATGAAGCCATTAAAAAGGCATCTGCCTGTGCCTGAATTAACAGGATGGATATAGTTTTGAGCTTTCAGATAGCCAAGCAGGACTCTAGTGCCTGTGGTTTCCAGGTATTTGTTTATGATCTTTCCTGTGTTTTCTGAGCCTCCAATACTATTTTTTTGTCCTGGGGCACAATGGCGGCGGCGGTGACTTTGGGATTGGTGTGCCCGCTTCAGCCTTAGCCTCATGGCAACATAAGGTGACGTGATTGCTCAACTTTCCAGAACCCTGCCCTTGATTCCTTGATTGGAAAGCGGTCCTCTCCCTGCCTCACCCCAGAGCTAGTGGAGACCTTTCTGTGGGATGTTCACAGCCACCAGGGTGACAGCAACCACTTCATGAGAGCCAGCCAGGCGCGGGGCATCTCCCACCAGCAGTATTCATCCTTAATTACCTGACGGTGGTGGTGTCCCCCGTTGAGAGGATGAGGAACCTGCTGCTGGAGAATCTCTGTGCTCTCCCCGGGCTCACACAGCCAGTCCGAGCATGTTCTTCATCACCCACAGCCTCGTGCCTCCGTACAAGATTCTTCTTTGGGGGAAATCGGTTTACGGTGTGAAAGAAGCTAAGGAAGGAATTCATCTCATCCAGTGAACGAAGACACACGCAAACATGCTCTGCCCAGCTGTAGAGGGGCTTAGATCTGAGCTGGCCCCCCTTTCCATAAAGCAGCTGTATGGATAAGAGGACCCCCTTCTCTCTCGTGTCTCCTTGTGAGTCCCAGTGCCCCTTGCTTTGACAGCTTTGTCCCAAAGCAGCCCCATGCCTGCCTGAGGACCCAGGGGACGCCTGAGTTCTGTTGGCCTTCCTTGGCCTACAGGCTCCAGTCTTGGGTGGGGGCCTGTGGTCCAGGTCTTCAGTGCTCCCTGCCCTGCTTCTTTCTGACCTGTTGTCCTAACAGGCTTAGGACCCGGGGTTGGGGGCCAGGTATCATTCTCTTCTTGTTCCAGTTAGGACTCTTTATGAGCCATTCCCCATGTGGCCTTGAGTGGGTCTTTATCCCTACTGGTGTCCACTGGTGGGTTCAGATTATTGGCTTCTAGAGGTGTGTGTTTCAACTTTTTTTTTTTTTTTTTAACTTGACCAACAGTAATAGATACATTTTATGTTGTAACTCCCAAACATGTATTATTATATCATCTGAAACATGAAATTTGATGAAAATATTTACTCTTACCAAATTTTGCTATTTTCTATGCATTCTGATTTTTTTCCGTCCTGTTTTTATTCTTCAAAAATTGCTGGTTGTAAACCACAAAATTAATTTCCTGTGTATTTCATTTAAAAAGTCCTGTCTCTGTTACAGTACAAATTCCATGAAGACAGGCGAATGTTAGTCTACTTCCCATAATTGGTGCTCAGTTCATATTGTCAGCTGGTTCTTTATGCAAATGCTCTGGAGAAATATTTTTCTGTGCTGAGAAACCGTTTCATTCAAAGGAGAAGGTGACTTGTGTCACTGGTCTGATTTCCTCCTTTCACTACAGCAGTTAGAAATCTCTGAGACATACTAATAAAGCTGTGCCTTCACTGCCTACATCTTTGTCATGGTCTTACTCCTGCTTCATTTCATTTTCTTTGTTAATTTTCCTCTCTCAGCTTACTCCTTTGTCTTAAATATTTAGAATTTCAGCTGATTTTCAAGTAAAAGTTCTTCAGTGAGAAAGACTCCCAACAAATCAGGGATACCTAAAAGTGGAGAGGATGTGCCCCATGATCTCGCTCTCAGAGCCAAGCCTCTTCACACTTGGCTGTCTACACTGCAGACTGGCTTTTATTAAGAGTTTTTTTTTTTTTTCAGACATCGAGGGGATCCTATTCATACGATTCCTGTGGTAATGTATCGTGGACATCCTCCCCTGCCTTTTCAAAACACAGCTGTGTAGCATTCCCTTTCTTACCTACTTCAGATTTTCATATTCTTGCTGCCTAGAGTTCTTTTTTGGAGCTAGGCAAGTATTCAACAAAAATTCACTTTGAAAACAATAGTGGCATTGTGGACTAGTCTAGCCACCTGACCAAATAGACTCCTCTAGTAACTGCTTCGGGAACCACCCATCTTTCTGGGAATAGGATTGCTCCACAAGCTCCATTGCTTATGGAGCAATCCTATTCCCTGAGCTTGGTGGGGTGGTGCAGAGCCCTTCCTCCAGCCTCTGGGAGGCATAAAGTTCTGAGGGAGACATTTGACTGGCAGGGCCAGATCAATGCAAATGACACTTGCAGCTTGGAGTGGGTCTGCAGAGAATCTGTTCTGCTCAGTCATTGACCATGTATTGATTTCCACTTCAAGGCCATGGTTGGGTGGTACCTGGTCTTTAAGCTACCCAGTGTCTTTTAAATTAACTCAATTTTACCTACTAATTCTAAAATAATGGTGAATTATAGGCATGGAGTTGTTAATCTTCCGAGTGAATGTATTACATACTTTATCTCAATTATAGATGCCACACGTTATATATTTTTAAACTTTGATTCATAAATTTATTCAGAAAGAAATGACCTACGTTCTCAGCACATTCCCTGGGAAAGAGGTGACTGTGGCCTAGGGTCGTTCATCACCCAGTGTGGTTTTTCAGGCGGAAGGTCACAGCTGACGAGCTGAATGCTGCCTGTTTCCCACCACCCCACAGACGCCCATCCTCTGTTTTCACCGCGAGGGGAGGGCGGGTAGCACAGGGGCCCATTTCCCCTCCTGACCGCTATAGGAGTGGCCACAGGCGGGCTGTGTGACGGTCCCGAAAGGTGCAGGAGCAGGTTTAGATGGAACCACGTTCTCCCTCGTCCCAGGGCTCACTTCGTAGCTAGCAGTGGCTCTGTGCCAGGCCCTGTGTCTTTCCTGGGTGGTGGCCATCGACACAACCACCACAGGACGCAACATCCATGGAGCGTGCTATGTGCACACCCTGGTTCTTGTGTTGTACACGTGTGGCCTCATTTCCACTGCACGAGAAACCTAGGCCGTGGCTGTCCTCACTCTCCTCTTGTGATGAAGCAGCAGTGGTGAGGAGGAGGGGTAGAGTCACTTGCCTGAGTCCACAAAGCACATAAGTGGCAGAGCCAGGACCTGCCCCCAGGCTCGCTGCCTCCCCTGTAGGAGGTGCAGGTACTTCCGAGGGACTGCGTGCCTTCTTAAGGGGGAGCAGCCCCGCCCCAGGGACCAACACTGAGCAGTTGACAGCTGGGACCTCCAAGGCGCATCCTCAGGTTGCTCGTTGCCTGGGTGGCCCTGGGCTGAGGGCATGCTGGTATGGCCTCGGCGGAACAGCCCAGAACCCTGGGCGAGATTTGGCGGGCACGGGATGGCATGCAAGTGAGTTTGTTCAGGGCACCTCACACCAGAGGGCATGATCGCTGTCCCCATGGACTGTGGCCAGAAGCAGCTCCATGTCTGGGACCCTCGCATGTGGATGTGAGTAGAAACCCCTTCTCTGCCTGTCTTACCCCATCGCGTAGAGAATCTGCTGAGTTGGGAGGGACAGGAAGGTGTTTCCTCACGCTCCAAGTGTGGTGTCCAGCGTGCAAACAGCGCATTCACAGGGATCCGAGGGGGCGTCAGGGGAATGCTGGGAGATTTCATCTAGAACTCTGATGTCAGGGAATTTAACCATATGCGGATTTGAAAGGCTTGTCCTTACCTCTGTTAATGAAGGAAAGAAATGACCGTTTTCTTGTCACATGAAGATGTTTGGTTTTAAGCTTACTCTGTCCCTGCCATTTTGAAACGTTTGCTCGTTTCTCTCTTTACGGCCAGGGAGGTGGACGTGTTGGAGCATTTGGCTCACGTTGTGCAAACTAACCAATGTGAAGTAGGTGGCTTTTCTAGAATGATGGGTGTTTGGCAGCTGTGACATGACCGAAGCCCCCCCTCATCCCAGAGAGGAAGCAGGTGGCTTTGATGAGTCCCAAGTAGGACGCAGATTCCTCCTGCCGTCCACCTTGACCCAAGCTGTCAGAACGTGATGTAAAGGCATGACATGGTTTGGAAAGAAAGCGAACCTCTGTTTCACGAATGGGATTCTGGCCCGGGTGGTAGAGCTGCTGTCAGTGCTCCCTGATGGCAAGACAAGGTCTTGGCCCCCGGTGGCTTCACGATGCAGCCTTAGGAGCATGTCTCTGTTTTTCCTTCTTTGTGATGGATGCATCATGGTGGTTATTGAGGCTCAGTTCTCTGCTTGGGATGGTGAGAGAGTCTGCAGAGGTAAAAGCAGTGGTTCTTGCCCTCAAGGTCTGATGATCTACAAACAGGACAAGACAACACATCAATGGGTTCTCCTTCCCAACCACACGAGGAGCTGAAAACAGGGCCGGGCCCTGCCCTTCTCTGTCCTCTTGCATGGCCTCATACATAGTTGGTACTCAAGAAGAAATGAAACTCCCTAGCCTTCCCTGAAACGGTGGAGCAGGATTGAGATCAGCAGAAGTGCTCTGGGTCATGGAGAAGACCAGAAGTTCTAGTGAATCTGACCTATGTGCAGGGTGTTATATGAGGACTGATGGATTGGAGTAGAGGAGGAGGAAGAGGAGGGGGATCAGGTAGGGTGGGGGCCCTGTACCCTGTGGGGTAACAGATATCAGCTGGTTGTTGGTAGGTAGACCTCAGACAGATTGTAGAGGTCCTCGGGGATGCCATATGGAGGAACTGTGACTCAGTCACATACGTGACACGGTTCTATACTTTAAAAGAAATTTTCTCAAATGCTCCAGACACAGGAGTTGCTCCATGCCCCCACCCTCCGTTTCTACACAGGAGGTCCCCAGTACTCTATTTTGGCCTTGATTGTCATCTGCTGTGTCTTAAAATTTTTATATATGCCTCTGCCAGCCTCCTTTAGGACACCAGTGCTGTCTCAGTAGTCTCTCACTCTGCAGTGCTCAGGAGTGTGCCTGGTACGGTGTAAGTACCCCGTGAATATTGTCGAATTGAGTTGAAATAGGGAGCTTGAACTGCCAAGCATGGTGGGTGGAGGTGGGCAGAGGCTTGGTGTTGGAGCTGGGTGAGGAGGCGCATTGACCACCAACCGTAGAATGCACCTGCTACCAGGGGGACTCACAGTTCAGGTCCCGTGGCATGGGCGGGATGGGAAGCAAGGCAAGTCTAAGGCACTGAGTTTTCAGGAAGGAATGTGTGGCGTGTGGGAAACCAGTTGGAATTGAAGACAGCAACAGAGAATGGATGGGATTGATGGAGTCTGTTTGGAAGGCTGGACTTAGATGAATTCCCAGAGGCTCTGATCTGCAGGGCTCATGGGTCCTATATATAGAGAACCATCCCTAAGCCTGTATGTCAGAGGGAATCCTCAAAGAAGTTGAATCTCTTGAGAAATGAGCTGCTGAACTTTCTCTTAGATGCTTTAGCTTTTAGGGAAGCAGAGTGATCCTGTAGGATCACTGTGTAGTTAGCTAGGACATTTTTGTTTATAATTGACTGAAAACCCAACCCAAACTTGCTCAATGAATTGGCTTTTAGAACTGAAAAGCCCAAGAAAGGGGGGGGGGGAGAATTTTGGCTTCAGATTCAGCTTGATTCAGGAGCTCTTACAAGGCATCAGAGTTAGATGCTTGCCTCTGAGCTTCTCTGTCTTTCTGTTTGACTCTCTCCACACACTTTGGCTTGGCTTTTCTTGGTGTCGGTTCTTCATTCTGTGTCTTCCCAGTAACTCCATGCTTAGTGCCTCTCAGAGCTAAGTCCAGCCAATGACAGAATTTCTTGCCTAGTGAAAGTCCCAGGTGCAGCTCTCATTGGACCTGGTTGGCCTGTGTGGATCGCCTGCCTGTCCCTGAGCCAGTAACGTGGGCCACGTACCGACACCTGTAGCTCCTGGACAGACAGTAGAAAGCGAGCCGTTCTCAGAGGAAGGACAGGGTGCTGTTGTTAGCCCGGGAGTTTTCTGGATAGCAAGAACCACGCTTAGCTGAGCATGGCAGCAAAACAGCAGCTACTTCTGCTCTGCCCGTGAGCGAGGAAGTCGCATCCAGAGAGGGTGCCCTGCTCAGCCTCCTCCACCCCAGGTGTGATGATGCTGCCCTTCCACAGACAAAAGGTTTGGAGGCTGGTCTCCGTGGAGGGGCCAGCCGGGCCACCATGCTGGCTTCTTCCGTTTGTCCTCGCTGGGTGGGGGTCCTCCCTCTCTGGCTGGTCACAGGTCACTGGACTGTCCTAGGATCTTCAGAGAGTTCCAGAGGGCCGCCTCCCCTTCCTGCGTCAGGGCCGCACCTCCCAGGAGCTAGGAGAGCTGCCTCATGTATCTCCTTGTCTGGGTTGAGGCCGGGGAGGCCTTGATTGTGGCATGTGGGGTAGTTTACAGAACTTTTTCCCACCTTTTACTTCATCTGACTGTCACCATAACCTGGGTGGGTGGAGCAAGGACAGTGCTCCTGTTCTCCAGATGAGGAAGCAGAGAAGCCCAGGGGTAGATGACTCAACCAGGGTGACTCAGCCGTAGGGACTGGAATTGGACTCGGAAGACACAAACATCGTCTAGAATTTGTACTTTTATTTATTTTTTATTTTTTTATTTTTTTTAAAGATTTTATTTATTTATTTGAGAGCGAGAATGAGAGAGAGAGCACGAGAGGGGGGAGGGTCAGAGGGAGAAGCAGACTCCCCGCTGAGCAGGGAGCCCGATGCGGGACTCGATCCCGGGACTCCAGGATCATGACCTGAGCTGAAGGCAGTCAGTCACTTAACCAACTGAGCCACCCAGGCGCCCAGAATTTGTACTTTTAAACCAAAGGTGAAGACAAATGAAGGCGAACTGACTATTCTAGCCAGTCTCTTCATGGAAATGGGGCATTCAGCTGCCCATTGGAGGCCAGGGAAGTACATTCTTCATTACTACCTACAGAGGAGAACATTACCTGTGTTTACCTCTAAGCAGCCCTGAGCCGAGGCCTGCCTGCCGGTGCCTCTCCCCCGGCTGTTAGACAAGATGTGGAGTCACTTACAGAAATGGTCACCGTAGCCCCATGGCTCCTCAAGCCTCCTGCCTTGTGCACGGCAGCTCATGGGAGGGGCCCTCAGCAAGCCTGGTCCCCCGAATGTGCTGCAGCGACCTCAGGTGACTTAGCCCCTGGACAGCACAGCTGCTGCTCTGGGTTGGTGGTCTTCCCGGGGGTCTCTGGGCCTCGTGGAACCTCACTGTGAAACTGGGATCCAGATTTTACTCCCCAGGTGGTAGGGAATTGTAGTTTTACAGCTGGAAAAGATCATCTGGTTCATTGTGCTGATTCTCCAGGCGAGAGACGGAGGCCAAGCCCCATAGCCTGGCACATGAGGCCCTGTGTCCCCCCGCCTCCCCCCAGCCTGTCCCTCACCCCCGTGCGCTCGTCACTTTTGAATGATCAGCCTTTGCATGTGCCCCTCGCTCTGACTGGAAGACCCTGTCCCACCTCTTTGAGGAGGGCCACAGTTACAGAGCAGAATAGCTTTTCCCTGGCATTTCATCTCAGATGTTTTTCTTGGAAGAGAGCAAAGCCAAGGGGACCCTGGTATTATTGCTATGGGCTGAATATTGGTGTCCCCTCCTTTCTCCCCTCCCCAAGAATTCATATGTTGAAATTCTAACCCCAGTGGATGATATTGGGAGGTGGGGCTTTTGGGGGGGTGATTAGGTCATGAGGGTGGAGCCCCCATGAATAGGATTAGTGCCCTGATAAGAAGAGGAAGAGAGAGATCTCTTTCCACAGATACCCACAAAGGAAAGGCCAGACGAGGACACAATGGAAAGTCAGCCATCTGCAAGGTAGGGAGAAAGTTCTTTCTCATCAGACACCAAATTAGCTGGTGCCTTTGTCTCGGACTTCAGTCTCCAGGACTGTGAGGGAACTCTGCTGTTTAAGCCCCCCAGTCTATGGTATTTCATTATGGTAGCCTGAGCAGACTAAAACAATTATGGAACTTCTTAGCAGGAAGGGACAGTGAATAATGTTTGTTCAGAACCTCGCATTTTGCTCATTTATTTATTCATTTATAAATATTGATTATTTTTTTGTGGCAAGCCTTGAGAATATAATGATGCATGAAATAGAAATAGTCTCTGATCTTATAGAAATTCACTTATTGGAGGAGACAAACATTAAAGAGATAACTTTAAGGAATTTAAAATTTCCGTTGTGAATAGGACCATGAAGAAGCATCATGGGCTTTGACAACGTCTAACAGCGGGCCCTTATTTTGTCTGGGAGGTCAGCAAAGGTTTCTCTGAGAAAGTGTTACTTAAGCTGAGTCTTGAAGGACAGGAAGAGCTTAGCCTGATGAGAACGTGGGGTGGGGGAAACCATTCTAGAAAGAGGGAACGGGACATGGACCTGAAATAGTAGCTGAGCTGGGGGCTGGGAGAAAACAGATCCTGTGGCCACAAGCCCTGTGTTCTTTCCGCTCCCCCAGGCTGGGCTTCTTCCAGCTCTGTGTCCCTTATGTGCTCATTCTGGAGAGGGGCGTTTATACGCATGATGAAAGTGGGCACCCTAGGTGGGGAAGCAGGGGGGCCCCTCGGCGGCATGCAGGGCTCTCATGGAAGAGAACTGAGGAAGCGAGGGAAGGAGGGATGAGGACGTTCCCTGTGGGCTTGGGTCAGGATGGAAAGGAAGGGCCAGGAGAGATGTTGAGGTCAGTCGTCAATTCAGCAGTGTGACCATTTCTTCCAAGCTTGTTCTAGAAAGGGTTAATGGCAACTTAGATACATATCCTTGTTGTTTTGCTTTTTTGATATGTACGCTAGGATCACAAAACCTCCTGTTTTTCTAGTCCCCTTTAAGTCTAGCTTTGTTTGCTGTATTCCTTCCTTCCTCTCTGCGTCCTGTGGAGTACCTTATATATGCCCCACGTGGGCACCGGGGGCCGGGATTACAAAGACAGTAAGAGATGATCCCCCGAATAGGGACCCTGGGACCGGAGGGTGAGGAAGAGTGGTGTGTGTGGGATGAGCAACACTACCAGGGTGTCAGCCAGGAGAGCCTTTCCAAAGATTTGGGGCCATGTGGGTGGATGACCAAAGCAAAGAGTTGGACCTTACTAGGCTCATCAAGTCCTTGTTATCTTCTGTCAGCAGGTTGGGAACTCTGTGAAGATACAGGGCTGGCTGGCTGGCTG
The DNA here is from genome assembly GCF_002201575.2 of Neomonachus schauinslandi. NCBI lineage: Eukaryota > Metazoa > Chordata > Mammalia > Carnivora > Phocidae > Neomonachus > Neomonachus schauinslandi. The sequence continues at coordinate 193,162,236 of NC_058403.1, read as the reverse complement.
GCCGGCTGGATATTCATACTACACTTCTAGTGAAAGGGCCCCTGAGAACCAGAAAGGTGAGAAGCTGGTGTCATCAAGGGTCCTGGCATCTCCCACCCATTACTGTTGACAGTTTCAGTTTCTCAAGGTTCTCTGCAAGGTTAGCTGGTGCAGAGACTCTTTTCCATGGTGAATCTTCACTTTTGAAAGAAGATCTGTTGGGTTTCTGAATTAGATGTTGAGTATTTCTGGTGCCTTGGGGTGGCTTGAGGTCTCATTGGTGACTCTCATCCTTACATAGGATGGTGTCTGGCTAGGAGGAATTGGTGGTTTTTTTTAAAAGGAGATCTGACTGGTCCTGCACACCCAGGATCTGCTGTTAGTGAGAACAGTCCCCGCTGCTGGCTCGGTGAGTGCACAGGTGAGTGGTCCTGCCCAGCAAATGCAGGGAGACTGGGATGCAGGAATTACTTCATCTCTCTGTTTCACCAGAGCCTGTGAGCTTTGACAGAGCAGGCCTGCCCCCGAGATACCTTCTTTTGTGTCCAGTTCTGGAGGCTTCCTGCTTGCCTCTTCCTCAGCCTGCCCTTCCTCTGCACTGTCCTCCATCTGGGCCACAGACCCCGTATCTTCTCTATGCAATATCTCACCGGGCCTCTTCCGCTGGGTGTGCATTCCCACCTTGCCCAGTTAGGAACCTGACCCTCCTGGTGACTTCCTTTGCAAATTACTAGCTCAACATTCTTTTCTCAAATGACCAATTCTTTTTTAAATAATTACCTCTCCTGCCCATGATGGTTGTTTTGCAAAATTTTAAAAAATGTTACATTTGCTTACTGTGGAGGTATATTTGTTTTACAGGAGTCCTTTTGAATGGCAGGATTGGGGATAAGAACTGGCTTCTAGGCAGACTGGTCTAGAATGCTCTTTAGGCTGTGATGGTTCCGTTGGCATCAGGGTAAAGTCTCTGTAGTAAAGAATCACAATAAAACAAGATTATATTTCCTACCATCAATTCCATCAAGTAATGCACTAAGGATTTTTGGAAAGAGAAACCCAATTCTTTAAAAGGAGAGAGAGAGGAGGACAAGCGAAAGGGATATAAAAGAACCCTAAACAATTCAGTTACACTAATGGCCCTTGTATTATTGTGGCAATATTACTTACAAATAAAAGCCGAGGAGGAAAAACAAGCTGTGTTTGCTAGATGTACTCTCTGTTCCCTGCCTTGTTTTTCTGCTCTGAAGTATAGCACTGTGTTGACGTAGGGATGTAACTGCTATGAATATTGATGGCAGCAAAAGCCTTTTTTCTCTGTTTGGCCTAGTAAATAAAGCAGAAGTGATAAAAAAGGGAAAAGGAATTGTAAAATCAGCATGCTGTTTTCAGCATATCTTGTTCCCCTAGAACTCCATGTCTTAGAAGCATATTGACAACCTACATTTGGTGGTCAGGGTCTAATTTGAGTATAGTGGGTTGGTATTTTCAGGGATTTTTGCTTCTGGTTCAAGTAACAGAGTTGCTCTCTCCTTTTAGCCCTCAAAGTTAGCGTTACCACCTCATTGAAGCCTTCCAGGATCCCTCCTCCCTAGCCAGTGGCAAAGTCCCAGCTCTCAGGGAATATGAAGAGTAAATGAGGGAGTCACCGGAGGTCTGCAGGCTCATGCATGCCCGGAGGACACGGCTGTGGGGAAGGAGTAGGGGTCATGTTGGAGGAAGGTCTTGGCAGCCCTGTGAAGGGGGTGTGGTACCTGGGAGGAGCCAGGCTGAGGACAGGGCCAGTTGGGAGGTCAGGGGGAACGTGGGTGTGCAGGTTGGAGATGAGTGAGACTCTATACGGTTGAAAGTACACTAACTCTGGCTAACTCACACCACAAAAGAATTTATTAGACCTCTTGGATGGTGTTCAAAGTTCAAAGGGAGCTCCGGAGGACAGGTTAGGGATGGCAGGGACCTGGGACGGAAGAACTGACGACCCAGCTTTTCAGCAAGACCAGCGGGAAGTCGGGAACGGGGGTGAAGGCTGGGGTCCAGCGGTGGTTGGATGCTTTCCCTGGTGGTAGAGAGGGAGGATGTGGGGGGAGACACGGGGAAGGCCAGGCGACAGGGGTAGCACTCTGGTAGGAGGGTGCTGAGGCCATCTTGTCGTGGTCACGTAGCAAAGCAGAGTCCTGGGGGGGAAGGAGTGGACCAGTCCTTCGGCCTTCTCAGAGGGCTCAGGATGCAAAAGCACCCTCTCCACTGCCTGCCTTGGGGCATTCGCAGTGTTCATGTTTGGAACAGACTAAACCTTCCCTTCCCTTCCCTCCCAGACTAAACCTTTCGAGGGTAGGGATGGCAATGGAGCTGTTTTTCTAATCCTGGCTCCTGGCGTGGGGTCCGTCATATAGAAGGGGTGCTCACTCAGTGTTTCCTGAGCCAAATTCATTTGACCGCTTGCACCAGGCGTCTTCATAAGTGAATTCTGTGACTTCCATTTTCCTAAGGTATCGGTAACTTTCCCTGGGTCCCACGGGGTAGAATTAATATTTGTGGAGGGCTTTATGACCCATGTGGAAGAGTTTTAATTGCTGATGGTTTTTTATTGAGTTATTAAGTAGCCTCTTGCCAGGGAGTGCCTCTTATAAAATTAATTGCACACATCCCAGTGGGTCAGTATTTCTATTAAAGCCGAAGCTGCATAAAGAAAACCTTTACAAAAGAGGAAGGGAGTCAACATTTTTAGACCTGCTGAGGGATGTGTTCTCTGGATGCACGAAGTTGCCTGCGTTGGAACGGGAAGGGTTCTAAGAGTCAGCTAGCTTGTGGGCTGAGTCTCCGAGGTCTGGGCAGCCAGATGGGAACGGCTGCTGGGGCCGGTAGGAGGGAAGGATGCAGAGGCTGAGCCCCCACTCCCTGGGAGGGTGTGTGGTGGTCACTCAGCAGTGTCAGCTGGGAGACAGGGGGGGTTGCCATCTCGAATTTGCTCCCCTTCTGTGCCGGTGAGGAGACTGAGGTCCAGAGGAGAGGAGGGACTTGCCCAGGTCACCTTGCTGCTCTGTGACAAAGAGGATCATGACTTAGAAATCGGGCGTAAACCCAGGAGGAGGAGGGTCAAAGCAGCTGCATCTTCCTTTCTTCCAAAGGACATTCTGCTCCCAGCCGCCGTCGTTGGAATCTTGTTGCCCCCTTGTGCGTTTCTGGGCCTGATTTGGCAATCTCAGGAAGAAAACATGCTGCGTTTTGCAAATGTGTGCAAACAACAAACATGCCCCTTATGTCCCAGGCAGACTCTGTGCACACGCATCAGGGCAGGTGGCAAAATGCAGTCATGCAGCCTGGAATGGAAAGTGTTTTACACTTAGCTGCTTATGAGAAATTCAGTGTTAGAATTAAAACGTTTTCCTTCCTGGCACAGGTGCTGAGTTAATGGCGCCATTTCTCATAATAAAACTTTGCTTGGAGAAGAATGCTTATATCTCAGAGCTATTGATTCTAATTCCTGTTTCTTTTTCTTCTTCTCCCCCCCCCCCTTTTTGTTTCTCTTCACAGGAAAAAGTAGAATATGCCTTCCTGATTATTTTTACAGTCGAGACATTTTTGAAGATTATAGCGTATGGATTATTGCTACATCCTAATGCTTATGTTAGGAATGGATGGAATTTACTGGATTTTGTTATAGTAATAGTAGGGTAAGTCCTTTTTGTTTTGGTGAAATGTTTGGAAGATGGGAGGCAGGGAGTAATGAAGAACCACAGTTTTTTTGAGGAAATATGGTCGCTCCTCTCTGCCAGTGCTTGTGGCCAGAACCAGCCAGTCGGGTTTGAAGATGGGCACTGCTGCTATTAGTCTCTGGGTTCAAATCCCCTCCTTGTTCTTACTTCCCTTCCAGTAACGCGTATAGAAGGAGGTTGAAGCTCCCGATGTAAGAGGGGTCATTTTACAGAGGACTTGGGTCTTCACAAATAGGCCAGCCCTGCTGGCGGTTAGAGTCAAATGAGCAGAACTCTTGTACCTAGCACCCTGGTAAGATAAAAACAAAAAACCCGCAAACCAGTAAAACAGTAATAAATCCTTCAGAGCAGTGAGGTACTCTGCTATTTAACAACCTGAGCAAAGTTATTAATTTTTTCTGCTGCTTGGGGGGAAAATTTTGGCATGCTACTGTCCCATTTTAAATAACAAGTGTCTGAATAATGTCAGGTATCTGGCATGAAATGAAATAAGCCAGAAAATGCAGAGAAGCAGGCATTCTCCAGAAATCCTGTCACAGGAAGGAGACACCAGCAGTTTAGTTAAAGAAGAGTGTTGAAAAGTAGTGGCCTGCGTTGTGTGATTCTGGTCCTGCCACACCTGGAAATTTTGCCAGCGAGAGAAAAAAACGAATCCACATTAGAGGAGTGCTGGGCCTTTGGACCAAATACCCACATAGGGAAAGAAGATCTATCCCTTTGCTGAGTCTTTGTTACCCAGCTGTAAAATGGGTTGCTCCTAAAACTATATGTGGTCCTACCGAGAGAGATTGTTAATCTCTCTGTGTTCATCTCCATAACTTTGGTCAACTGCCTTTTGAAGTTGAGCAACGTAATTTTTCTTATAGGCTACTTTTTTTTAAATCATGAATCCTTTGGCTTTTCATGGGAGACTAATATAGCTGGATACTAGGAGAGTGGGATAAATTTTGAACCTGCCCTTTCAAACCTTAGGAAATTCAAATGGGATCCAAAATGGCCCAGTGGGATAATTAGACTTAAGGGGAAAAAGTCAGATTTTGCAAAAACCACCATAGGACATGGCATCTAAGGTATTACTGCAAAGGTAGTACAGCTAAAATGAACAGGTAGTAGGTATGTACCATACCTTCCTGTATTTGCTGAAATCTAATAAGGAATGGCAAGCAGGAGACTTGCAGGTCTCTTGGTTCTGGAATAATTTCACTGTGCCTCTCTTGAGCCTGGACTTTGTGTTCAGCTACAGGTTGGAGATGCTTAGCTCCATTTCTTTTGTCCTTACCCTACAATCACCTCAGCCTTCTACCTCGAGACATTTTTCAGACTATAGTAGAGCCCAAAGGAACCAAACAGAGGGTGGTGGTCTAATTGCATTGAGAAGACCAAGACAAGAGTCCAGGAAGGCCGATGGGGCTGAAATTTGACAGGCATGAGATGGGAGGGGGACGGGGCTTTTCAGAGAAAGAGCTCCATAAATATGCTTTGTGGTCCTCTTGAGCTTTGCCTGAAGAATAATCTACCCTTACAGGGGGTGAGAATCCAGAAGGCCAGTCAAATAATACTATTAGGGAAAAAAAAAGAAAAGCTGGAGACTGTTAGCTGAATAATAACTACAACTCACATAGGTTTGAGAGATGTTCGAGTTATGACCAACCAGAATGGAGGCCTCAGTAAACACCCTGGACTGTCACTAGACACCCCAGAAGGGCCATTAGTAGTAGGGCTAAACTAACTCTACGGTAAGGGTTGGCAAACTATGGCCAATGGGCCAAATTCAGCCTGCCAAAAATTTTTGTAAAGTTTTATTGTAACATAGTCATATGCATTTGTTTACATAGTTGATTTGAGTAGTTTAGGTCCACAAAGCCTAAACTATTTACTATCTGGCCCCTTATGAAACAGTTTTGCCAACCCCTGCTAGAGAGTAAAGATCACCTGAATCCCTTGCTAATAATGTTTGAAAAGAAGCCTGAAAAGGAGCAAACTGACATGCAAAACAAACTGTCTCACAAAAGAAAACTCAACACTCTTTAAAGGAAGACAACAAAATCCAGACACTTAACAAGTGTCCAGCATCCCATCAAATCTTATGGCCATTAATTAAGACATATGACCCATAACCAGAAGGAAATTCCATCTATAGAGATAGACCTAGAAATGACAGAGATGATGGAATTAGTAGATAATTGCTTTACAAGACTTTAAAAATAGCTATTATGAATACGTTTGTGGACATAAAGGAACACATGACCACAATGAGAAAAGATGGGACAATATAAGAAAGAACCACATGGGACTTTGAGAGTTGAAAAATTTTCCTGGATTGGCTTAATAGCAAATTAGACACAACAGAAGAAAAAAAAAAAAAAAAGTAAAGGAACTTGAAGACCTAGCAATAACACAAAGAATAACGATCGAGAAAAATAGGACACCACCTCAGTGACCTGCAGGGTAATATCAAGTGGTCTAACATACATATATTTGGAGTCCCAGAAGAGCGGAGATAGAGGGGAGCCAGAAAAAAAATATTTGAAGAAATGACTCCAGATTTTCTAAATGTGATGATAAATACAAACTCACAAATTTAAGAAGCTCAACAAAGCTCAAGCAAAGTAAACATAGAGAAAGCTACATTGAAGTACACCATAATTCATAATGAAATTGCTCAAATCCAAGGATAAAGAGAAAATCTGAAAAAGTAATCAGAGAAAAAGACATCCCTGGACTTTTTGTCAGCACTATAGAAGCCAGAATATAGCAGAGAGATATCTTTAAAGGGCTGAGGAAAATGTCAACCCTAGAATTCTTATTCAGTGAAGATAGTTTTCACAATTGAAGTAAAAACAGACTTTTTCAGACAAACTAAAGCTGAGAATTCACCCCCAGTAAACCTGTACCTCAACAAATGTTAAAGGAATTCCAGAAAGGGTACATGCATGGGTAAATATAAAAACATTTTTTTTTCTCATTTTAAGATCTTTTTTAAAGTAATTGATTATTTAAAGCACAAGTAGTAACAATGTATTGCAGAGTTTGTAGCTTCTATGAAAGTAAAATATGTGACAATAATAGCACAAAGGACAGGAAGAAGAAAATAGCTATATATTATTGAAAAGAGCTTGTACAGTTGGTGGTAAATATGACAAAATATTACTTGAAAGTATACTGTAATAAGTTAGAGATGTGTGTTATAAACCCAAGAGCACAGGCCAGCAAACTTCAGCCCATAGGCCAGATATGGTTTATTGCCTTTTTTTATTTTTCACATTGGCAAAGTATTTTCCTGTCTGCTTTGGAAGATTGTTTTATTGGAAGACAGTCACACTCACTCATGTTTGTGGCTATTTGGTGTTAGGATGGCAAAACTGAATAGTTGTGACAGTGACCCTATGGCCTGCAAGTCCTAAAATAGTTACTCTCTGACACTCCACAGAAGATTTTTGCTGACATTTGCCCTAGAGGAGCCACTAGAAAAAAAAAGAAGTATAGTTAATAAGGCTGTGTTGGAGATTAAGTAGAATTTTTATTTTTATTTTTTATTTTTTAATTTTATTTTTTTTAAGATTTTATTTATTTATTTGACAGAGACACAGTGAGAGAGGGAACACAAGCAGGGACAGAGGGAGAGGGAGAAGCAGGCCCCCCCGCTGAGCAGGGAGCCTGATGCGGGGCTCGATCCCAAGACCCTGGGACCATGACCTGAGCCGAAGGCAGATGCTTAACGACTGAGCCACCCAGGAGCCCCAGTAGAATTTTTAAAAGCTCAATTAATTCAAAAAAGGGATGAAGAAAAAAAGAACAATGGACAGGGCAAACAGAAAACAAATAGCAAGATAGTAGATTTAAACCCAGCTAAATCTTTATTAGAATCCAGAGTTTATCAGATATTATACATTAAAAAAAACCCAGACCCAACTCTAGAGTTAATCTACAAGAAACCAAACTTATAAAGACACAAAGAATTTGTAAGTAAAAAGCCAGAAAAAATATATACCATGTGAAAACTAATCTAAAGAAAGGTAGAGTGGCAATATTAGTCCAAAAAAGTAGACTTCAGAACAAGGAATATTATCAAGGATAGAGACATTTCATAGTGATGAAAGAATTCTTTCATGAAGATACACACATATATGCCTAATAACAGAGCTTCAAAATATACCAAGCAAACCCAGAAAGAACTGAAAGGAGTTTTATTCCATTATTGTAGTTGTACATTTTAATACTTCTCCCTTGAGTATTGATAGAACATCTAGACAGAAAATCACTAAGTATATAGGGATATTTGAACAATACCACCTAGCTTGACTTAACTGGCATTTTTAGAACACTCAAGACCAGAAAGCACATTCTTTTCACATGCACATGGAACATTGACCAAGAAATATTCTGGGCCATAAAATAAGTTTCAGTGAATTTAAGAGTATTAACATCATACAAAATTATGTATTCTGAATGAATTTAGCAATGTTTCTGGAGAGAAGATCAGTATTAAAACATGTGAATTTCTATATCCTAGTCATGAACAATTGGAAAATGAAATTTTAAAGACATTATTTACTATAGCATCAAAAAGCATGAAATATTTAGGGATAAACAGCACACTACAAATGACTAAACTTTGCTGAGAGCAATTAAAGAATACCTAAATAAATGGAATGATGTACCATGTTCATGGATTGGACGGCTCAGTTATTGTTAGGCTATTAGTTCTTCTCAAATTGAGCTATAGATTGAATCCTAATCTAAATCCCAGCAGGATTGTAGAGATTGACAATTTATTCTAAAACTTATATGGAAGTTAAAGAGGCTCTAGATTAGCCAAAGAAATATTTAAGAACAAAGCTGGAACCTGATCTTAGGGCTTAATATAAAGCTACGGTAGTCAAGACTACTGTATGATGTTGGCATAAGAAGTAGACATAAAGATCAATGGAACAGAATTAGGGATTCTAGAAATAGACCTATATGTATGTGATCAATTGATTTTAGACAAAGGTGCCTTGATACTTCAGTGAGTTGAGTTATAAGTTGTAGTACTAAATTGTAGTCAGTTTTTAACAAATGGCATTGGAACAACTATTTATCCATATGAAAAAAAAGAATCTTTATTCTTACCTTATAACATACACAAATATTACCTTAAAATGGATCATAGACCTATATGTGAAAGCTAAAACTATATAATGTCTAGGGGAAGATCTTTATGACCCTGGGGCAGGCAGAGATTTTTTAGGACCCCAAAAGCACCAGCCATAAAAGAAATCATTGAAATTTTGGAGCTTACCAAAATTTAAAATTTTTCTTCAAAAGATAGTGTGAAGAAAATTAAAAATTAAGACACAGGTTAGGACAAAATATTCACAATACAGATATATGACAAAGGACTTGCATTCAGAATATATAAAGAATTTTTTTAACCCATTAGTAAGAAGACAACCCAGTATATAAATGGGCAGAAGATTCAAATAGATCTTCACAAAAGAAGATATGTAAATGGTTAACAGGCATCTGAAAAGATGTTCAACATCATTAGAAATTAGGGAAGTGCAAATTAAAATCCCAGTGACACACTACATACCCACTAGCATTACTAAATATAAAAAGACTCTCAATACCATATCTCAGCCAAGATACGGAGCAACTGGAACTCTCATACACTGCTTGTAGAAATGGAAAATGGTGTAGTCACTTTGGAAAAGTTTGCCAGCTTCTTAAAATGTTAATCATACACTAACTACAGGACCATATTACCAGCACTACTCTTAGATACTTACCCAAGATAAATGAAAACACATGCTCACAGAGACTTTATTCATAATGGAGAAAAACTGGAAACAACCCAGATATCTCTTAACAGGTGAATGGATAGTTTCATTGTGGTATATTCATTCAATGGAATATCCCAACAATAAAAAGAAATGAACTGTGGATAAATGTAACAACTTGGATAAGTCTCAAAAACATGGGGAGCAAAAGAAGTTAAAAGAAGAATATATGTTGTATGATTTCATTTATAAAAGATTCTGGAAAAGGGAAAAAAACAACCCAAAGTGATAGACAATCAGTGGATACCAAAGGCTGAGCTGAGAGGGAGATAATTGCACAGAGCCATTAAAGAACTACTGGGGATGGTGGAAATGTTCTAGATCTTGACTGTGGTGTTTGCACTTGGACTTCTACATTTGTTAAGACTCCTCTCATTGTACACTTTAAATAGATGTATTTTATCATATATAAGTTGAGCTGTAATAAAGTTGACTTAAAAAGTAAAAAAAATCACCTAGGAAACTAAAATAGGAATGGTCTCATTGGTCTTTCTCATTAAATATGAAGAACTTGAGAACATCTGATTATTTTTTTTATCCAAAATATGCACTAAATTATAGTCAAAGAGCAGAAGAAAAGTTAAAGAAAAAAAGAAAAGTTATTAGGTCTTCATGGGAATCAAATTTCTACTCACTGAAGTTTCTAACTGCAAGCTGTATCTCAATCCAATGGATTTTCCATTCCAAGCCAACTGTGACCTATTACTTTTGTCAAGATTCCCAATAACAAGACATTAAGGAAGTAATTGATACTTCTAAAATGTTAACCGTAATAGTGTGACCACAAGAGGACTCAATGTGTCTACCAGAGCTGATAGTGTTCCCTGTATAGAAAAGTTTATTCCACTCACCTAATGTTTCAGTCAACATATATTTCAGGCTCATCACTTAAGCTTTTGTGAAGAAGAACATGGGGTGCTCATTTCTAACTTGAGTCCATTTCGGTAGCTCCTTGCCTTTGCTCCTGCATTGGGGTAAACTTTGTAACATTCTAGAATCAAATACTTTCTCTTCATGTCCTGAACTCTCCAGGCATGTGGTACTTTTTTTGTTGGGGGTGGTGGGCATGAGTGGTGAAGGGAGTAGAATCACAGAATATTAGACTGGGAAGGGCTGGGCTCTGGATCATTTAATTCAGTTTTCTCCTTTTACAGAGGGGGGGGGGGATCTAAGGACCAGAGGAGGAGAGGAACTTTCCTAAAGCCCCCTAACCCTTAGGAATGGAAGCCAGCCCCAGCCCCTTCCACCCCTGGCTATCTGGAGAAGGCAGCTAGCTTCCCTCTCTGGCTCAGGTTCCTTTGTAATGGGAGCGAGACATCATTCACCTGTTTTCAAGGGCATTGCTGAAGAACAAGGGGTAAAAGGACCATGAAGTATGCACTGTAAAACATAGACACTTGAAAGTGATCTTCCGTCACCACCTGCATAAATTACTTTCCTAACCCTTTGGGATGAAAATTCCTGTGGCTGCCACATTTCAGAAGAGTTTGAGGTTTTCCTTCTTCCTTGTTCTTTGTTTCTGGGAGGCTATGAACTTGTTTTGGAGGGGAGACTTTTAACTTGAGCCTTGCTCCAGGGGTTTACAGTAATTAAAAAAACTAATCTAATGAGAGAAACGGGTCATAAATTTGACCTATTTCCCCAGTCATAACTAGAGAGAGCCCACCATCTGAAGGTTTGAAAAGGTAGAGGCTTGATTTATTCTCTCCGTGGCGCCACCCACCTCTGCCCCCAGCTAGATTCACTGCTAATTGCTGTAGTGTTGTTAAAACAAATGGCTGGTCTTTTCAGTGCCCCAGAATGATAGGACTATGCCTGATCAGGACTATAATCAGACCACCCTGTATTTTATGGACTTCATGTCTTGGCAGTCCAGAGGCATGCCAGTGGGGGCAGAGTTTCTGCTTCAGCTCCTAATTAAACTTTGGAAACCTTTTCTTTGTTGCTGGGCCAGTCATCCCCACAATCTGATTGGCCGGAGTTGATTCTATTTGAAATGGGCAAATTTATATTTATTCTGAAAAACAAGCAATAATTCCAAAGAATAAATGTTTATTTGAAAGAGCAAAAGTAACCGTCAAGTGAGCAGATTGTCTGAAAATAGCTTTATCCAAAAAACCTTTGGAGAGTAGGAAAAATGTGTCGTGGCTGCCAGATACAATATTATGCACATTTCAAAAGAGAAAATGACGATATTAATCCCTTACCTTGGGTTACTGCTTTTGGCCTTTGCACAACTCCTCAGCATCTGTGATTTACATCATTCCTTGAACATCCCTGTGCAAGTGGAGGGTGTGTGTGTGTGTGTGTGTGTGTGTGTGTGTCAGGGTCTGTACCAGAAATGGTGTAACATGTTGATTAAGATTTGGGACTTTGAAGTCAATATTCATTCACCCATTGATTTACTCCTCAGATATTTCTCGAGCACCTTCTGTGTTGAGAACTGTTCTGGGCACTAGGCTTGAACAGACTAAATGAACAAATGAACAATACAGACTAAAAGTCCCTGCCCTCATGGGACGTGGATACTGGGGAGGCCAACATACCCGGACTCATTCGTTAGTTCTACACTAATAGTGTGACCCTGGGCAAGTTACTTGTTCTCATCAAGTGTGTTTCCTCACGTGTAAGATGATAAGAATCCCTACTGCATAACACTTTGTGAGGACTGAGATAATGTATGTAAAGTGTTTGGCACATAGTGAATGTGCATGGAAGGTAGTAGCCACCATGTTGGTTGTCCTCGAGACTTACGTTCCGGGGTGTCCACCTGTCGTCGTTGGATCCCTGGTGAGTCCCCTCTTCTGTGGGACCGGACTTGCTCAGGGTTGGCAGGAGCACAGCCAAGCTCGGTCCTTGTCCCAGTCATGTCACAGGTAGGGGTGGCTTTCGGGATTCACAGTCTGATTCTTGCCTTTGCCCTGCTTCCCTTCCATGTAGGCAGCAGCCCCTCAGAATTAGCCCTTGTGCAGAAATAACCACTATTATCCTCCCGTGCTGCTTCCCTGGGTGACAGACTCTAACTTCTCTTCCTTTCTTCTTTTTTTCAGATTGTTTAGTGTAATTCTGGAACAATTAACCAAAGAAACAGAAGGCGGTAACCACTCCAGTGGCAAGTCAGGAGGCTTCGATGTCAAAGCCCTCCGCGCCTTTCGGGTGTTACGACCACTTCGACTAGTGTCAGGAGTGCCCAGTAAGCACGTCTTGTTTCCTAAAGCCAGGAGTTTGTTGACTTGGTTTTTCTTCTGGGTGGGGCTCAGGATTCTGGAGCCGAGCGCTGCCAGGTGAGTTGCGGTGTGCCAGCCAGGGGCTCCGCAGACGACCACGGAGGCCTTCACGGTTCACGACGCTTGCGTGGTCACCTTGGACCCCCGTGATGGCCCCGAGAAAGGGCCGGTAGTGACTGTTGTCTTCCTGAGTTTGTAGGAGACTCTTCTCTTACAGAGACACCGAGCGACTGGTGACATGAGGCCTTGAAGTCAGGCCTCCTGATTGCAGGCTGGTTTTCCTTCTTGGACACCTCGCAGCCACCACCTCCTCCCGCTCCCAGGCCTGCCCCTCTGAGAGTGGTGGCTAATGCAGAGGAGGAGGGTATTGCAGGGCTCCCAGCCTACTGCCTTTCTTCAAAGTGAGCAGCAACAGGGGGCTGGACTCCTGGAACGTCTGCTCAGCTCTCCACTCTTAGGAGTTGTACATGTCCGGCTCTGGGGGAAGAGGCGGATGCTTCCAGGTCCTCCCTGTATGTAGGGTAGTGTAGGACCTGCTTGCAGGTGGTTTGGAGGACTGATTGAGATGAATCAGGGAGAGCCCCCGCAGCACAAGATCTGGAGCAGAGGTGGCCCTCCATGGCGAGAGATGCTGTTTTCCTCCACTAGGCTATGATACCAGTCCGTGCCAGGCCCTAGTTTGCTTTTTGCTCCAGATGTCTGGGCCAGGTTGAGTGCCACCTGAGCTGGGACAGATGCTCTGGCTGTGCTCTGGCCAGCAGCTGTAGGCTGCTTCTGCTCCCCTAAGGAGCATGGAGTGTGCTTCACGGGGATCTGTCCCTGAAGGGACACCCGTGGTGGGGACTTGAAGGTAGAAGTCCTAGCACCTCTCCAAGGGTTGTGGCGGCAGCTGCCTGCTCCAGCTGGAGGAAGGATATGGGACAATAGGGTGTGCCTGTTTTTCATGACTCACAAAGCCATCAAAAGAGCACAGATCATGTTTTTGCCTCTCCAGAAGTTCTTCATGAAATTGTATTAAACCTATTGGCACTTGGGACACACCAAAAATTCCCTGGAAAAAAAAAAGATTTCCAAATTTAACATTTTAAAATGTAGGAAGTGGTGTTTTATGTGTACTTGTTTTTCCAGATGGTCCATTTATTTTCATTGAAAAAGATCAGCACAAGTCAAAACCACAGAGCTGTCTGGAAGCAATTGAGAAAAATAGAAACACCTTGGAAATGACTGGTTTTGTTATGTGTAACATGATGAAATGAGAAGTTCAATGAGCAAGGATGTTCTTTCAGATTTAGTTGTTATAGCCTCATCCAGTCTCAAAGTTACCACGACAGCCTTTTTTCTCCCAAAGAGCAAATGACAGGACAGCCTGTTTGCAGCATATGTTGTAAGGACAAGTGGGTGCTGTGGCTTCATGCATGTAAGTCTGGCCGGTGAAGCTTCCCAAACTCACCGATCATTGTTTTGGCTTCCTTGTTTAACGAGGTTTTCACTAAATGACTAGTCTAGAATTCCCGGGTGTTCTTGAGAACACGTTTTAAACTAGATTTCTTCCTTGTCTCCTTTGTAACAGGATGGAGCTCTACATCACACTCTCCCAGAGGTCAGCAGGGGGAAATGGGGACCTGAGTCTTGTTGAGGACTTTTCAGCCCACATTTATTAATTGCCCTAGTGGAGAACACCCAAGTCTCTCATCAGCCCCAACTGGGCTTGGGGGAGATGGTGTTTTGGGGGGCTCTGGGTCATGATGTTTTCCATGCTGGTTGTCAACTGGGGCCTGGTGATTTCTTAAGAACCCTGAAATTGTTAAAAATGCCAGGGAAGGTGTGACTGCTTATACTTACCTGGGGATTGTCTTGTGCCTTCTATAGAGAATTCAGACTGTTCTATAAGATACGATTTTGTGTGTGTTTGTGAATATATATTGATCGGCAGGAAAATATATATTGTAAAAGAGAGTTCAGACATTTGTGGAGTTATTAACCACCCATACTCAAATGATAAATATTGATCGGAGTCCTGGACCATCAAATGGGAAAGAACCCTACAGACCTTCTGGTCCATGGGCATCATCTTTTAGACAAGGAAGACAAGGGCTGTGGAGGGGCAGCAACTCGTGCAGATTCTCACAGCCAGTGGGTGGCTGAATGGGGACAGATGGACACTCTCCTGGTTCCTGGCCTAGTGTTCTTTCCATTCCACCCCATGTGTCCCGAACTGGAGTCCCGTGAGCTCTGTTGTATGCGCTGATCATGTACAAAGGAGCCTAATGTCAGGAAAGTCTACACATTCACATTAAGATAAACTTCATTATCTCATAAATTTGGCCAATCGGAAATACAGTAGATACAACGAACAAACATGTTCATGAAGCACACAGCTCCCTACCATAGAATTTCCATAGAATTTAGAAGAGCTAACTGCCAGATGATGATTTTGAATGGCCCATCCATGTCTGGGGAAAAAAAAAACAAACACACAAAACAAAAACCAACCAACCAAACCAAAAACCCAAATGATAAAACAAACCCCTGAGTACATTAGAGCAGTTACTTCTTTTCATCTAATGCCTGATAAAAGGTGAAAACCTTAAAAGTCATCCTATTAATCATTTCTTTTCTAAAACCACTTGAACATTTAAATATCTGAAGGTAATACCTAGGATTTGGGTTGTAATGAGGGTCTTGGGAAGACAGGCTCTTCCTGAGTCTGAAATCCTCTTCTCGGTTTTCCCTCCGCATCTCATCCCTCCCCTCTTTTCTGTGTACTTCCAATCACAGTCAACTCTCCTTGCTGTTGCTAATGAATATTCTCTTTGCTTGGTGTGTTGTGACTTCTGTCTTCCTTCTAGCATCTCAGCTTCTTAGGCTCTTTCATTCTTTGAGTATGTATTGGGAGAGTGAGAAGATACTCTAAAAGAGCAGTGTGAAGGGAGAGAGACGGCGGGGAGGTGTAGGGGAAGAGAAGGAAGAATGGGGAACGCGTGAAGGGCACAGAGCAGCATCTGTGCTCATGGGGTTGGGGGAGAACGCGGGCGCTAAACCCAGGAGTCCGGAAGCCTGGCTGCAGTGTGGGTTCTGGTTTCTTTCTGACCCTCAGTCTGCTGCTTCTGCCCACCTGCTCCTAACCTCAGGGTTGCCTCACCTACCCTCTTCCCATGATCTCACTCCCGTCCTGCACTGCAGCTCGGAGTGTTGCTCTGTGCAGAGCTCCCTGGTGTCTGTGCCCCATCCTCGTCTCTCAAGTCCACGTCCCAGCTGCACAATGCTTCCCTCTTAATGCTGCGCCCATGATCCTACTTCCCCCGTGCAAAGCAGCTCTTGCCCCTCTCCTCCCTCCCTCTGGAATTCCAGGGGGAGCCTCCTTTCGACAGGCTTGTTGTTGGTTAGGCAAGGGGGTTTTGCCGATGGACTCAAGTCCAGGCCTGTAATCCGAATTTAATACCCAGAGCTACCTTGCTGCAATCTGTTTTTCTTTCCTGATCTTCCCACCGTGTGACCACCAACCAAGACTCACGGGCACCCGGCCCACATTGCCTGGCTCACCTCTGTGCTTCTGGTGCTCTTCCCTCTGGCCAGAGTGGCCCCTCTCCTAGGCCCACCTGTGCAAATCCATCTTCTTCCACCTTTAGGCCCTGGTGAGAGGGGGCTGCTGCCCAGTCCTCTGTCTTATCGCCACTCAGAAGCGGTGTCTTTCATCCATCCCTCTTTAATTTTAAGTGTTCAACTATAGCGTCTGTGTGCTACCCTGGGGTAATTTGTGTTTAATTCTTATGTCTCCTTCTAGAACATACCCTCTTTGAGAGAAGGCACTTTATGTAATACATCTTCATATTTCCCAAAGCACTAAACTTTACGCTTGCCACATGGTAGCTGTTCAAGGAATTTTGTTGAATGGATGAACGAACGCATGAATGAATCACTGACTTTGATATTGGGCAGTAAGTCCTCCCTCTGGGCCTTAGTTTTTCCATCTGTTGAGTGAGGCAGTTGGATTAGATGGTCTTTTAGGGTCCTTTTTAACTTATCTCACATCCAGGTTTAATGCTAATTTAATGTTAAATATCTCTGAGTTTTATTACTGTGTGTCCTATATGGAGCAGGCATCAAGGCATCAGGAATTTTATGTGTATTTATATATATATATGTGCGTGTGTATATCTTTGTATGTATATATGTATGTATGTATACACATAATATATATATATGTATCCTTGAAGTATATGTATATGTATATATCCTTGAAGTGTCTCCCTGGCTCACAAACTTATTTCTCTCTCTCCTAGGTTTACAAGTTGTCCTGAACTCCATTATAAAAGCCATGGTTCCCCTCCTTCACATAGCCCTTTTGGTATTATTTGTAATCATAATCTATGCTATTATAGGATTGGAACTTTTTATTGGAAAAATGCACAAAACATGTTTTTTTGCTGACACAGGTGAGTAATGAAAACGGTAGCTAACCTAACTTTTAAAAAAATTAATTTTTCCCAAAATAACTTCTGTGGTTTTGGGAAAATCTAAAACAAAATGGTGCAGGGTGGAAGCCAAATATACCAGTAAAGCCAGTAAGAACCAGCCAGTTCTTAGCGTGAATTGTGTTCACAATAAATGAGGATTTAATCTCCTTTTCTATCCTGATTTCCTATGTATTCCTGGCAAAGAAGATGAGGTACCCCCAATACTAGAACATGAGTAGAATCCCCACCATTGTTCTCTATACACTTAAGAAAGGTCCTATAGGGTCAGGGTGGAGGAGAGAGCCATGGATTCTGAGTACAGAGATGGCATATGCTATGGAGGAGGGAGTCTTTGAAGTGGACCTTGAGGGTCAAGTGGGAGCCTGACAGCATAGCTGGGAGGCCGGTGTTCCAGGCTCTGGCAAGGGCACTCCGCTTCCGCCGGCTTTGGGCTTCCTGGTGCTCATGTCTGCAGTGGTGAAGCCTGTGTGCTCTGTTTGCAGATATCCTGGCCGAAGAGGACCCAGCGCCGTGTGCGTTCTCAGGGAATGGACGCCAGTGTGCTGCCAATGGCACCGAGTGTAGGAGTGGCTGGGTTGGCCCAAACGGAGGCATCACCAACTTTGATAACTTTGCCTTTGCCATGCTCACCGTGTTTCAGTGCATCACCATGGAGGGCTGGACAGACGTGCTCTACTGGGTAAGCAGCTGGAGGACAGAGTGCGTGGAGTGTTCTTTCTTTGGATAAGAGTGTTGCATTCGCTAGAGCCGTTGAAGAGTTAGCTGAAAAAGAAGCCCTGGCAGTCAGTTCTTGGGAAGGGAAGCAGACCCTCTCCTCACTCAGTAAGACTCCTCCTCTTTCTTCCTCAGGGCCCTAGTTTCTATTCCAGAAAGCCACTGTGTAATGTGGGCTGCCCCCACTCCCCCATTCTACGTGGGGACTTGCTACTTAGTGTGCCCACCAGTCCTTGCTTTAGAGGAAATCCCAAAGTCAGGGCCATTCTGAGTTAAACTCTTAGAGAGCCAGGGGTTATTTTCCAAGTTAAGAGGCTTCTGGACTTCCATGAGCTTGTTTTGTTTTGTTTTAACATAAATGTAGGTTGCTCTACCAGATCCTAAACAGAAGATAGGGAATATAAATTGGATCATTTTTATGCTTTCCATGAACTTAGTACAACCTTCAGGCCAAAATGGATTTTTCCCTTATTATACTGTTTCCCTTTTGCATCTTCAGCATTCCCATAAATCAGCCCAGCACAAGCCCCTACCTCTCTCTTCTTTTCTGTTTGGAGCTCTAGAAGTCTGGCAGGGAGGGTGGGAAAGGCACATCAAACTTCCAGGGCTGGTGGACCCATCCAACCTGCAATGACAACAGACAGACATTGCAGCCCTTTCTATGGCTAAGGTCTGGTTCTTCTTGTTCCTGACAGAGCCAGAAGGGTTTGCTATAAATGAAGAACAGTAGTATTTTAACAGCTATTTCCCAGAGCTGAGTTTGTTTGTTTGCTTACTTATTTGGTAGAATTTTGAAAAAGCTCACAGAAGTTTAGAAATTAATTTCCATGGCACAGATTGCTGGGAAAAACAGCTGACATGCAGATTTTGAGCCTAAACCCAAGTTCAAATGGGATTAATCAGGTTTCCAATAATGATTTGTTAAAAGGCAATTAGTAATAAAGTACTTCTTGAATGGGCAGTCTTTAGTTAGAAATTGAGAAGTAACTTCTGGCAGTGTCTAAAATTTAGACTCTTTGTAGGGTTCCATATTCCTTTATAACTTCAGAGAACCTGACACACGGTGGTTATAAATAGGTTTTTGCTTCCCTTCACCAGTGAACACCATGCTTACAGGATTGTAGAAGTCCTTATATAGTCAATGTTAGGTAAAGAAGATATGTTTTTATTTTCTTCCCCAAAGCATGAGTCTAGTTTGGTAAAAAGGTTTGAGCATCACCAACATGTTGTATCTTGTTTCTCTCTCTTCCCTTCCTTTTTCTTATCATCCTAGGAAAGAGAGAGAGAGAGAGAGAGTGTGTCTGTGTGTGTCTGTGTGTGTCTGTGTGTGTGTGTGGTAATGCATGTGTGTTATTTATATCCATAAGATAATGCCTTTCATGAAGAGGAAGAAGGAGGGAAATTATATTGGATGAGCCAAGATCATGGTCATAGCAAGGGGACCTTCAAATTAGATAAAGGGTTCATTGTCAGTATTATCTTCAAAAGTTGCAAATCCTAGTTAGATTAGTTGAGGTCTCACTCTCACTCTTGCCTTGAAGTTTCTGATACATAGAAAAGATTCATCCAAATAGCCCAAACTTTGATCCCTGCCCCCTCCACCAAACAGGACAGAAACATTTTGATTTAAAAAAAATGTGTGACTCCTCTCAGCTCTGCTGTTCTCTCTGTTGTCAGAGTGAGTTGTCCACTGCTGATCCAACATGCCTTGACTAATACACAATTTTATACTTTGTTTTTTTTTTTTGCACATGGATTCTCTCATGACAATTTTCCTGTTGTCAAGCAAGTGAGAACTGGGAGTATGTGATTAAAGGAGAGAAAACTCCATGCACCCAGAAACAAAAGTTCCCATTGCTTTCCTCAGAACCTTTAAGTATCACCTAGGATTGTATAATTATTATCTCTATTGTTAATACGACAATCACAGAGTTAATAATTTGACAATATAATAATTATATTCTCTGTGAATTACAGGGCATCTTCATTCTAATGGAGGAACTCAAGTAACTTATCAACATTATCTCAGTCTATATCCCTTTCTTAGAAGGTCTGGGATTTTGAAGGTCATGGGCTGTGCAAAGGCAGGTGGTGGGCTGGGTTTGGCCCACAGGTCATAGTTTGGTGACCCCTGCCCTAGCCTGGAACTCAGCACTCTTTCCTTGGCATTCTCTACTGTAGGAGGTTTGTGAATCATTCTAGAACACTAGAGGGCAGCTAAGTAATCTCCCATACAGTTCACTAAGATCTTAATCCTCTGAAACACATCAGGTTGTTTTTAATTACTTATTGATTACATTTATTAACTCATCAGAGATAGACAAGAGCCAAGACACCAAACCTTCTTAATATTTAATGGGCTGTGGTCAGGTGGAAGATACACAGCTGTGCCTGGTACAGAGCAGGTGCTCGACAAATACTTGTTACTCTTACTCCTCCTGGTATAATCCCATTGCCTCAGCATAGAAGGGCCATGTTTAAATATCATTTTTTTGTGCACAACTAGGGTGTAAAGGGCACATCTTGAGAGATGACCAAGGAGATTAGATTGTAGATATTGATTGAGAGCAAGTTTCTCAATCCTTTAGGCATTTGTATATGGTGGGCAAAGTCTTCAGGGATTACTTCACATCTTGTCAAGCTTCTATTCAGTCAGTGTTCTCAAGCTCATTGATGCCTGATTCTCAAGAATTTCTGGCAAAGGGCTGGCTGAGTCTTGAGAAAAGTGCAGGTGGGTCTAATATGCAGGAAGACATACTTAGAACCATTCGGATGTGTGGGAGTGGGATTAACAATTTCTGGTGGGAAAAAAAGTCCTTCTAGAGCTCTTTTATAAAGTGAGTTCCATAAGCATAATTACACTGCCATCTGACCCACACATATTTGTTGTCTACGGAGGCAGCAGGGTGTAGGGCAAGGGAAGAGCATGAAGGCTGGATAGGGCTGGGTGCCTGACCTTCAGTAGGTCACCACAACCTTCTGGGCTTTAGTTTTCTTGTCTACAAGATGCACAGTTAGACTACATGATCCAATTCTTCTTCAATTCAGAGGAAATCTTTTTAAGGATAGGAAATCAAAATAGTGTTGGTATCAGGAGAGAACTATTCATATATAAAACATTTATGACCTCTTGCCTTAATGCCAAGCTCTTTCCTCATTGAACACACCTGTGGAGGTGCGGGCTGCCAGACTCCAGTGGGAAGTTCTCATGGTCAAATTGACCATCTATTTCATTCAAGACACCTGGGAAATTCCTCTCATTGGCTGAGGGCATGCCTTTCTGTGCCTTTCTCTTATTCCTGGCATGGGGAGCCACAACCAGTAAACCACGAGTGTTTTCACCAGTTAGAAAAAAAAAAAAGCCTTAGGTTGGTCTTTAATTGGAGAGAAGAATGTGCATCTCAGCCTTTGAAATGAGAGGAAAAACATAAACTAAATAGAATATTATTTTCTAGGTACCAGGTGACCCCACATGATGACTTTGATATGAATCTTTTGAGAATGAATCTAAATTGATATCCTTCAGCTCATGCTGATTTTTTCCTTGTTGATAAAGACCACATGCAGACAAAATCCCCAGCAGAGTCTTTATTGTCATTTGGGTATTTTGGGGAATACCTTGCCAGTTCTGACTTGTGTATATGGTAAGGTCTGAGAAATACTAGCCTCTGAGAAGAGACTTGGGTTGAGATTTAGTTTTGGAGAAAGACTGGCCCTGAGAGCTGAAGTTTTGTTTCTCATCCCCCACCTTCTGGGGAGTTAGAGACCATCTTCTGTGGCCTTCCCTCCAGCCCCCAGCTATCATTCCAGTTGGTATTTCTGCTCCACGTAAATGTGAATCTGTCCAACACCTAATCCTAAGAAGTTAAAAGCTGCTTTAATTAAAAATAAAGTGCCCTCCCAAGTGGAGCAGACTGCTGTTCCTAGAACATTCCCTGGAAGAGCAGACTGAGATCTGAATGAGGATTGGTAAAGCAGTTGGCCTGGCTGCTGACCAGCCCTGTTTCACCTCATCATGGTCAGCTCACTGCTGGAGTCAGCTCTCCCAGGGCGGGCCATCTAGCGCCAGGGCTGTACAAGGGTGAGTTCTCCTGATGGGAGTCCCGGACGTGGCCCATCCTTCCTTCACCCCATGAGCACGCTCTCCCCTGTCTCCTGCCCTGCTCCCACACAGAGGAGACAGGCCCAGAGAGGTCTCCATGGAAGGTCCGGACTCCAGGCTGGGCTCTGGCCACTACGCCGGGCAGCCTGGTTCTTCTCCTCTATACACGGGTTTTTAAATAAGGTTGGTGGTGTCGTTGCTTTGGAAGAATTACCCTCTGCCTTCCTTCTGAAATTAGTTTATCCAGCTTAATTAGGTCAACAATTGCAGTCATGGCCCTGGTTCATTCATTACTCTAATTGCCAATGTGAGATGTGCAGACTGATAGGAGTTCTATTAAGCACATCAATTTTCATGTGGCCAAACAGGTGTTTCATAAGGGATTTAATGCCCTCTCCCTAGACTTCAGCAACAGATGTTAAGTCTTTTTTTTTTTTTTTTTTTTGTTCTCTTTTCCTGTTTGGCTTCTGCATGAGGCAAACATAGTGAAATGCATGCACTTCATTCTGCAAAGCTAAAATCAGGAGCCAGATAATATGGAAGAAATCACATGCTTCAAGGCCGAAGGGGCTTGCACCCTCGAGGCAAGAACCATGACTCTCACAGACCACATTTAGTTCTGTTGGCCAAGATTCTGGGTGTTCAGCAAAGTCAGGCCTGCAGTCATTTATTTTGTCCCTGGACTGGTCTTTAATACCTCCTTCCTGGGAGACGTGTTTGCCTAATTTAACACGGATCTGTGCTGCTGGGAAGTTCCATCTTTAGCCATGAACCTCAAAGCACCTGTTTGCTCCTGCATGAGACCTACTCATGACCAAACCTCCCCTGTGAGGGTCTGCCATGGAGGCCACGTCTAACTGTGCTGCTTGAGATTGTTCCAGAAGTAGTGGGCACAGGGTTCCTCTGGACCAGCCCTCTTTCACCTCGTCCCAGTCAGCTCACAGCTAGAGCCAGCTCTCCCAGGGTTGGTCATCTAGGTCAAGGTAGGTGTGGGGGATAAGTGCTTCTTTCTTTTTCCTGGGTCCTTCCTTGATGCAGTTGGCAAAAATCTCATTCCCCAAAGCACCGTTGAATGCATGTCAGCTAGCGGACTTCTGAGCACTTTCCTCTTTGTGTTCACTGAGCTGTACTTGCACTCACTGATGGCAGATAATCTAGATTTTAGGTGGGTTAGGTTTCTTTGGATAGGGTGGCTTCCAATAGAAATTTATTATTTTAGGGTTTTTTTTTTAAGGAAAAGAATTTATAGAGTCAGATGTTGCAAGTTTGTCTCTCTAAGTAAGACTTTTCCACCATCACAAATCTTAAAAGCAGAAAGTTCTAACAACTTGGGTAGAGTAGGAAATACTTTCCAGCTAAGCACTAGTTTAGAATAGATCTACCAAGATCTATTCTGAAAGTCCATGATCCAAGACTGTTTCAGTGAGAAAGAGCCAGATCCCAGCTGATTTCCCTGCCTGTGTCAAAGTCTGCTATTATTTGCCCCCAAAGCTTTGATGACTCTTCATGGGCGTGCGTGTGTGTGTGTGTGTGTGTGTGTGTGTGTGTGTGTGTGTGTTGGGAATATATAGTGAATGTTTCTTGGCTACTGTTGTCTCTGATTCAAATCTAAGTAAATGTTTAATTTAATGTATAGAATGCTGTCTCTAATGACCCTCTCTCTTTATTAGATGCTCTTATTAACCCACTTCTATGAGACCATCTTATTTCTTGCAGATGAATGATGCTATGGGATTTGAATTGCCCTGGGTGTATTTTGTCAGTCTCGTCATCTTTGGGTCATTTTTTCGTACTAAATCTTGTACTTGGTGTATTGAGCGGGTAAGCTACACCTCTTTCATCTTGAAAGCAGAGTCCTGAGGACAGTTGCCAAGACCACACAGGTTTTGCTAGATGGGGGCGGCCGGGTGGGTGCCAAACATGTTCTGTGTCCTCCGAGATGCTTTCTCTCCTGCTGAGGCTTCCCAAATGAAGATGCTTCCTGGAACCTCACCAGCCTTTATGAAAGAAAGCTATGGAACGGTTATTGACCAGAAATTAATCAGCATTGTTGCTTGGGATTTAAATAGATTCCATTGCTTGCCCTTTTGTCTGTCCTAAAATGAGATACATTTATAATTGCTTGATTGGTCTGGATCCAAATATGCAGATTAATTGGTATAAAACAGTAGCTAAATGAGCTGGTCCTGGCCGACTTTTGGTAGGCCAGGTTTGTAGATTTCAGCAGCAGAACTTGTCTGTACCCGAAGACAAAAATGAAAGGTCCTAGGTGGGGGTCCCTGTCCTCAGAGCTGTAGTCTTCACTCAAAGCCCTGAGTGGTCTAGCAGCTGCTCCTGGGGGCTCCGCTCTTTAGTAAATGGATAACTGATAACTGATCTCCTTACATTTTGCAGGTAAATGATGCGATAGGATGGGAATGGCCATGGGTGTATTTTGTTAGTCTGATCATCCTTGGCTCATTTTTCGTCCTTAACCTGGTTCTTGGTGTCCTTAGTGGGTAAGCAGTCAGATCCGTGTTGCACATTCTGCTGCTGCCCCGTGTGGGGTGGCTCTGCGTGTCCCCCAGCTGCTCCCTGCGGCTTCTCTGCATGCGTGTGGACTCTGACGTCCCTTCTGTGTGTTGCTTTTGGATTGAACTGTGATTCTCTCTGCCTGTATCTTCTCTGTGAGATTCTGTGTTTCTGACGCTTGCCACACATTATTAATCTCATGAAAGCGTGTCCCTGAAGCAGGTGCATTAGTGTGCCCATGTGCAGAAGTGGATTGCAAGTGAGTGGAAGGAGTCCCAGCCTTGGTGTCCCCAAGGAAAGGGCCTTATGTCTTTTGTGGCTTTGTTCCCGTTAGTATATAACCTGGCCTTTTTGAGTTACCCACAGTGTATCATGAATATTTCCTGGGCATTTCAGATTTTATTGAGAAGGAGGAATAAACCTAGATTAGCACATAAGTACTGAACAATTTCAAAATCTTACATCCTTCAAGTCGTTTATTTGCTTGGTTTTCTGCTACTGTCACTGTGAGAATTGTCTCTCTAACTCACAATTAGTCTCTACTTGTGGAATCTCTAATGCAGAGTAATGAGCAGCTTTTGCATACACACTTCCTAGGGCCTTAGGGTCCTGCTCACTCAGTCACCATTTTTGAAATGTCTTTTGGCTGCCTCCACCCCTTGGATGACCCTCCATAGAGAGGATTCTCCGTAGAGAGTGGAGGCTGGCTCGGGAAGGGGTTCCTGGTGTTTCTGGGCTCTGCCCTGCCTGTACTCAGGGATGCCGTCCCAAGCCCCTGGGGCGGCTCTGTGTCCTCACCACCCACAGACACCCAGAAAGAGGAGCACCCTGAGAAGGAAGAAGGGGCTGTCTGGGCTCTCCCAGAAGCTGCCCCAGAACTTAAACACTGCTGGAGGGCAGAGGCCCCACGTGGGAGTCAGTGGGGGGGCCCATCTCCCCAGAGGAACCTAGTCATCCACCGTGCTCACACTTCCTCAGGAAGTACTGGTGGGACCCTTGATTCCACGTGAGCGAATCTTCACCTGCTTTATCTTCCTCTTTCCAAGTTTGTGTCTCAGGGTGGGGGGCGGGGATGATGCCTTCACGGAATGCTGAGTCAGCAAGGAGCCCTGGATCGCATTTGTCCAAACACTGCCTTTTCCAGAGCAGAGAGCACAGCTCCTTGTCCACCCTCTAAACTGCCCTGCCTGTTTTCAGGGTATAATGTATTTGGGGTTCTCCTTGATGGAGTGTGGTCAGTTTTACTCCATGGACGCACAGCTGTCTCGGGAAGCCCCTTTCTAGAGACGGCCCTGGAGCCTGCGCCCCCAGTGAGGGCAGTGGGGCCGGGATGAGGGTGTGACAGCATCCCCCACTCCCACCAAAGCTTCCTTCTACAGAGGACTGGCTCCGCAAACCCCTGTGTGAAAGTCGTAACCCTCGAAGAGTGCTTTCATCCTGATGAGTCTCTGCGGCCGTAGGTTAGCGTTGGGCTGGTAAGGGTGGAATTTATCCCTGGAGAAACAGCCTAGTGTTAGTTTTGCCTCAGGAATGGCCCACACGAGGTTAACAGCAATTCTGTCATGCATTCCTTGGCGCCCCATGTCTCCTAAGTTCAACCAAACTGACTGAGGCCATGGAAACTGCTAATTTTAACAGTGCCAGTGACATGCCTTATCTCCAAACTTCCCAGAGCAGGAGGCATCGCCCCGGCATGATGATGAAGCAGCTCGAGACAGGGGAAAAGGAAACGGTGGGAGGCAGGGCTCCTTATCAGAATGGTGGTGGGCATTAAATGTTGACCCCTGTGGAGGGTGACAACGTGACACCCTCATGGGACAGCCAGTTTACTGGGATATATTTTAGGGAAAATAACAAGTAAAGTTAAAACATCTTGGTATCAGAACAAAACTAGATCCCTTCTGAGGGAGACTGTGATGGCGTGCCCGGCTCCGGGCCAGAGACCCGAGGTGCCGGTGTGCCGAAGATACAGAGGCGCTGGGCTCAGGCTTTCAGTGCCTGGTGGGGAGACTGTCATGAAGCAGCGCAGGATGGCAGAGCTGTAACAGAGGTGTAGCCCAAAGGGCTGAGAAAGCTGCATGTCTGTGAGCTGGATCTTGAAAGGCGATACGGGATCTACAGGGGAAAACCGATGAGGAGCTTGTTCCCACCTCCCTGGACAATTCCCTGCTCCTCTGCCCAGCTTCTCCCCCTTGACTGACCCCCAAAGCAACAACAACAACAAAAAATCAAAAAGAGTCATTCGTATGCATTTTCTTGTTAAATTTTTAAAAATTTGCTTTAGTCTTAGAGTCTTCACAGTTTTTTTAGGGAACACTGAAAGGAGGTAGATGTTAAAAGGGGGATAATTTGTGTTGCGTGGCCCCTTGGGGACCATCAGACCAGCACACAATCCTTAAAGCGCTGAATTAAAAGCCTCCCATTTTAAGAAACTTTAGACCTTGCTATCGCCTTCTGATGGAGAGCCGTTAAATGATGCTTGTGTGTCTTTAAGTCTGTTAACCCCTTGGAAATACTTGTTTCTGCTCCTTGGCTTTTTTTCTTTTTGTGTGTGTGTGGCCATGCCATCCTATTGTATTCATGAACTGGTTTTAATCTGCACACTTGATTTGGTGTTGGTACATGTTTAAAGCATTCTAAGACTGATGCTTTGGAAAAATCTTTGGTTTTACAACAGATGCTTTTCTCAAGGTGAGTATGAAGTTTATGAAGTGTACACCCTGTAACGAAGCACGAACACAGATGAAGACTTTTATCTCTGACGGTAGCGTTCTCTGGGGAGGGGGAGCCGAGAAGGTCTGTAGCTTGTGCTGCAATTTCACATTGTCATTGAGGAGATAGTCCCATTATGACCAGGGATTGGAAAGAATGTCTCATTCACGTCTATAAATGAGACAGATATGTCTCTTCTCATGCTGGGGTTTTCGGGTTTTTTTTGTTTGTGTGTGTGTGTGTGTGTGTGTGTGTGTGTGTGTGTGTGTGTTTTAGAAGCTTGGTGATTTTTTTACTTTTAAAATTACTCATTAAACTCCTTGTCCCTTTTGAGGTTTTTGCCAGTAAATAGACTGAATAAGAGAACTCGCTGGTATCTCAGTGCTTGGTTTTTTTAGAACCACTACCAGATACCCTGGGGGGAAAATGGTGGTCCTGGGCAGTGGGCTCACTTCTTCACCTGCAGGACCCACATGACACCAGGCATACCTGTGGTTAGGCCCCCAGGGTGTGATTCAGACCCCCAAGAAGAGACTGGTAGATGCAAAGGCTGGGCTCTGGTCCTGCCAGTGTCACCCACCAACTCTGGGGCTTCATTTTGTAGCCCTGAGCTTCGGTCTCCTGGTCCCTCAAGGAGGGATGGTCCCGTTGTGCAGCCTTCCCCATTGAGTGGCTGGCTTTTTATCAGCTAATGAATGTAGAAGTAAAGGAGTAAAGGATTTTACTCAGCGAATGCTTCTTCATCCTAAATCCATGGACCTCCTCCCTGTCCCCTCTCTGGGTGAAGGGACAGACACAAGGGTTCTTTGCAAATTAAAGTGTACCATTTTCTGGATTTCCCAGGAAGTGACTAAAGGAAATGAGCTTTGAATACACATGAATACTGTACCCTGTGCCTCCCATGAGGAGGCTGTGGAGGTTCTTTGTCAGCCACAAAGTATCTTGCAACTTAAATCGTTGTGACTCAGGTTCTCTCTGACAGTGATTTTTTGGCACGACGTAGGGGAAAGGCATTTCTGCAGCATTGTGGTTAATCACGCCAGCTTTTTAGAGTTGGATAGCTGAGATGTGATTGTTTGAGCCTCACTTTCCTCGTCTGTGCCATGGAGCTGATAGTACCAACCATGTGAGTTGTGTGAGGATTCAGTGAGCTAGAGCATAGAGAGCTCGCTCTTTGTCACTGTGGTGGCTTGAGTGAGAGAAGATAAAACATGATTTGATGCAAGAAAAAATCTAATCAACTCAGTCCTTTTAAACTAATAATAACTGGCCAAGATCGGCCTGCGTTAGTGGAAAGTCAAAGTTATAGAATATTTTTAAATGTTTTATTGCATACACACGTGCATATATAATGACATAAGCCAATGATTACTGAAGGATATTATTACATAAACCACCTCCTGGACCTGCTTTAAAGAATAGATTAAAATCATTTATAACTCGCCTATGAATTCAAAGCTTCGGTTTTGCCAACATCTTAGGGAAAATATTTGAAACACTTTCTTAAGCAGGCTTTGTATGTTAGAAGATAAGTGTTTCTTTGTAAAGCAGATTTTATGACCTAAGACTGAATGTAAACCCAGCCCATGTCTCTAAGTTCAAAGTCCTTCATCTCTAAATTGTGTTCTCTGTGTTCCAATAAGTTCCAGTTTACCAGATCACAGGTCTCTTTTTAAATCATTAGTCCAATTTTATATTACTAGAGGCCTGTTTATCTTTAGAAGTTTTGAGGGAACATGGATGAGGTGAAGCATTATAGAAAAACAGGGGCCATTTTCAAACCAGTGGATCATTCTGAGTTTCACCGTTGAGGTTTTCCCATACCCCATTCTAGTTGCATCGAATCCCAGGGCCTCACAAGGACTCAGGCATGGCTATTTTACCGTGCAACCGTAGGCATGGAAGGAATGGGGAGGGAGAGTGGTGGTAGTGGTGGCACCCTGGACTATGATTTCATGATTTTACAGAGCGAGATCCTATTGGGGGCCTCATTTGCACCTCGGTCCATTTAAATTCCCATTATGAGCCACAGTAGGTCAGAGATGGCCTCTGATTTCTTCTCCTTGAATATTGGCTCATGAGGCAAAACATAGCAGGTAGATGGTAGTTGTATCACTTGTGAATGTTTTCTAAGTGGAGACATAACCTCTGGGAAGAGGCATTCTTATAAATTATTCATGACTGGGATTAGATTTTGCTCTCATTCAACACTTTACCAGCATCTGCTGATTGAAAATGAACACCAGACTTTCTTCCTATGCATACTCCTGACATATCTGTGTCTTAGAAGAGTAGTTGAACTGCTTACAACATTGGAAGGGGTGGTGATAGGCGGTGGGATAATCGGGCTGCCCATGTGATTGGGTGCCGCTATATCACAGAATGAAGTTGTACTGATTCATGACTTAATTCTGCATCCTGACCAGCAGACTAAGAAGCTACATTGAGGTCTAGTCTAAAAACAAAAAAGAGGGTACAGGGTTCTTAGTAGATCTTATCACTCATAAAAAAAAAAAGATATTTTTCTATGTGTAATTAGTGATGATCATGCTACCAGAATTCCAGACAAAGATACCTTTAATGATCACTGGCAGCAAAACAGCTCTCACATTTAGCTGGTTTGTCTTTGGTCTGAGTCGGTGAACATGTGAAAGATTTGTCCACACAGTTGGAGGTCTCTCTTCTTGCCTTTGGAAGTCATGCTGTGAGTGGGGTTGAAGGTCAAGGGAAGGAGCCTTGGGCCCTTTAGTGCCTTCACCTGGTTTGGCTTGGGTAGAACAAGGAATTGAGCCCCGATGCAGCTTTGCATGGAAGAATGCGGTCTTTCCTTTTTTCTAATCAAGAACTGAGCTAAACATTTATCTATACTTTTAAACCCTGAACTTTCTTGTTGCAGAGTTAAGAGGCTGTCGGGCGTGGCCGGCAGCTGGATCCTGGTGCTGCTGGTACCATGGTGCCTGGAGGACCCAGGCTGCTAGCCACACCTGACAGTGACAAGTGAGTGGTAACCTCTCTGCCGCTCACAGCTACTGTTTCCATAGAAATGGCTGTCGGGATCAGTGGAAACGAGGTAAGTGAAAGTTTTCACTGATCCTTGTTTCCATCAAGCTGCTGTCGGTTTCCCTGGCAACAGCAGGAGACCACAGCCGGGCACTAGCGGCAGATTCAGGCGAGCTCCCTCACTTGTCAGCTGTGGCTATCATCTGTTCCTGACCCAGTTCCCTTTTTTATAATGCAGAGCAAAGCCCTCTGAGGACCGCGAGGCACCTCTGGCCACGTGTGCCCTCCTGGGCACCCGTTTTGCTGACGGAGAGCTCAGTGCTAAGCAGCTGCTCCATCGGCAGCCTTCCCTCCACTGCACTCTGGTGTGTTGATGTGCAGTTAGGATTGGGGGAGAGGTAGCTGTGGGTGTCAGTGTTGTGTAGGGCGGGTTGTTGAGTCTGTTGATCCCAAGTCCTGGGGGAAAGAGAATTCATTACAGTACTTCCATCCACAGGCCCAGCTCTTCATAAAGCTGCTGGTAACTTAATGGTCAAAATTAAAGCCATAATTTTCCCATGTTCCCTATTCGATTGGTGGCCCTAACAGCTGCTATCACTTCTACAACGAAAGGAATGTTTATGAATTCAATAATTTGACTTCTTGTGAGAACATACTGCCGATCGCTCCCAAGATGCTACTGTCAACCTTATGTCAGTCTTTTTTTTTTTTTTTTTTTCCTTCTGTGAGATGTTCTTTTGCAGGCTGGTGAAATTGTTTCCAGAGATCAAATATTGGTCTAGCCGGGCAGCCCAGCATACAAAGACCAGTATGTTCATGGTACAGGGAGCTCTTCTTTATTCAGGTCCGGCAGTTGTTCCTTTCTTGGAGTTTCATTTTAATATTTCAGCAGATGCAGGCACCCCAGGCCCAAGTATCCTCCTCCCATACGAGACCGCTCTCCCAGGTCCCAGAGGCGGAGGGGAGCGGTGTGCGTTGCTCTGATATTGTAGGGTGAGAGCACGTGGGTAGAGGCACGGAGTGAGGTGTTGAGCAGTGTCTGGTTGTAAACCCTGAAAGATACCATCAAAGTGTCTTCCCTCTGAAACAAAACAAAACTCTTATATTCAGAGCTCTATCTCAGAAGCAAATGAAGACATGGAGCCACTGTGTTATGAGAATTTAGATTGGCTGTCTAGAAGCAATGAAAAATTGTGGATTTCCTGTCTCTAGGGGGCTTTCTGAATGACTGTCTTCCTCCACAGTCTGGACGAGGGCACTATGCCTGGAGGCAGTATTGAGGTCTGACCCTGTACCTGCTGGTTGGGTTCAATATAACAGACTAATAAGAAGCAGAAAATCTTCCTAGGTACTTTTTTTCTCTTAGACTTCTTAAGAAAAAAAATGACTTAGTCATTTAATGAATGTTTTTTTAAGTGCCTACACGATAGTAGATGTATTTGCTAAGCACCTTACTAGACACTGGGTTTCTAATAATGAGACAAAGCAGAGTTTTTGTCTTTATGAAGCTTTTATCTAATGGGGAAGACAAAGGTTATAATTATAAACTTCTGTAAATTCTTTGGAAGAAAGGTATGGAGTGCTGTGAGCGTGTTTAAAAGGCACAGCTGATATCCAGGGGCTGAGGAGAAGCATCCTGGAGGAAGAGAAGAATGAACGAACAGCTATCATATCTGGGAAAGATGGGGGAGGAGGTTGGGGGAGGGTTTTCCAGCTAAAAGAAAACTCACTCAAAGGCCCTGCAAAAGGAAGGAGCAGAGGCTGTTGGAATAACTGAGCAAAATCGGGGTGGCAGGCACCCAGGGGGACAGGGAAAGGAGGGTGGAGAGAAGAAGAGACTGATCAGCAAAACCCAGATCAAGAAAGGTCATTCTAGATCATGTCACAGATTTTGGTCATTAGCTGAAGTGTAAACCTACGGATGGATTTGAAGCAGGAACTATGTGATTTATATTTGTGTTTTATAAGAATGATTCTGTGTTATGATGTCTTCAGCTTACCTTAAAATGCAACAACAAGAAAAATAAGATGACTTTGTGAATGGATAGAAGGGTGGATAGAGAGGTGATAAAGAAAATCAAGAAAATGTTAATTGCAAAATTTAGGTGGTAGGCATATGGGTGTTTACTGCATAATTCTTTCTACTTCTATGAATGTTTGAACATTTTCTTAACAAAATGGAAAAATTTGCATATAAAAATCGCTCTGGCTGCTGCAGTATGAATGGACTGGGTTGATGCAAGACTGGATATGGGGAGACCAATTTAGACTGTTTATAATCCACTTCCAGCCACAATATGGTAACAGTTCCAGAGTGGACTTCTTACCATAAACAGCTATAAAACTGGCCAAAATACATGAAGCAGTTTTTTTCCCCCAGACAATGGGAATAGGCAGCACAGGATTGGGATCCCTAAGAGAAGGGGAACACATCAAATAAGCCCCCATAATTGCGCTGGTTTTCTGCCTGAAGACACCTTTAGGACTGAGGCACAGGGAAGCAGAGCCCAGCAGAGGACAACAGTCTATTTGCTGAAGAGGCAAAGAGCAGAGCGTGGGCTGCTGAGAGAGCTGGAATTTTCAGGGCAGGGTACTGGAGAGGGGTGTGCAGATAAGGGGCTCTGGAAAACTAGGGCTTCTCTTAAATCTTCGACTCTAAACTAAGCTTCTATGTGCCAGGTGAGCCTATCAAGGCAAGATGGAGAACAGCCGCTAGAAAGCTGTGAGCTGCTGAAAACCTCACAATGCTGGGGAAACGGGCGTTCTGATCAGCTGGAGTGGACTGACCTTGATGAATACATTGGACGTTCAATTGAGAGTTCAGAAAAGCCAGGCCTTAGGGGTGGGGCTACTTTAGCTCTACAGTAAGAGCTACTCCTAGACCTGCCCTAACAGCTTAAAAACAAGCTTCAAGAGGCTCAGGTTAGGTGGCTAATTAATTAAATACCTGCCAAAACAAAAGTCAACACCCATTACGGGAGACACCTGAATCCAGATGTTCTCCCAAATGTTTCTCCACATCATTAAGAATCACAGGACGGGAGAAGAAGCAGGAAAACATGATCCATAGTCAAGGGGGAAAAAAAAAGTTAATAGAAACAAATTGAGAGATGACAGAAGTGTTGTAATTAGAAGCCAACGACTTTGAAATTGCTACTATAAACCTGTTTAAGGGATTGAAGGAAAGGATGGATCTATTTAAAGGAACAGATGGCAAATCTCAGTGGAGAAATGGAGGCAATATTGTATCTGGAATCAACAGATCGAACACTGGGAGGAAAAGAGAAAAGATCAGTGAAGACTTAGTGATCTCCAGGACAATAATAATCTGATAAATGTGAAATTGGAGTCCCAGAAGTAGAGGAGAGATTGGAGAAGAAAACAATTTTTAAAGAAATAATTTTGGCTCAAATGTTGCAAATTTTTTGAAAACTATAAATTCAAAGTCCAGGATGCTTAACAAACCCCAGGCAGTATAAACACAAGAAGCACACCTAGACCCATCAAATGCAAATTGCTGAGAATAAAAACTAGAATATTTTAAAAGAAACCAGAGAGGTAAAGACAATTATGTACTGGGAGAAAATAAGATTATACAGTGACTTATTCTCAGATATAATGTAAGCTGTAGAACAATGGAATGGAATGGCATCTTTCAAGAGCTGAAAGAAAAAAACAGAATTCTGTATTCAGTAACATATTCCTCAAAAAGCTAAGATGAATTAAATTTGCAGAGAGGTTTGGTCACCAGCAAATCTGCACTATAGGGAGTGTTAAAGGAAGTTCTTCAGGCTAAAGAAAATAATACCAGATTAAAAATATATACATTAGGGCGCCTGGGTGGCTCAGTTGGTTAAGCGACTGCCTTCGGCTCAGGTCATGATCCTGGAGTCCCGGGATCGAGTCCCGCATCGGGCTCCCTGCTCGGCAGGGAGTCTGCTTCTCCCTCTGACCCTCCCCCACTCTCATGTGCTCTCTCTCATTCTCTCTCTCTCAAATAAATAAATAAAATCTTAAAAAATATATATATATATTAAAAAATAATGAACACCAAAAATGGTAAACATCAGTAGAGAATTTTCCTCATTTCTGAATTTCTCTGAAAGATGATGAAAATGAAAGTAATAACAATATTGTAGCGACTACAGTATGTAAAACAAAACAAAACAAAACCATGTGACAACAATAGCACAAAAGATGGCATTAAATGGAACTTTACTATTGTAATGTTCTTACATTATATGTGAAATAATATGAGTTCATGGTAGACTATAGTAAATTAAGGATGCCTATGTAAATCTCTAGAGCAATGGTTTAAAAAGTAAAGTGTTATCTTAAAAACCAAAAGAAGAGATAAAATGGAGTGCTAAATAGTAATCATACTCAGTTATTCAAAATAAGGCGGGAAAGAGCAAAGAACATGTGGGATGAACCAAAAACCAATAGCAAGATGGTAGACATAAATCCAACCATGTCAGTAATTGCATTAAATGCAAATGGACACATTTTAATTAAAAGACATGTCAGCTGCTTATAAAAATACAAGATGCTATAAATTTAAAGACAGATTAAAAACAAAAAAATGGGTAGCTATATTAATACCACACAAAAGGAATTTCAATACAAGGAGGCCTCTCATAAAGGGATCAATTCATCAAGAAGATACAAGGATTCTAGATGTCTTTAAAATACATGAAGAAATAAGCTTTAATATACATGAAGGGAATGCTGTAAAAATTGAGTGGAGAAACTGATAAATCCACAAACATAGATGGAAGTTCTTATTATCCCCTTTCAATAATTGATAGAGCAAGGAGATGAAAAACAACACTAAGTATAGATAATATCTAAGCATTATCAACCAAATTGAGCTAATTGATAATTATAGAACACTATATCCCATAACTGCAGAATACACATTCTGTTCAAAAGTACATGGAACACTAACCAAGGTAGACCACATATGGGTGGCAAAAGTCTCACTCAATTTCACAAGATTGAAATCTTAGAAGTATGTTTTTTCTAACAGCAATAAATGTGAAGTAGAAGTTAATCACAAGTTGTCTAGACAGTTCTCCAAATATTTGGAAATTAGATAACATATCTCTAACTTACAATTCAAGGAAAAATAATACAATAAATATAAAATATTTTAACCTGAAAAATGAAAATGCAACATCTCAGAATTTGTATTATCCATCTAAAGGAGTGCTAAGAGGGAAAGAAGAAAGGTTTAAATTCAATGATCTACATTATCATTTAAGCATCTAGAAAAAGAAGAGGAAAAATCTGTCCAAGGTAAGTGGAAAATAATGAAGAACAGAAGTCAATGAAATAGGAAACACAAATAATAGATAAAGTTAACAAAGATAAAAGCAAGCTCTTTGAAAAGCTTACTAAAATCAACAAATCCCTAGCAAGACTAATCAAAACAGAAAAAGGCAAATTATAAATTATTAGTATTAGTGATGAAAGAGGGATATCACCACAGACGTTAAAACAATAGCAAGAGAATAGAGTAAAATATTTTATGAGAGTAAGTTCAATAATTTGGGAGAAATGGGAAAATTTCTTGAAAAACACAGCTTACCAGGATTGAACTCAAAAAGAAATAAAAAACCAAAGAGCTCTATATTTGCCTTTTAAATAGAATTCAAAATCACAAACCTTCTTTTGAAGAGAACCAGAGGCCTCGATGATGTCAAAAGTGAATTTTGTCAAGCTATTTAGAAAGAATGTCACTCCTAGAAAAACCTTTGGCAGATAATTGAGTGAATGTTTTCCAATTCATTTTATGAGGCCAGAATAACCTGAATACCAAACTAAACAGGCGTAATAAGAACATCTTTCATTAAGATGACGTAAAAATTCTCAAATATTAGCAAATCTAATCAAGCAGTGTGAAAGGAACAATACTTCAGAAACATGGGGTTTATACTAAAAATACACGGTTGATTCACCACTGGAAACTCAAACAATGTAATTTACCATATTAACCAAATGAAGGAGAAAAATCATATGATAATCTCAGTAAATACAGATAATGCTACTGACAGTATTCTATAACCATGATAAAAACTCAGCAAACTAGGAATATATGAGAACTTTCTCAACCTGAAAAATGTTGTCTACAAAAAAACAAAAACCAAAACCGCACAAAACTGTACCTCATACCATCCCTAATGGTGAAAGACTGAGTGCTTTTTTCCTAAGATTAGAAACGAGGTAATCATTCCTCTCCCACCCGTTTTATTCAACATTATACTAGAAGCACTAGCTAGTGCCTTGGGGCAAGAAAAAGAAAAAGCAGGATGATTAGAAAGCAAAAACTATTTCTATTCACGAATTGACCAGAGACCTGTTAGAAATGGTAAATGAATATAGCAAGGTCACAGTGTATAGGATCAGTTTACAAAAATTAACTTTATTCCTGTATACAAGCTGCAAGCATGTGTAAAATGAACTTTGAGAAACTATAATAACATCAACAAATTAGAATACTTGGGAATAAAGATAAGGAAAGATATGGAAGGTCTCTACACTGAAGATTATAAAACACTGATTAGTAAAATTAAAGATGGTCTAAATAAATGAAGATGTCCCATGATAATGGATTGGAAGACACAAGATTGTTAACATGTCCATTTTCCTCAAATTTTCTACACATTCAGTGCTGTCCCATCTATAAATCTTAATAGCTTCTTTTTAAAGAAATTGACAAGCTGATTCTAAAATTCACATACAGTTACAGATTGCCACACAACCAAATAATAACCAAAATAATCTTGACGATGAGCAAAGTTGAAGGACTTACACTACCTGGTTTCAAGACTTACTGTAGTGCAAAGTAAATTTAGTGTCATTCTGGCAAAAAGATACATAGAATACTTGAGTGGAATAGAAAATCCAGAAATATATATAGAGTCAATTGTTTTTTTACAAGGTACTAAATAATCCAATGGAGAAAAGATCTTTTCAGTAAAATATTATGCATGAATGAATGAAGGGACCTTGACTGTTAGGTCACACTGGACACAAACAGTGACTTGAAATGGACCATTAAAAAGCTAAAAATTACATTTTTAAATGATTTTGCCCTTCAGAAACTGGAAATTGAGAGGGAAACCACACATTGGGGAAAATATTTCCTCTGTCTATAGGTAGATAAATAGATACCTGACAGAATTGTAGCTATAATATACAAAGAACTCTTAACAACTAAGAAGATAACCCAATTAAAAATTGGCAAGAGACTTGAACAGATAGTATATAAAAGAATATACAGAAACAGCCAATGTACATGTAAAGGTGTTCAAAATACTTAGTCACCTGGGAAGTGCAAGTTAAAACTGCAATGAGATACCATAACAAATATAGTAGAATAGCTAAAATTAAGATGAACAATACCAAGTGTTGGCAAGAATATAGAGCAATTTATGCACTCATACATTGCTCATAGAAACATAAATGGCACAACCACTTTAGCAAAGTTTGTCAGTTTCTCATAAAGTTAAACAAATACCATATTGGCCCCGCAGTCCCACCCTTACAGGTAATGACCCAAAAGAAATGAAAACCTATGTCCACTATGACTTGTCTATGAACATTCAAAGAGCTTTGTTCTAGTAGCTCCAAACTGGAAAAACCCAAATGTTTATCAACAGGAAAATAAATGAATGAATTGTGATGTAATCAGAAATTGGCATACTATCCAGTAGGATAAAGAAATGGAAATACTAATGCACTGTTATTGATGAAGCTCAAAAACATTTTGCTGAGGGAAGAAAGCCAAGTACAAAAGAGAGCATATGCTGTGACTCTGTATGAAGTTCTAGAATAAGCAAAATTAATCCATAATATAGAAATTAGATCACTGATTTTTTTCAGGTAGGAGAGGGGTACTTGGCTGGGAAAGTGAATGAGATAACTGGGCAGTGGTATACGTGTTCTATATCTTGATCGGGGTGTTGTTGATGATGAGTGTGAATGTTAGCTAAACCACAAACTTAAAACATACGCATTTTTATTCATAACCTCCATTTTTTATAAAAGTGATTGTAAAATACCATTAAAATAAAATTGAGAGACTTTGCTTCTGGTGAAGATGCAGTAGCAGATGCCAGATTTACCTTCCTACCTGAAACAACAACAAAACCAAAACCAGACTATATATGTGAAACACTGGACATCAGGCAATGAAGGACAGGGACTGATCCCTGAGAAATGGGAAGTAAACTGAATGAGCGCCATGATTGCCCCGGCTCACTGGCTTGAGAGAGTTCTGGGGCCACCATAACACAAGGAGGGAGGGACCCAGAGGGAGCCCTGTGACCTTCCACAGCTGAGAAGATGAAGCTAAGCATCTGCAGAAACCAAGGTGGCTAGAGTATGTAGGACGGAGTATCAGAGAGGAGAGAATTGCATAGAAAGA
The DNA here is from genome assembly GCF_002201575.2 of Neomonachus schauinslandi. Lineage (NCBI taxonomy): Eukaryota > Metazoa > Chordata > Mammalia > Carnivora > Phocidae > Neomonachus > Neomonachus schauinslandi. The sequence goes on along the minus strand of NC_058403.1, from coordinate 193,123,547 downwards.
GCATTCCAGAGATGAGCAGAAGGTCCCCCTCAAGATGCAGCAGAGTTTACTATTTAAGCACATGTCTGTAGGAAACTACCCAAGGTTGAAGGAAGAACACTGGGATGGATTATGAAGGATGATGTTCAGTGCTCACACAGGACCAGGAACATTGCCTGTTCCCACTGGCCAGACTGGAAAAACGCCTAATTTGTGGGACGTTGGATAAAGTACTCAAAGGATTTGCCCAGTTACTGAGGAATAACTAGACCTAGATGGGGAAGTGCTCCAGACTGATCCAACAAAACAGTAAAACAAGACATGAAGGATCGGTGTGATCCAAATAACTATCCCAGAACAAAGCACTAGAATATTTATAGGAATACAGCATATCTAATACCCAACAAGATAGAACTTACAATGTCTAGCATTCAATTAAAGATTACTAGGCATGCAAAGAGGGAGAAAAACATGATTTGATCAATCAATTGAAACCAACCCAGAACTCACACAGATGCTAGAATTAGCAAAAAGAACATAAAAAAATCATTATAACTGTATCCCATATGTTCACAATGTTAAATAGAGGCATACAAGGTACAAAAAAATATAGCATAAAAAATCAAGCTCATAAGAATAAATCTAATGAAAGATATACAAGACCTCTTCTACACGCAACTTTGCTGAAGGAAATTAAACAAGACCTCAATAAATGGAAGGATAGATGATCACGGATTGAAAAGCTCGATTTATTGAGATGCCGAAAGCCAGAGAGTATTAAGAGAAGGTGTTTTACTTTGTAAAGAGAAGAAAGGAAGAGAGGGTGGGGCAGATGTAAGTTTGGTTTGATGGTGGGAAGCTGGGAATATTCTTACCTAATTCTTAGTTTCTCTGAAGCAGAAGGCAAGCTTAACTGCTGAGGGTAAGGGGGTAGCTAGCTGGCAGAGTCGTATGTCTGAAGAGCATGGAGAAAGCTCAAGTGAGTCATTGAGAAGGCTCAGATGAACTGGGAGGAAGTGATAGGTTGTGCTGAGATCTTACTTGAAGCTGGTGATGAGAGACCTGCATTGACGTCAGCCTGTCCCAACCATCCCTTCCCCAGGGATGGAGGAGCGTTTAGGTTACTGGCAAGAACTTTACCCAATAGATCACTGACATATCATGAAATCTAAGTTCAATTAGGACTAAAGGAGAGGCCTAAGGAACTGGGAGAAAATGGGTCCAATGGATCGGGCATTTCAGAGAGGTAAAAAAATGTCTATAGTGGGATTAAGGAAGTTGGCTGTTAGGAGGTTATGGTCAGAAGGCAGAAGACTGGGATTTCTGATGAAGTTAAGGATGGTGAACATTTGGGGTGCGGCAGGGATCGGGTGGCTGAAGCAGCATGGAGGGGATGGCTATTGGAGGTTAATAGGTCAAGGAATTGCAATGCTGGAGGTTGGCAGGAGTCCCCCAGGATGATAGGAGCCAGGAGTCTTCAGTTGAGGAGGTTGGCCGAAGCTGACCCCGAGGAAGGGGAGACGGCCATGTCTTCCATTGGTACTATCCCCGAAGGAACAGGGTTTTCTGTGTGATGGACTTTTACAGCAAAATGAAGGAGTAGGTTAATGAAGATGTTAAGAGGAACAGAAAAGCAAGCAACTCCACGTTGAGGAGGAATCCGGAAGGACCGCAAGGGAAGCTGCGCAGTAAGCTCGAGGGTGACCCAGATTTCTATCAAGGCAAAGCAGATGGGGGTCCCTTTGAAGAGGTTGAGGGTACAGGAGCAGGAATTCCAGAGGGCACAGGGAAGGGTTGAAGAGTGAGGGAAAGCCGAGTCACTGACAAGGACGTGTGGAGGAATATGGAGACAGGTGCGCTAGATGACAGGGACTGGGCATTGGACGTGTGCCTTGCGCTTTGGGCAGGCATTTGCTGGTCATCAGCAAAGGGCGCGCAGGCCTGGTGGTGAGGTCTCCTGATGGGGGAGGGTCCTCGGCTGACGGAGACCCTGGCCCACTTGGTCTGGCTCACCCAGCCCGAGGTGTGTGCCAGAAGCTTCAGTCTCTCCAGAGATGCTCTCCAGAGACCACCCGGGGTGCTGGTTATTCCAGCAGGTGTGGAGAGCCCAGCCGAAGGTCGAGGTCTGAGCCTGGCTGGCGGCGGTGGCTCCTCTGGGCAGGGTGATTACCAGTTGCTGCTGGGACTGGTTCCCGCGTGTCATCCTGGTGGGGAGAGCACAGATTTGCAGGGGCCTGGCTGTCGTGCCGGTGCCGTGCTTCCTGCTGATGAGACCTTCCCCAGTGGGCTTCACTTCTCCTGACACTCCTCTTGTAGAGCTGTCCCAAGAACCAAGGAGAGAAACAGATGGGAAGGGGCCTGTAAACCGAACAGACCTTATCAAACGCGAGGTGTGCTCAGTGTCAGCCAGACTGTAGTCTCCCTGAAGGAGGCTGTGTCTGTGCATTTGAAAAGCCTTTTTATTTGCAGTCTGAGCGCTCACTTGCTCGCCACTCTCTTCAGGGCGACGCAGCTTTCCAGGACCGGAGTGGCCCTTGAGGCACTAACCTAATTTCTCTAAGTCTGATTATCCTAAGAGTTGGGTTTGGATTCAGGGATAAAATATTAATCTGTTCAGAACTAGATCGTTCCCTAGAAATTCTGCCTTAAAATAAATCTGGGTCTAAGCTGAGTTCTCCGCTGGTACCTTCGGAGCCTCCAAGCAGTTGCAGCTTTTTGGCTTCTGAGTCCGGGAGGCTTTTGCTGTGTCTGAGGAGTCTAATTCAGGGGGCCATGGCCATGTGCCTGCCCACGTGTGCTCTGCCCTGAGCCCCATCTGACCTTGGATCCTGTGCCATTCCTGATGAGCCAGCTGACAGAGAGACCCAGCCGCCGAGGAACTCCAGGGCCCGGTCTGGGGGCCAGTTGCACGCTCTTCCTGTCCGGCCATCGGTCACCTGCATTTTAGCATCTACTGCACACCCAGCAGCACGTCCTAGGCATAGAGGGGAGGGCTGGCACGTCAGAGAGGGCTCTCCTGAAGAAGCCAGAGTCAGGTTGGCCATTGAAGGGAGGGCATCTGTAAGGACATAAAGAATATTCCAGATCGCAGCAAGTGGCGAGGAAAGCAGGGCCCGGTGCACACGTGTGTTGGAGCCAGGGAGGCGGCCAGGGTGCTCTGCGCTGGCTGGTGTGTGTGTGTGGGTGGGGGGGTGCGCAGAAAACGGCTGCCAAGTTCGGGGAGCCCAATGAGGGAGGCGGGATTTTTTTCTTTAATTGACGGGAGCTGTGGAAGTCTTTGAAACCCAGGTGATGATGTGGGGCCAGGCCTGGAAAGCAGAGCTGGTGCCCTGCAGGGTGGCATGGAATGAGGGGAGAGCTGGAAGGTGGGGAGGGACCTGACGGTGAGGTGAGGGTGAGGTGATGGGCAGGGTGTGGTGGTGGAGATAAATATGAAGGAGTTGATGCAGAAGGCGGTTGGGGGCCTCAGATATGAGAGATCTGTGGATTTGGTTGTCAACTCTGGGTATGGATTGTGTGAGAGAGTTTCCCTTTATTCTTTGTAATTGTTAATAGAGTCACTAAGACAGACGCTAGGCCCTGGGCTAGGTGTTTTATATAGTTTACTTCATTTAGTCTTCTCTAATACCTTACTGAAGTGCTTTTGCCTCGGTCTTACAGATGAGGAAAGCAAGGCTCAAAGAGGTTTCACTTTTCTCAAAGTCACACAGCTAGTAAGTAAGGAATTCCTAGTAAGCTAGAAATTAAATTTTGAGCTATTTCTCTCTGGAGCCCAAGCTGCTTCTCTCATGAGTTGGAAGCTCCTTCCGTGTCAGGTGAGGGGGGCACTTCCTGTGGGACCCTGGCTACCCTGGCTGGGTGTGTGCTGATACATTCTGAGCTGCTGTATTCTTCATGTTTCTTTCCCCCAAATTAATTACCCAAAGCAAAGTGGAATAGTGGAATATGGAGGCTTCAGAGAAATTGGTTTCTTTTTCCTCTTAAAAGTGCTCGTGATGGGGCACCTGTGTGGTTCCACTGGTTGAGCGTACAACTCTTGATTTCGGCTCAGGTCATGATCTCAGGTTCATGAGATCGAGCCCCACATTGGGCTCCATGCTCAGCAGGGAGTCTGCTTGAAATTCTCTCTCTCCCTCTCCCTCTGCCCCTCCCCACTGGCTCGTGCTATCTCTCTATCCATCCATCCATCCATCCATCCTTTAAAAAAATGTGCTTGTGAACAAGTCTTGTGAACAAGTCCCATTCTAGTTCAAGTGGTCCTTTTGGATCCTTTTACTGGGGATGGGTCTCTCTGAATCCCTGAGTGGCCCTTATAATATGCTCCTTCCCTTGTTCTCAACTAAATGTAATGGTCCACAGAGGGCACTTCGCACCCATCCTGCCCTCCAACGAGTAACCCCTCCTGGGAGGGAGAGGCTCCATCTCCTCTGTGTGCCTCTCATCAGCGGGTTTGCCCTTGACATGCATGGCCAGGGGGTGGCACTGGGCTAAAATTCTTAGAGGTTTTGCTTTGAGGACATCCCAACAGATGGGTTTGGTCCCAGCTTCTCCCCTGGCCCGGCGTTGCTTACCCTGCCGTCAGACCCCCTCAGCAGACAGCCAACTAACAGCCGTCACTCCGTCTCAGGCAGCTTTAACCAGGCCCTGAACACAACAGACGGCGTCGGCGCCTAAGTAGGACATGCTCTGGGGGTCGCTGGTACCTTCAAACGTGTTTATTTTTTAATGGTTCTGCCACCCTCCAGAGTCAGACTTCGAGTACACATTTTCCTCATTTTTTCTTTAAAAACTGGAATCTGACAAGTCTAGCGTGAGGTTTCTCAAGTGACTTCTTAAGTAGCAGCATTTGAAGCCTGTCATGGAAGTTAGGCCGTCGGCTTGGCTCATTTGACTGAATGATGTAGTTCATTCAGAGAAAGTGGTAAGAGACGAGAGGGCCCATGTTTTTGAAGAATGCCTCTTAACACACGCTTTCTAAAAACCAGATTGAAACAAGAAATATGTAACTTTTAGCATGCAACCTGCATGGGAAATGTTCTGCTGGAAGCATAGAACGTCTTTGGTAGCCACAGAAACTAACTCTTCAAAGAGCGAGCAGCTTTTCTGGCCCCCGACAAGGAGATGCCGTGACAGGAGAGCGTACCTCATTCTCAGATGCCAGATACACTTTCTTCCTTTCCACGGAGGACTTTTTAAGACTTTACAGGACGCTGGCTGTCTTCATTTCTGTTTGTTTTTTAATGACAACGATGGGTACAGTTTTAGGTGATAGAGCGTTACATGGGCATTTGTCATCAGATACATCCAAGCAGAGCCTACAATCCATGTCTTTGAAGTGGTCGTTATTAACCTAAGACCTGAGTCTGTAGGGGCACCTGGGTGGCCCAGTCGGTTAAGTATCTGACTTCTGATTTCTGCTCAGGTCATGATCTCAGGGTTGTGAGATCAAGACCCACATCGGGCTCCGCACTGGGCATGGCGCCTGCGTAGGATTCTCACTAAGTAGGAAATACCTACTTTGAAAATGGCTCGTCTTCTCAAAAGATGGAAACTCTTTTCTATTTAAAGCATTTTTCATAGACTTTTATGTCCATAAAGGCAGTCAAGGACGTGAAAAGGGGAACGTTGGTTTGAGGAAATCACTTAAGACACCCAAACCTTTATGAACAGAAAAATTAGGACGCACTGACTCCCTTTACAGAAAGATTCACCATGGGGAATATTTCAGTAATAAGTTCCCAAAGAACGGTCATAGTGTGGTTTGCTGGAAATGTGATTGTTAGATACTTTCTCTAGCCTCTTCTGTGTGTAAACAAAAGCCTTCCATTTTCTCTTGTCCCTCTTCCCAGCCCATGGGGCCCTCGCTTCTTGCGGGCCAGTTCCTCACTTGCCATAGAAGACCGCTGTCCCAGATGAGCTCCCCTCCCCCACAGCCCTGTGTCATCTGCAAAGGAGCAGGTCACATGATGGGGTGCTACAGTCCCAAGACCCTCCCCTGGCATGCTGGCCACCTCCTCTCTTGCAAAGACAGCCTCCTGGGGCAAATCCTGGCCTTTTGTGATTGAGGGAAACTGGAAAAAGCTAATGATTTTGATGAACTCTGAAGCCGAGCCAGTGTCACTCATTTAAAATGTTTTTTTTTATTGTGAAACATCACAGCTTGTTGATTTCCTTCCTTCCTTCCTTCCTTCCTTTATAGAACACCTCATTTCCTTGAACAGAAACTGAACTTGCATGCTTTCCAAAAAATTAGATTTAAACATAAAAATATTTTTACTCTATTTCATTTCCTTTATGTCTACATAGGGGAAAGGATTTATGCTTAAGGAAGACTGGCCTCCACTGATCAAAACCAGTGGCTTACTTCTTTGGCTTCCCCAGACTGCCTTTTTATGAATGCTGCGTGTGTGTGTGTGTGTGTGTGTGTGTGTGTGTGTGTGTGTGTGAATTCCTGAGTCCTCTCTTTCCCTGGAAATCTGAGTCCTAGTGATTCTGTGGGCTTTGCTCACTGAAGGTTTTTATGCTTGTTTGTCTTTGTTTTCTCTGGGTGTGCGCACGCACGTGCACACGTTTCAAAGCATTTGTCTACATTTTATTTGTGTGGGTCTGGTTAAAACAAATAGCATTACAAACCAAGAAGGAACCCTATCTCTAAATCAACATGATTTCCAGTGGCCCATTTATTTTATGGGGCGTTGGAGAAATAACAAATTCCGGAGCAAATTGAGTGGCGGCCGTCCCGTGGGATCTGTACAGCCATTTGAACACGGTGGTTTTGCTTCAGGCTAAGTGCTTTCTCTGCCGTCGTGTCGACCGAGCCAGGGCTCCCGTGGCGCAGGATGTCAGGACCTGCAAATCCTGGCAGTGTCAGGGTCTGGGGAGCTCTCTGCAGTGTGGGGCATGTGCACAGGGACTCCCGGGGTTGCGGAGAGGCTGGCTGGTTCCAGGCAGAGTCTCTTCCTGGAGCAGAGCTTCCTGGGGAGTGAGGGACAGCGTGTGGGTGGGGGGAGTGTACTGTCACCTTGGCTAAGCCCGGAGTTGGGGCTCTGGACAAAAGTCAGAATGCTGGGGGTAAATGGTGCATTCTGTCTTGACCCACCACTCCTGATCCTGACCAGTAAGTGTCCAGTACGTACATCTCCTAAGCCAGGAAGCAGAGGGATTGGGAATGAACGCTTGGTTTGGAGCCTGGTTGTCCTGTTTCCTGAGCATGTGACGCAGGGTCAGTAACACTACCTTGTTGAACTTCAACTTTGGCTTCTGTGAGATGGGAGGACACTCCTTGTCCTCCTGCCTGTCCCGCATCAAGGTAGTGAGGAGCCTGGGGGCCAGTGCATGCAAAGATGCTTGGAGGACCCCAGATAGAAATCCCCGTACATAAGAGGTTTGTTTCTGTTATTACTAGAAAGGGGCCGTGACCTGGATGGCTCTCTTGCAGGAAACTGAGGCAGCACCCCCAGCTGTGCAGGCGCAGATTCCGTTGGCACTGCTGTTGGTTGGCAGGTGGGACCCGGCCGGGGTAGTCACGGGTTAGGACTGCTTAAGGCAGCAGTGGATTCAGGCTCTGCCTGTCTCTGAGCCTTCCACTTACTCTCTTCTGTTTTCCTCTCCCCTCTGTGGGGCTGTGCTAGGGCCCGCATTGAGTGCCATGGGGGTGTGGCTGCACCCTTGTTCTGTAGTCAGAATCCCCCCTGGCCATTGCTTCTGACTCCCTCAGCCCTTAGGGCCCTTGATGCCACCAGACGTCTTGGCTGGCAGGACTGAGAGAGGCACCAGGTTGCTGCCCCCGGAAGGGAGCAGAAAATGGGGAAGGGATCACTTCTCAGCAGTCAGGGGTCCGGCTTTCCTTTTGAGCCATAGAGGAGGCCAGGAGGCTTGAGCCACAGCCATGGCTGGACGCAGTATGGGGCAGTGTGTTGCAAGTGCTGCCCTGAGTGAGATTGGGGGGGTGGTGTCGTGTGGGCCTGGGGAAGATACATCCCATGCTCCAGCTTCCCCACCTAGGTGCTAGTCCTCTGCCAAAGGTCCCCATCTCCACGGCCCCCGCTCCGGAAGCTGCTGCTTCCCATGGCTACCTGTTTCATCTTTGGTGCACTTGGACTATTAGAATTTTCTGCCTTATATTGCACTGAAATCAGTCTTATTCTGCTTCCATCTGCTCCCTGGGGCCCGCAGGGGGTCCACTTCCTCTTTTCCATGGCAGCCTTCTGGAGACTAAGGACCAGGAATGTGGCTCTTCTGTGGTGTCTCTTATCTCCCCTCCTGTTTGGCCTTCCTCTGCCCCCTGCTCACCTGCTTTTCCTGAACACATGGGCGTGGAATGTTCACATGGCAGGGAAATGGAGGCATCATCTGGCCCTGGAGGAAGGTCCATGTTCATAGAGAAGATGACGCTGGGTGGGGCCAGAGCCAGGGGCCAGCGTGAGGGGGGCAGAGGTCAAGGTGACCACAGTGTGGGGATGGCCGAGGGTCGGTAATGATAGCCCCCACAGGTGTTCTTCCAAACAGTCTACGAAAGTTGGGAATTTTATCAGAGCCATGTTACTTTTGAACCACATTTTTATTGGTGTTGAATCAACCCTGTCACCCGGTATTTACTGAATACCTTCTGGCTTCAGCACCATTTTCTCCCTATTTTGATCTCATCTTCACATAGAACGCCTATAAAACAAAGCTGGTAAGGACTCTCTCCTCTCTGACTTCTGGTGGTTCCCCATTGCCTACAGGGAAGGAATGCTAATTCTGAATTTGGGATTTAAGGCCCCTCCTGGACTGACTCTAAGCTGCTTCTTGGTCCTCATTCCTTTGTACTTCTACCCTCTTCTTTCTGTCTCTTGTGTCTATGTCGAGTTCCTTGGGAGGGTTGGTTCAGGAGCTAGGTGGGCTTGTCTGACCAAACTCTCTGAGCCTCTGCTTCCTCAGTTTGTGTGTAATGAGGGTGGTAGTGGTCCTTCCGTCACCCCTGATCCTCTGCAGTGAGGATGGGGGTAAGGCATTGGGCTGGGCTCTGTCAGGGATACCTCATTGAGGAGGCCAGCTGAGATCAGGCATACCCCCGTACATCTGTGTCTTGGTGTTCACCAAGTAGAGTGCCCTGGTGATTCAGAGGAGGGCAGAACTCTTCGTTGGGGGGCGGGAGTAGCCAGGGGTAGCCAGGAAAACCTGGGTCTTGATAGGTAAGCTAAAATTCAAAGATGGGAGAAGGCTACTCAGTTGGATGGAGTTCCGTGGACAGAGGCTCTGAGGGTTGAGGAATTGAAAAGAGCATAGCCCGAATACAGGTGTTTTGTTGTTTTTTTTTTTTAAGATTTTATTTATTTGACAGAGAGACACATGGTGAGAGAGGGAACACAGCACTCAGAGAGGGAAAGGGAGAAGCAGGCTTCTCGCTGAGCAGGGAGCCTGGATGCGGGGCTCGATCCCAGGACCCTGGGATCATGACCTGAGCTGAAGGCAGATACTTAATGATTGAGCCACCCAGGTGCCCCACAAGGTGTTTGTTTTAAGGGAAGGAAATGGAGCTGGGATAACCTGTGGGAGAAGGCTAGAAGGCCCTGAGTGCCGGGCTGAGAGGTGTTTGACCCTGGAGTGTTGAGGGCAGCAGTGAGGAGCCCTGAGGCTTTCTGAGCAGAACAACATCAGGATGAAGCTGAGATCTGCAGTGGTGGCCTGAAGTCGAGGGGGCAGCGAACCCTCATGAAACACTCTGGCTACAATTCCTCCAGCTGCCTCAGTGGGTGAGGTGTGTGCAGACTGGCCGGTGTAGATGCTTGGTGGTTGTGATATCCAGCTGACAGGGAGATTCTTCACTGAGAAATTGCTCCTTACGAAGGACATAGACCTGGAGGGAAGATTCTCTAGCAACCTGGAGACAGAAAATCCACCCCATGAGGCCTGTAAATGATAAGGGGAAAGGGCAGGCTGATGGTGAAAGCTGCTCCAAATGGTATGTCTGGGCTAAGACACACTCATTTCATGCTTCTGGGAGATCCCGGGAATCACAGGCTTTCTATCTTGATGCATTCTGGCCTCTTAAGGAGTAGGGCTCATTTTGTGTGCTTTGTACCCAGACTTTCCCACATGCCTACTTGAAGGGGGGCATCATGGGAGAGACAGAGATGTGGAAAGGAAAACATAAGAGATAAACAACATTGTCCATTCCTGGGAAGAGTCTACAATCTAGCTGGTAAGCGGAAATGCATATATGACATAAATTTGCATTTGGTTACTCTGGTTACATTTTTCCAAACACTTGAAAATTTTTTCTCTTTGGAAGTAATTTCCAACTACAGAAATGTTACAAGAATAAGAATAACATAGTGAACAATCCATGTACCTTTCATCTGAATTCTCTTATTAATATTTTATCTCATTTGTTTTTGCTTTTTTTTTGTTTTTTGCACTTTTAAAAAATTTAAGTATAGTTGACACACAGTATTACATTAGTTTTAGGTGTACAACATAATGTTTTGACAAGTTTAGACATTATGCTGTGCTCACCCCAAGCGTTGTTACCATCGGTCACCATACAGAGCTATCACAGTATCATTGACTCTCTTCCCTGTGCTTTGTATTCCCTTGTATTGTATTCCCATGACTTACTCATCTATAACTGGAAACCTGTATCTCCCACTCCCCTTTGCCCATGTTGCCCAAGCCCCTTCTCCTCTCCTCTAGCAACTATCAGTTCATTTGTTTTTTCATTTATCTGTCTATAAGAAGTATGGACTGATTTTTTTTTTAATTATAATTTATTCCTGTTTTTCATTATTTTGGGGCTCAAGCTATCCTAGATTTAGCCAGTGTGAGATACTTCTCTGGCTCTTGTGACCTATGGCATGCCCTTATCATGTTTTTGTTTTGTTTTTAATTTTTATTTATTTGTTTTGGGCACTTCCTTACTTGTTTCTTCCTGTACCTACTCTACCCTAGCCCTGGAATCAGCCATTTTACCAAAGATTCCTGGTTCCTTTTCATGGAAATGGTGTTAGAGAACAAAGTCTGGGTGCTAGGTGTGCTCATAATTACTGGGGTGTCTTTGCTTCCATATCCTTTCAACAGAGCTAGGAAATATATGCATTTATATATACATATACATATGCATACACATACTTATATTTATACATATACATATGTATACATAGATCTTCTAGAAATCATGAATTCACACCAACACCTCTAATTCCAGTCTATTCCCAGAGGATTCTTTCTGGTCTTCCTTTCTTTCATGTTTCTGTGTCCCTCCTTCTCCAATGAGAACCCTAACTCCCAGCAACATGGACACATTTGCTCATTCATTAAGTCCTGTAATATGCCTGGAATGATTTCAGCATTGTTTTTTCCATAGCACTACCAAACACGAAACTCCCAGGAAGAGTTTAGCATTTATTTGCTGTTCTTCCCTCACTCGGTCCTATCCAAGGCTGAGAGCCTACAGTCAAGAGATCCTAAGCTACCTGAGAGCTGGTTTTGTCTTTCTCTTCAGTATAGCTGTGCATTCGTTTGAAATACAATCAGATTCATTTGTCTCAATTTACTTCCAGTTTAGGGGTATTTTCCCTCCATCCCATCCTGTTGATTTAATTAAAAATTGTAATTTGTAGAACATTAACATGGTCCCAGAAGTCAAAACTATAGAGAAAGGTATACTTAACAGTGTCCCTCCTGTTTTGCCCTCCCTTTCCATTTGTCCCTATTCTGCATTTTCTGCTTTATCCTTTGGATACACCCTGAAGTGTAATATGCGTATTTTCTTATTTCCGCTTTTTTCATACATAAAGGGTAAAATACCATGTACCTTTTTGTCGAAGCCTTTCTTATATCTTTTTTCTTTTGATTGAATGCACCATAAATAGAATTCTGATCTGGAGTAAGTAGGCTTCTGTCACATGTTGAGTTGTTAGATTTATAGTCATTTGTAAAAAGTCAGATAGTTTCTACCAATAGCTGTTTTAAATTTACTTTTGTAGTAGTGACTGCTATTTAGTCCCTTAGTAACAAGCTTCAAAAGTGAGTTCTCATGCAAAATGGAGAACTATTTTTTCTTCATCCACTGAGGTTGATGGAAGATTCAGTGGACTTGGGTGGGATTTTTCTGGAGTGGAAGATTTATCAAGATGGGAATGGGTTATTCCCAACGGAGCAGAGAGTGGTATAGGATTGATGAGGCACTGGCTGGCTCGTGGAGTTCACTCTGAGCCTAGGATCCCACGTGTCCTGTGTTTCTCTCAGTTCTGCTGGGATCATGTAGCTTAGAGCCCACTTAGAGCTGTTTGCAATTTTCCTCCCTTTGGTATTGGAGAAAGCTCCTCCCATGGCCTTTTTCATACCCAGATTCAACAGCTAAATATTCTATCTTTCAACTTCACATTTGTCCAATGCTTTGTGAATCCCACAGTATTGTCTTAATCTCTGTGAAACAGTAGAACAGCTCTTATGTCTGTTTTGCAGCTGAGGAAACTGAAGCTCAGAAGAGACTAGTGACAGAGCTGGGACTAGAATCTGGGTCTTCCGCCTGAGAGTCCAGTGTGGTCTTGGTCCATCACAAGGACCCCCTCTGCTGGCCCCTTTTCCTCCTATCTCAGAGCCAACAGGAGGAAATTTATGCTTGCAAATCTCTGTTCTGTCCAAATCAGCAAAGTCACATGTCTGCTGAGTATTAGGCCATTCAGAAACTACCTAAAATCAGTTCTGAGGGTTTACATGAACAATTTTGTTACCTGAACTTGTGTAATAGTGACTGTTATTTAAAACAAATGGGCCATAAACCAGGCAGTGGTTTTTGTTCTCAGAAATTTTACTCATAGTAGGATTTTACCTATATGCATGTGTTATTGTGTCTCGGCAACCAAGAATGTACAACAGTGATATAGATTGTTAGAGTTCTCTCTCTCTCTCTCTCTTTTTTTTTTTTGTATTTCTAATGCAAAAACAAAACAAAACTCATACAATACATTAAAGCAAAATCCTCTTTTGTAAAGCCCTTAAGTTTTTCAGGTAACTCTCTTACTATCTTTGTAATCTTTTTTTTTTTTTTTTTAAAGATTTATTTGACAGAGAGAGAGACAGCGAGAGAGGGAACACAGGCAGGAGGAGTGGGAGAGGGAGGAGCAGGCCTCCCGCCGAGCAGGGAGCCCGATGCGGGGCTTGATCCCAGGACCCTGGGATCATGACCTGAGCCGAAGGCAGACGCTTAACGACTGAGCCACCCAGGCGCCCTTGTAATCTTTTTTAAGAACTCAGATGAGACATGAATCTAGGAATAAGAATACCCTGTTTTTGTTATAACAATGTAAATTTCATACTCCAAGTTCAGAATCAAAACACAGATATTTGGGCTTAGATACTTCTGGCAAACAATAGAAATGAGGCCCACATAGTTGCTCTTTACGATGTATTTAAGAAAACAGATGGCATGATGCATTTTCCTGTTGACAAGTGAACCTCCAGGGCCTCCACTTCATCCTTCAGGGATGTCATGATGGATTGGGTGTGACTTTTTCAAAATTTAAATTAATTTGGTGAACCTACCCAGAACAGAGTTATGTGTGTCCTGTATCTTGGGAAGCCTGGCAGGCCTAGCAGCCCCACATCATCCTGAGGGTACGGTTTGCCTGAGCAGCAAGACCCTGCCTGTGATGGCCCTTCCTACATGAGACAGGAAGGGATTCTCCCTTGGAGGAAAGGGCCCTGGGTGAGGAGTGCAGAAAACATCTCTGAGTCTTAATCAGCTTTTGTTCACCCTGCAAACCCCCTGAAGTCAGCTCCTCTGCAGGCCGGGCTCCCCATCCTTCCCAGAGTGGGCAGGTGGGGATGGATCAGCCCTCACACAGCCAAGGACAGCTTCTGGGGCATCCAAAATGGGGTGATTGGGGAGCAATGAGTGTCGTCCTTTTTCACTAGGCAGAGGGTGGCACTTTGGTGAGGATTCTGGTTTCTTATCTGAAACAGCAGCATCCCTGGGCTTTCAAGTTCAGTCCTTCGACAGCCCAGAGTGGAGAGGGAAAGGGAAGAGAGAGAAGAGGGGTTGGCTTTATGTAAGCAGATAATTTCCCCCTTTGTCTGCTGGGTTAGTTGGGTTGAGTTGGGTCGGGTTGGGTTGAGTTGGGTCGGGTTGGGTTGAGTTGGGTCAGGTTAGGTTGAGTTGGGTTGGGTTGGGTTGGGTTGGGTTGAAAAGGTCCCTGATAGGGAGATGTGCCAGGGCTGGAAGGAAGGCAGAAGGAAGGCAGATGTAACCTCCATCAGAATCCAGGGCTGTGTGTGCAGAAGCTGTGCTGCCTGTGATCTCATCTGCTTCCTTAGCAGCTTTTTAATAGTACTTAGGAAATCCATAACTCATGTAGCTTGGCTCCTATAGCCATTCCTGGTTGGAAATACAGATGGTTCCTTGGATGTGAAAATTGGGTAATCATCCACCTGACTCCCAGGCTTGCCTGAGCAAATGTAGGATTCTGTATGTACATGTAGATGGAGGATTGCAGACACGAAAGATGGAGTAAACAACAAGCAGTTGGGAATGTGTACACGTCTGCCAAAGCCTTTCCAGGACAGGTGTTCCCATAAATGGGCAACAAATCGTACTGCCTCTTCATCTCCTACGGGGAAGACTTTTGGGGGAAGATCATGGCAAGAAAGCGAGGGTTACGGATGACAATAGTGCTTCACCGGTGCCCTGTTTCCTGTGTGGGAAGGGAGAATGGGGCTGTGAGGTGGGTCTGCCCCGACCCTGTCCACTGCTCTGGCTGGAACCTGCAGGTACTGCTAGGGGAACCTGCTCCCCCTTCCTGGCTCTCAGTTTGGATGCGAGGGTCAGGAATGCTGTGTTTGGCTGAAGGTATTGAAGAAGCCCTAAACTTGGTGTGTGCGCTCTCTGGCCAAAGCGTAGCCCTCCCGGGTCCCTGCTCTTTGACGTGTGATGCGAGCTATCCGAGGAGGCTCTGAGGGAGGTGGGACATCTCTGAGTTCAGGCTACTGGGGTGCGGGGGGCGGCGGGCGGTGGGGGTCAGGAGGCCTGCCACGACAGCATGTGGCGTTTGGGGCCTGGACTCCTTGGGATCTCGGGATTGTTCGTTTCCTAAGAGACAGCGCATGTGTGTTGGTGTGGTCTCTGCAGCTCTGACACCCACAGTCTTGCTTAGGAAGACACTGTCCTATGTCCTGTCCCCGTGTGTGGCCTCTCTTTCTGTGCTCGCGTGGCTGTACTCAGTGCTGTGTGTCCTGCCACAAGACTGTTGTGCGGCAGGGCAGATGGCTCGTGGTCCAGGTCCCCGAGGGCGTCCTCACGTGTGCGTGTTCTCTCTGCCGCCCTCAGAGAATTCTCAAAGGAAAGAGAGAAGGCTAAAGCCCGGGGAGATTTCCAGAAGCTCCGGGAGAAGCAGCAGCTGGAGGAGGATCTAAAGGGCTACCTGGATTGGATCACCCAAGCAGAAGACATTGATCCTGAGAACGAGGAAGAAGGAGGAGAGGAAAGCAAACGAAACAGTATGTAGCACCTTCCTACTCCTGACCAGACAGAGCTCGGGGGTGATTCAGGCGCCCGCCGGGCGGAGACGTTTCAACCCCCTGACCCGGCCTGTGAGGTGGGCGGCCTCCTCTCAGCTACCCAGTTCCTTCTGCCCGCTCCTCAGAGAGGACAGGTGCATTTACACTGACTCTGAGATTCCGCCTGAGGCTTGGGTTTTAGATTTGTGCCTGGTCACAGGGTCAGCCACACTCACTCATTGGGAATTCGGGGAGCCCCTTCTGTGGGGGCACCAGCCATGGTAGGACGCATGGTGACCCTACAGCACGGGAGCTGCGGCTTCTTCCCTGTGGAGCGAGTCGTGTTACTGGACAAGAACTTGAAGAGCAGGGTCCGTCTCCATCCTCGTGCCCCCTGGAATGGCTCCCACCTGTGCTCCACATGCAAAGCCAGATGCTTAGCCCGTCAGGAGCTGGGAAGAAACCAGTTCAGCAGTCTGGGCAGGGCAAGGAGGCATGTCAGTCGGCATGGCTCCTTGGAGCCCACTCCCCTGGTAGCCCACTGTGGCACCAGACCCCTCGGGCACTGTCTGCAGCAGGAAAGCCCGATGCCCAGCGACCCCTGGAGTTCATTACCATCGTCAACCAAGGTGTGTCTTTTGCCACCTACTTTCCCCTATAGATGTGCTCTTACTCTTTCCGGGTCATCTGTGCCTCAGGTAAAAGCAGAAATTGAAATTCAACAGTAGATTTGACTGAGATGCTTGTGGTTTGTTTCAAATCTAGAGTAGCTGATAGTAAGGACCGAGAACCTATCTCAAATGCACTTGTCCCTTGAGAGGCCTGGGGAGCCAAGGTGGGTCCCACCTCGTGGAAGATGGGTGAGTGAGCTCTCCTGGGGCAGGGTCCCTAGGACGTCATGTAGTCACTCCTTCATTCAGCAAGGCGGGTGCTGGTTGCTGGGGGCGCTTCTGGATGCATCCCGAGGCCTATGCATCCCGAGGCCTATGCATCCCGAGATGCAGCCCAAGGGGACAGAGACGCAGGTCGTGAGGAGTGGCAAGCTGTATGTCTGGTGCTGAGAAGGTGAGGGCTGACTGCAGGGTTCCAGCAGGGAGCTGTGGGGCATTGGCCTCGAGCCTGGAAGGATGGAGGGGTCTGAGGTCGGTCAGTGTCAGGAGAAACATCCCGAGCCACGGCAGAGGTGTGAGGAGCGCACAGGGGTGGTTCATTCCTTAGGCTGGTTGGGGGAGATGGGCGGGGGGCTGGGTGGGTGAGGCCAGTTGGTGCCTCCTCTGTAGGCAGCTGATCATGCAAGTGAAGGCTGAGTGGCCCATGGTTGACTAAGATGGCCTTTTGGTTGCTTCTAGCTGGGGACTCTGGGTCTGTGCTTCCATCGGGAGTGTGGGTTTCCTATTCTCACAGCTGTAAATGATGGACTCAGTCCTGTGTGCTCCTGGGGGGCCAGCAGGGTGCAGACTCCTCCTCTCCCCTCCCTTCTGCTTCTCAGTGTCACTGGTGCTGCTCCCTCGAGAAAGAGACTGGGGACTCAGTGCCTGGGCATCAGGAAGCTGCCGGAGGATTTCTAGAGCTGCCTTTGTGTGCTGACTCTGAGATTGGAGTTCATACGGTGCTATTCCTTCCAGTTCCAAACATGGTGATGTCCTCTGGGTCACTGGGTGTAAGAAGGGTGTCTGTGTCTTCAGGGCATTTGAGTCTGAATCCCCATGGTCTTCTTGCAGCTCCCGCGTCTACCATATGGCCCGCAACAGGCTGTATTTGGAGCAGGGGGAATCGTTTCCAGACTGCAGCTTCCATGCTGACCTGGGGGGCGGGGGGTCTGCCAGCCATGTCCTCCCTCTCCTAATGTAGCATGTCGTGTGTCAGCCAGAGCACGGCCCCTTCCTTTACCAGTTGAGATGTGTCTGACGGGGAGCTGGGTGAGCCTTTCAGGCGGTGTCTTTTCATCTCTTCATTGGCCCGGCTTTGGCAATCGGGTCCCCATCCGTGCTGCTAGAATCAGCTGTGGTGAGACTGCTTGTGGCCTGTGGTTTGAGGAGCGGGCATTTTCACTGGACTCAAAGCAATGTCTTCTGAGAGTCCTGAGAGCTCTCGCTCACTTTGTCTTAGCCCAGTACTTCCTGTGCCCTGCCACCATGTGTATAGGACCTGGCCACATGATGACAAAAATCTGTGCCTCTGCCTTTGGAAACCTAGCTGTGGAGGGAAGATGGAGAAGCGTAAGATGGGGACAAGCTGGCCCCGTGATCAGGGGCCAGCAGTCTGCTATGGGAGCCCCGAAGGGCACAGCGAAGCAACCTGGGGCGGTGGGTTGGGGGGGGGATGCAAGGGGGAGGCTCCCTAGAGGAGGTGGTATTCCTGCTGAGCTCCAAGGAGTAGCAGCCTGTGGTTTCAAAATATATGGGGGAGAGGGGAGTATTTCTTAGGCTGGGGAAAGGGCACGAACGAGGGACAGAAAGTTATAAGTGTTCCAAGCCCTGCAGTGCATTGCTTAGTAGTATAATCAAGGCAAGAAATAACAGCCCTTTAAAAGTTGTAGATCCTCAGAATTCGCTTTTTCACCAGGACTCCTCACCTGGTAAAGCCGCGCCGAGTCTGGAACGGCAGCTCTGTGGTTTCTGCTGTGCACAGTACTGTGTGGCTCAGCCTGGGGGACCAGCTTGACATTCCATCCAGAAGAGCGCATGCTTCTGTGGGGTACTCTTGTCCTTTTTCAGGCTCATTTTGCCAGATGCTGAGTTTTCCTGTGGAGTGAGGCTCTGATTTCCCGAGTCACCGGATTCCTGGAGCATCAGTGATTTGGGTCTGAAAGACAGACCTAGCTCCCAGGCTGTGGGAACCATGTAGGGATTTAACTGACTTAAGACGAGAGCCCCAGATCTCCTCCCAACGAGGAAGCGGGCCTCCCTGAATATATTCCCGGCAGCCCAGACCTTCTGGCCAAGGAGAGCTGCTGGGGTTTGCCTGGGACATCCTGTGGTTGCCGGCTATTTTCTTCCTGTCACAGCAAGAAACCCCGGGGTGGGGGGAGGGTTTCCACAAGGCCTACATCGTCCCCCTCCCTAGCTGACAGCGGTTGATGTACCACCTGCACATGTTGTAAGCAGTGCGGCGTGGGCATGGCCATTGCCAGTGTGCTCCCTGAGTGTGTGAGATCCAGGCCTGCACACTTAACACTGCAGCCCTGCTCCTGTATGTTCTCGGGGAGAGGGGATGGGGCACTCCCTAGGCATCCTGGCTTTATCTGTACTGCCCTTTTCAGCTGGGTCCTGGATGGGATTGGGGCAGGTTCCTTCCAGACATGAGAGTTAAGTGACAGTGTGGCAGGAAGCCTTGCTATAGCCAAGTCTCAGCCTGTACAAGCAAAGGTGGGAGGCCTCAGGAGCCGTGGATAGCAGGTGTCATGAGCCTTTGGAGGTAGGGGCTAGACAGCATGTTGGTGCCCCTTCTCTGGAATTGGCTGCCATTGAGTTTTGTGACTCGGAATTTGGACTTGATTGATAGGCACACTACCCAATGTCTCTGAGCCCCTGTTTCCCTGTCTTCAAGAAGGGGATAAATACGACGATCGACTCTGAAAAACAAACAGGGTTCTAGAGGGGAGGGGGTTGGGAGGATGGGTTAGCCTGGTGGTGGGTATTGAGGAGGGCACATTCTGCATGGAGCACTGGGTGTTATGCACAAACAATGAATCATGGAACACTTCATCTAAAACTAAGGATGTAATGTATGGGGATTAACATAAGAATAAAAAAAAATTTAAAAAAAAAAAAGAAGGGGATAAATATTTGCCCATGGGGTTGTCGTGAGGATTAAAGTTTGATAACTGGCAGGAGTCACTGTAACCGTAGGAGTACTGACTACTGTAAAACTTGACCTAAAGAGAATAATTCTTGCAGAGCCTCCTGGACCTCTAACCAACCTCAGGCTAAGGACCCCTTTTAGGACCATGTCCCTATACTCTCCTGTTCAGAGACTATAGAGTTCTAAAGTACTGATGGAAAACAAACCCATTGACCAGTCATGTTGGAGATACCAAGGCATGGCTTTCTGGCTCAACATCCGTCTGTG
This sequence comes from Neomonachus schauinslandi, assembly GCF_002201575.2. Taxonomy (NCBI): domain Eukaryota; kingdom Metazoa; phylum Chordata; class Mammalia; order Carnivora; family Phocidae; genus Neomonachus; species Neomonachus schauinslandi. Next base: position 193,104,017 of record NC_058403.1, on the reverse strand, counting down.
GTTTGTTGATGCTTGCTGTCAGAGAGCAGATGTCAAATCCAGTGCTTGGAGATATGCACACCTCATCTTTTCTCTCTGATCTACTAAATGTCCCTGTCTGTGGTACCCAGTTCTGGCTGTACATGACAGTCACCTGGGGAGCACAGATGCATCCTGGTGCCATACTCCCCACCTCCCCCCGAAGAAGACTTGTCTGTGTGCAGTGGGACCCAGGCATGGCTTTATGTGCTGCTCCCTGGAGGTTCCCGAGTGAAGCTGGGGTTGGGAACTCCTGAATGCCATCACACTGAATATCACACTGTTTCAGGCTTTCACTTGAAGGAAGCCAGAGGGAGAGGCGGTCGGGGCCGTACCTGGGCTGTCTGCTGGGTACGGTGACTGGTAGCCCTAGCTTTGTGCATTCGTGGAATATTTAGAATGTCCGTTCTATAAATTTGCTGTTAGGAAGCTGGTGTTACATGGTTAATTGAATGGACAAAATTCCCTTGGAAGTTAGTTCCTAAGCATTTGGGACATTTTCAAGGATAATTTATTTAACTTTTTGCTGAGCCTCAAGTTTCTTAAGAAACCCTGCCAAATCTCAAACTGATTTTTTAGATGTATGCAGCTGCTTCTGTGTTAACAATGGCGTTTTTCTAGGGCCATTAAAATCTGGAAGCCTAAAATTCTATTTTAAACTCTTCTCATTGTCAGTGATTAGTCTTTTTTTTTTTTTTAAAGGAAAAAAAAAGTCATTAAAAATAATGAAATTGTTTTAAAGGGAGCTCATTCTAAAATTCTGGCCAGAAAAGCAGGGCCGTTTCACTGTGGGAACTATTAATGATCAATAATCTCTGTAAGTGGGGATACGTGATGCCCACAAGGAGATCTCCTCTTCTTCAGAGGTCCTAGAGGCTGCCCCTTCCCTCCCCCCGCCCAGGAGTCCGTGCCCAAGGTTGCCACAGCTGTTCACCTCCCTTCCGCGTGTGCCCCTCGGGTGCCTTTTACTGAGATGTTTGATTTGGGGACGGGCAGGAAATCAGGGATGGCATAGCTGTTTGCAAGCACAGGGCATGGAAGTGTGTTGGTCCAGTTTCAAAGCTTTTGTCTTCAAAGTACGACTTATCAAACTGCTTTCATTATAGTTAAACTAGCTCAGGGTGCAAATTCAGAATGGAACACATTCCTTTGAAAGCTGTAAAACAAATAGCAGCAGTTAGAGGTGCATGTGTCAGGAGGGTTGCCCTGTCCCAAGAGGTTGCTGGAAGTGCCTCTGACCAGGAGAACAGGGGTGGGCCCAGCGCTGGGGGCGGCTGGGAGACCCCCCCTCCGTTGGGTGGGTGGCATGGGGAGCAGATGCCCGCCCTGAGTAGGTCTCCTAAGAGCTGGAGGGAGACAGACTCAGGGATGGGCACCCCAGCATGGATGTGAGGAAAAGGCCCTCTAGCCCCCAGGTTTGTAGAGTCCAAGTCAGGGTTGTGTGTGTTTGTTTTTAATATATTTTAATTGCAAAAGTAATATTTGCTCATTGCCAAGAATTCATATAATATCAAAGTGTATAAAGGATGAGAGAACCAGACTGGGCAGTTGGGGGCCTGTTCTTTCCGCAGCCTGCACGCAGTTCCCCACCGTAAGATCATCCAGCTCGGATGGTGCAGCCACTTGCCTTTCTCACTGAACGATGTGTGCAGACTGTGAGCTCCTCGGGGGTAGGAACAGGGTCTGTTTCTGTTCTCCATTGTGTGGCTGGCACCTAGCGTGATCCTTGTCACACATAGGTGTTTCCAGTGATTATTTGTTCAATGAAAGAATGCAGAATAAGAACATCTCATATTTATCAAGTGCTTCCTATGTGTCAGACGCTGTTCTAAGGGTCAGGGGTGCACAAATCCATTATTCCTCACAGGGCTCTGGGAGGCAAGAACTTGACAGATAGGGAAATTGAAACACAGAGACATTAAGTAGCTTCCCAGGGTCACATGCCCATCAAGTGGCCAAGCTAGGATTTGAACTCAGTTTCTGCTAGTCTGCAGATGAGCCACCATTAATCCCCGCAGATGCATACACCTGTGTCTGCACACACGTGTTCACATTCTTGTGGGAGAAAGTGCCAGAAAGGGATTTGCTGGGTCAGAGAGGATGCCTGTTGGTACCCATTTTACATTCCCACCAGTCGTGCTCGCGAGTGCCCGTGTCCTCATGTCCTTGCCCACTCAGCATTCCTTCCTCTTTCCCTACTGCCCCTGCAGCTCCCTTCCCTGAGCACGGGGCCCCACCTGAAGATTAGCCCACTGGCTGATATTGTGATATCCTGTCCCAGAGCCAGAGGGAGATGGAGACCCTAGAATCATTCTTCTTGTGCCTTAGTGGCCGCAGGGGAGTTATACCCGTAATGGCTGACCACGCCTTGCCGACACCTGTGTTACCGTATTTACCATTTACCACTCACTAAGGTAAGCAGAGGCTTAGCAAAAGCAGGTCACCTGTCCGTGCTTATCCAGTCAGGAAGTGGCAGGGCTGAGATCAGACCTGGTCTGTCCAAGTCCAGAGCCCACCTTGTAAACCCCCACATGTCCTTCCCACACTCGCCCAGCTGGTCAGCACCCAGGACTCCTGACCTCGGCTGAATGCCTGCTCCCAAACGCCCTTCTTGGCAGGGTGGCCAAACCCTGGGGAGCTTCGTCCCCGGTGGGTTAGTTGGTTGGTTACTTAGGACAGGTCCTTTAGGGACAGGCATTTGGTATCCTCCCTATAGAAAGTGCACCTCCCCTCTACTGGTCAGACCCCAAACTGTAGACGTCCACGTAGGAGAACAGTTAGGGTTTCCGTATCAGAGCCCAGGGCTGCGGCCACCTCTCAGGTCCTCCGGCCCTGTTTGCGTTGCTCTTGCCGCCCTCTACCGAATCATAACAACATTGCCTGTGTTCCACCTGAAGGAGTCACAGTGGCCGACCTGCTAAAAGAGGATAAGAAGAAAAGGAAGTTTTGCTGCTTTCACCAACGCAGGGCTAAAGATCACGGTAAACGACCGAGGTTGAACTTCCCGTCGGGAGACTCCTCTCCCGAGGCTTCTGGAGCCTTCTCCTTGCACATAGGCCTGGTGTGACGTGCATGTGTGTGCCCGTGTGGTGTGTTTATAAGATGCCTATGTTTTAACCGCTTGATTCCTTTGAAACTTGGTCATGTTGTTTTCTTCTTGTCTTTACCCCAAATGTGTGGTTTTGCCAAGACGGCATTGCAGTTTCCTTTTTGTTTGAACTATACCTTTTAAAGAAGCAGCTGAACCCACTCAGAACATTTATTTAATTAAGCATGAATATTCTTAGACTGGAAGACAGACTTCTTAAACAGTTTTCCCCAATGATGCTTTTTCATCTAAACTGTTTAGAAATTCCAGTGATCTTATTTGATTGATTTTGATTTTCCAGGTTACATTTTTCACAGGGCCTGTTGGTTTTCCACCCTCTGGCTGGTTTGCCCGGGACATACTAAAGCTAGTAGTGCGGGTTTCAAGAATGAAGTTAAAAACAGACTTCTAGGATGCGAAGATGGGGGGGGGCACTTGCCTTTTGTGAGCGGGGATGAGGACAGGGCTCATGTGGGAGCACAGTTCATTTTCAAGGTCTGCTGTAAAAAAGAATGCTAAACGCAGACCCTCACTGGAAACCTGGGGTCAGTGTCAGGACCACCTGAATGCAGAGCAGTTAATGCAGACAGCTGGTGTCCTGTCCTGCCTGCCAAACCACCACCGCAGCCTTACAGCAGTGCGGGGCTTTGCCTCTGCACCCCACACGGTTTACCTAGTTGCTTCCCCTGAGGTCGGCCCTGGTCGGTCGACTCCGAGGAAGAGTCGATTTGACTGTAAATAGGGCCACCAAGCCAACTGCCAAGGGAGCAGAGGGGACACACTGCACTGTTCGCTTGGTAGTAGCCTCTGCCGTCATGGGAACGTTGAGCTCGTAGGTTGTAGGAATTGGAACAAGCCATGGGTGGTCGGACTGAAGGCTTTTGGAGTGGACGAGAACGGAGTATCAGACATAAGCCCCTCGGCCTCTGGAGAGCACATTGTGGGCCTGAGATGAGAAGGAAACTGTGTGGGGGTGGGCAGCCGGTTAGGGGCCGGGTGGGGGCTGGCTCACGTAGGCTTGGTGTCTGCAGAGGTTTGTGAAGAAGAGCTGGCTTTGGTGCAGCCCCTGGAGGCCTCTGCAGGAAGACTGGGCTTCAGGTAAGCAGGAAATATTGTCACTGACATAAGACAAAACCATTTTCAAAGACTGACGGAGGACCCTGGCCCTGGGCCGGCTACCGCGAGAAGATGAGTGGTCTGTCCCCAGAAGAGAAGAGCCCTCTCCTTGGGCACGCAGGTGCCCGTCCTCCTGAGCAGGGGCTCGCGCCTTGTGATTTTTCAAGGATGTTTTGCTAGCTTTCTCAGGCAAGTGGAGAGAGGAAGAAGCCTCATATTTTCAGGACACTTTATATTTTGAGTGGGGGAGGTCTTTTATAGACTGAGATGCCCAAGTACCCCAAAGAAGGCCCCTGATGAGGCTGGTGGAGCGAGGGCCCTCATGGGGATACGGTGCTCCCCATGTCATTAGTCATACAGAAGTAATTATTGTCAGGGCATCATTCATGCTTTAGACACAGAAACCTTGGTCTGGCCTTGACCCACATTCTCCGAGAAGAGGCTGACTTCTTCACAGCAACCAGAGTCTGTTACCTTGTGACGGCTGAGGGCGTCACTACTAGCAACCATGGGCAAATTCCTTCAGGGGATGTCATGGCACTGCTCATGCTTGTCATGCAAATAAGATTAAAAAAAAAAACAAAAACCCACAAGACCTTGGCTTCGGATCCCCTGTTCCCAAGGAAGGCGGCCATGACTGCCATTGCTCAGTTGTCCAACCTCATGCCCCCACCCGTTGAGAGGAAGGGATCAGAAGGTTTAGGCTGCTCAGGTTTGGGGACAGATTCGGAGAGGCATCCCTGACTATGCAAGAGAGCCTGTCCTGTCCAAGAAGCCCAGGACATTCGTGAAGGAGGCTGTTTGGTGTGCCAGGCTCGAGAAGGATGCTGGGGTGCTCTGTGCTCAGTTGGCATGGGTCCCGGGGCTCCCGGGGCTGGCTGAGGACTCTTGGGGGGCTGCTCCCTTCCCCAGCAGCTCTGCCTGGAGGAGACTTGGGAACGCTTCTTCTGGGCAGGCTTCTGGATTCCTGGCAGCCCTTCTGAAGGACAGTGGGCAGGGGCTTCACAACACTGCTTCCCTGCTCTCTCTTCTCCGAGCTGGGGGAGTGCAAGGGAAACCCCCTTGGTGCTGGTGGTAAAACCAGACAGACAGCCTGTGGGTGTTTCCTCTTTAGAGCAGTTCAAGCAGGTCAGAGTTGTAAATGGGTCTTACAGATGATATCACCCAACAGCTCCTCTTCTAGATTGGCCAGCTACACCCACGGAGGAAAAGGGAAGGGACTTGTCCCCACGTTACCGGTGACAAAGGCCAAGCTTCTCTGACATTCCTTCTTGTGTCTTTTGAGCTGAGTAGCCTCTGTCATGGAAGGATTGGAGATTTTGCTGTGCCTGTTAATAGTGAACATAATTTTGGGGCTGCCTACTTGCAGCCACACGCAGACTCATTCACCGTGTATGTGGGTCCACTTGTCCATGAAAATGCTAGTTAGTTGTGCTGGCCTGAGAAATGGCGTGTTTCCCCCATTTATTTTGTGTGGCATTGCTGGTGATAGCATCCGGGCCCAGCAGCAGATCTTGGCAAAAATGTGGCACAGCATCCGCAGAGAGCGCTCCCAGCGGGGCCCCGCCTGCGGAGGCTGGGGTGGCTTTCGTCTGCAGTCCAGGGCCCGCTGGGCTGCTGTCTGGCATCACCTCCTCCCCGACAGCAGCCCTCAGGTCCTTTGCTCAGCCGGCCCACATTTGAAGCCTCGGGGTCTGCCCTGCAGCTCCTCTCGGAGATCCCAGTGCCTGGAGGAGCTTGCAAAGCATTAGCCCTGCGCTTCCCCAGGTTTTCAGCAGGCAAATTGCAGTGCAGGTCAGCATCCCATTCTAGGCACAGGCTTGTCCTAATGCCTGGTTTCACCCCAGATTCTGGAAATAGTTTTAGAACTTGTATTTTAAAAAACTGCAAACTTGCTCCACAGAGCTCTCAAGTTCCCTGGAATGTGTGAGGGAAAGGATTTACAGCTGCTCTGCATGCAGATGGCCCCTTGGCTTGCTTCTGCCTCTAGATGACATGATGGGACTTGGCGGGGGGCGGGCGGCGGGGGGAGTCTCAGCCTGCATCCCTAACTAGGCGAGCCGCTTGTCAGCCATTCTGTTGAAACTGTCCTGAAGGGGACAAAGTGCTCCCTCTGCACGGGGCAGCCATGAGGCTATGGCAGCCAGTTGGGGAAAGGGCTTGTGTTCCAGGAATTTTCCCGTGGGCTTACTTACGTGGATTTTCATAAAGTCCCAATAGTCACCACGGTGGCTTGACCCTTGTTCTCTCTCTTTGTTGGGGTGGTCTCCTGGAGGTGGTCTGGCTGCATACCAGGTTTCAGGGGTTTAACTGAGGTCATCAGGACAGCAAACCAAGACTGATGGAGAATAGGCTTGCTTGGCTTTTGGAACTTTTAATGTGTGGCATTTTAAGGATATGCCAATATATACCAACACGTACCAGTATATTAAGTATAATTTTAAGGGCATACCAATATACATGTCAACATATACTGATACCAAAACATATCCTAGTGTATTTAAGCACATACCACAAGCCCAGGGGGCGTGGCCAGGTGGGAAGCAGGAGAGCTTTCTCACACCTGGACTGTGCGTCCCAAGGCCGGTTGGTCAGGTCTCTCCTCTGTGAAATCACGGAGCTGCTTCATGTGATCTCAGAGGCCCGTCCCGGTTCTAACAGTCTGTGATCCTCCTGTCCTGATAGTAAAAACATAGATGAAGTCCCAATGGGACTAAGCGAAGTGAAACTCGTATCAATTTTTTATCACTAAATATAAGGAATGCCCAGTACAAGTGAAGGGTGAAATGCTTATGTACAAACAAGCTCCTTTTGCCCACTGGGCCTGCTGTCTCCGTACTTTGGGGAAAGGAAGTGCTCCCCGGTGACCGGGAGGGAAAGGCTGGAGCAGAGAGAAAGGCTGCCAGGGCCCCCCACCAGAGCCTGGGTCCTCTGCTCAGGTGAAGGGACTGGATCATGGTCCATTTCCGGGACCAAATGAGGTCACCCAATTCTAGCACAGTCACTGTGCTCTTCCTCTGCCTCCCCCTCACTCAGCTCTGGTTGATGTCATTCCGGAATAGGTTGTTTGTTATGGGTGCGTGGCTCTCTCGGTGTCTAACCATTAAGACAGAAAAGTTACTATCTCTACTGCAGGCAAAGTCAGACAGAAATGACTCGTCCGAGATAAAAAGATACAAACCATGGTTTGTTCGCAGACGAATCCATCCCCCTGCCTACTTCACAGCCAAAGCTGACTCAGGCGTGTGGAAGACTGTTCACACTAGGTGTCTCTCTGCAAGAATGGTCAGAGCAAAGGGACCCTGGGTTTGGGCCAGCATGGAGTGTCCCTTTGCTTCCAGGGAGCTCCAGGAGAGCTTTCTTGAGGTGACAACTACCATGTCTGAGCCTCACCGATTGCCTGACACTGTGGACCCACATAGGATGACCCAGGACTGTGGGGAAAACCCACCATGTATTTTATCTCACTCAGTTCTGCCAATAGCCCCAGATGAGAAAATGGAGCATTGGAGAAGTTCAGCCACAGAGGTGGGGTTAAACTGGGATCTGGCTGATCCGAGTGTCCACTTTTAGCTACCGAAGGATGGAGTCTGCCTGGGGGGGCAGGGAAACTTCTCTCCATCAGTGCAGCCTTGACACCATGCCACACCGTTAACCTCTCTTAGTTTCTGTCTGGGGAGTTCGCCTTTGTTTCTTATCTTTCTCCCCACTTGGTTCTCATGTTCAGGGACTAACTAGTACATTTCATTCACTAATAGCTGGCACGGAGCTAGAAATGCAAAATGCCCCCCACCCCGTAGGCAGCATGTGATTTATCTGCTTTGATCGGATGGTTGGAAAAAAAGAAGCTTTAGGAATGACATACAGCAACTGCACTGCTCTTGTCCCGGGACAGGGCCCCAGAGGGTAAAAAGCCACAGTGACTTAGCCTGTTCAGAAGAAGTTTGCTCTTTTGGAAAGAATAATTACAGATCTAGGATGATTAGTAGTAGAACCGTGAAACGTTAAACGGTGAGAGGCAGAAGTGGCCCTCGAGAGTGTGGAGGGAGCACCACCACTCTCCTCATGGGACATTGCAGCCTGCAGAGAGGTGAGATTGTGCCCAGCTCAGTCAAACGTTAACCGGGGCCCCCCACTGACCCCCACTCCTGCCCCGGGTCACATGCTCTCAACTGCTGGCCCCTTAGTGGCGACAGTAACTACCAAGAAGAGCGTTCCACAGAGATGACTCACGGTCATATTTGTAGGAGTCTCCCACTGTGATTTTCTTTGTCACTTAAGACAAGGGTGACCTATGGGAGGAGCCCATAGCAGTGAACTTCATTGAATTTTACAACGTTTTTGTCTTTTCAAGTCAGAGCATAAATCAGTCCTGGAGACGAGAACTGCGTGAGCAGCTTTGTGCCTGTGTGTGTGTGTGTGTGTGTGTGTGTGTGTGTGTGTGTGTGTCTTTACGGAGTTTTTGTTAAAGGTTTTTCTGTGGTTTGATTGTGTAGGATTTTTGGTTTATTTTTGACAGGTTTTTACGTGGAATTGTAAAAAAAGTGAATCAAAGTTAGTAGTTGGTTTCTTTTGACTTAATTGAGGAGGAAAGATTATTCTAAGAGAATATCAGTAGTGTGACGTAGGTCTGTCGTTTTGCTCGTTTTGTCTTTGCTGCCTTTGTCTAAATGCTCCCGGACACGGCTGTGAATCTCCCACCCGGGCAGGCTCAGTTCCTTGGGTGCCCCCAGAGGGAAAAGGACTCTCTTTGGTGCCCTCAGAAGAGATGTTTCTCAGCTCTCTGGGCCTCTCAGGTCAGGCCCACCTTCATCCTTGTCATTCACCGTGTCCCTCGCCTACACAGAGCTCACTGACCCAGCTCCCCTGGCCTCCGTGCCCGGGCTGGCCTCAGAATCTCCATCACAGCACTAAGAACCACTACCAGCTTTTGCAGATCCAAGCGGAGGCATCCTTGCTAAGAGGAGCCCACAGGGGGGAAGGCCTTCCTGTTGATACCACAAGGTCTATAAAGGTGGTCGCTACAGGTCAAAAAGATGCATCAGGGCAAAAAATGCACGTGGTTGGGCGATTCTCCCACATTTCCATCTTCAGGACCCCCTCTCCGAACCCTAGAGCAGAATTTGTTATTCCTTACTGTGTGTTTCTAGAACTCCTTGCATGAGTTCTAGAAAAGAGGTGGCTCTTTTTGTAGTTCATGGAAATCCATGGGTTTTCCAGGGCAGGTGCAATTCTTTGTGCCCTCCATCTCCTTCATGGCCCGGCTCCAACACATTTTTAGGATGCTTATAAGGTTGAATCAGGAGGATGAGAAATAATGCCCACATGCCAGATGGTGGGTCCCTGGGCCTCCCATCACAGCTGGTGCATTTCTACATTCCCTCTACTTCCTCTGCTCAGGATCCAGCTGTAGAGGAATGAGACATGCCCAGAGACCCCGGTGACACCGAGACCACAGTCCGTTTTGCCCTCTGGTCACTGCTTGGGAGAAAACCTTCTACCTGTAAGACTGTACTTCCTTTGTGCTCTAGTTCTGGTTGCTTTGGAAAGAGCCTTCCTCATGTTGGCTTCACAAGCTCAGTGGAACTTAGCAGATAAATTAGCTACTAATGAGTAGAGTTCTTAAATTTTTAAAAAGATTTTGTGCTTGATACCTTCATGTCCTCCTGCATCCAATACCTCTTCTCCTTCAGTATATTTACAATAAGAATTCATGTATGAAATACTGGTCTAGTCACAGATTTTCTAGAGAACACCAGTTGGGGCCAGCAAAGATGCCACTGTAGCTTGAGTTGTTTTGGTGGACTCTCAGTGCACTCCTGGAAGGTAAGAGAATAAGCTCGTGCCAGGCACAGCAGCTGGGTTCAGTTCGGCCCCTAGGCTTCTTGAGAAGTGTCTGAATGGACAGAGCTTCCTCCTGTTCAGGAGGGGAGTAGTTCTCTGTGGGCTTTCTCGGCAGATCGGCAGATCACGGAAGCAGGGACTCCCTTGCCATAGAGGTGCCTGGCCTCTCACCCTTCCTCGCCCTCCTCCTGGGCTCCCAGAGGGCCTGCCTGGAGGCGGCGATCTGCAACCGGCCCACTCCTGGGCATGCGGCGCCTCCAGCATGCCGGCTAAAGCCTTGTCTTCTCCCCGCAGCCAGCATGCCCACCAGCGAGACCGAGTCGGTGAACACAGAGAACGTGAGTGGCGGAGGCGAGAACCAAGGTGGCTGTGGGAGTCTCTGGTGAGTGTGGAGGCCGCTTGCCCTCCTGCCTCCTCCTGTCTTCTTAGGGGAGCACCTGTGGGGCAGGCACCCCAGGCCATAGCCTCAGATGCACGAGGGGTGGGTGGGCTCACCCTGGACCCCTTGGTCCCCCTCCCCATCCATCCCATCCCAGGCCCCCAGACCCCCAGACCCCCGGCGTTTCACATGCCTCTTGCCCTAGAGCAGCCCATCCTGCCGAGGTGGAGCCTGCCGCGAGGCGTGCCGGGTAACCCGACAATTCCACTGTGTCCACTAGGTGCTGGTGGAAAAGAAGAGGCACGGCCAAGGCTGGGCCCTCTGGGTGTCGGCGGTGGGGGTAACAGGCCTGATTCTCTTCCCGGTCTGGTGTTGGCATCAGTGCTTTGACGAGGAGCTTGTATGGCAGAGTGGCTGACAGAATGTGCTGCATATTTCAGTTTTCCTTCCCTGGCGGGTTCCCCCAATCTCCTGCGTGGCGGCTGGACCCTGAGACCTCACTGCACTTGTTTGGGGAGCCCTGCACCACCCTCTCCTAACGGTGGAGGGCGCCACCACATTCACCCCTGTTGGCTTCTGTCTCGATGACCTGGTCCCCAGCGGGGACCAGCAATGTGCAATGTGCAGAGTACTGCCTGCTTTGGGGAGCCCATGCAATTTTGGTTCATTTGCTTCCTGCTGATATCCCTTAGGTCTTACCTCTGTAAAGTAGAGGCGGTGTTTTTAAGAGAATTTGATCTTCTTGGCAGTGATTCATAAAAATGATGTGTTCTGGGCAGAACGCTCAGCAGTTTAAGAAGTGAATTTGCCTCTCTTGTCTTGCTCTGCCCTCCCTACAGCATTGTGAAGTAGGCAGGGGGATGGATTCGTCTTCCTCATTTTACAGATGAGAACACTGAGGCTCAACAAGGTGTGCTGCTTGCCTGAAGCCATGCAGTTAGTAAAGAGCAGAGCTAGGACTCCTAGTCCAGTGCTCTTTTTGCTGTAGCAGCAGCACATGCTACTGCTGAGTGGCTGAGAGGCGAGCAGGGGAGGCCCCCCTGACTTCAGTCTGGGGAAGTGGGGTCTGGGGAGAAGAACCCCGGGCATCATGGCCTCTGACAGGGCTGTGCAGGGCCGCTGGCTAAGAGTCTTCTCGTGCCTGGGCCCTGGAGGGTGTCTTGTCTCCTGCTCTGCTCTCACCCCTGATGGCTCACTGGGGGAGCTGGGGATGCTGAGCCCAGGCTTCTGTGCATGGCTTTTCTGATCTCCCAGCTGAAGTGATGGGGAGCGTATGCTCAAGCCTTCCTAACAGAAATCCTTTTCTTTTTGTCTTTCTTTCAGCCAAGCCATCTCAAAATCCAAGCTCAGGTCAGTATCATCTATTTTTTCTTAAGCCTGTGTGTTGGTGTTTTACTTTCTAACTTCTCTATTATACATGGAGATGCTCTAGACTTGATTTTTACTCGATGGGCGAGGACATTCATATCGAAGATCAGTCTGTCCAGTCAATATTCAATACCTGCCTTGGAGAGAAGCATAGTAGGTGCTGAAGATCTTGCCCCAAAACAAAGCAATGAGCTGCAACAATGAACAATTTCTTGTCACTAATCCACCCTTTATATTGCCCCCACCCCGAGTCATTTCTCAAAGAGACACATTTCTTCTCACTTTTCTGCTTAAAAGTCTTCTATGGAGGGGAAAGTCCGAGAGGTCCGAGTTCGAGAGGTCTTCTGAGGTGCTAGTGATGTTCTTTCTGTTCCTTGCTCTAGATGCAGGTTACATGTTTAGTTGCTAAAAGCTCATTGAACCATATACCTATGATTTGTGTACTTTTCCATGTAAATGTTATTTTTCAATTAAAAATGACATTTTACCACCATATATAAAAATTAACTTAAAATGGACTTAGGAATAAATGTAAAACCTAAAATTGTAAACATTCTAGAAGAAAACATACAAAGTCTTTGTGACCTTGGGTTGGCCAAAGGTTTCTTCTTGGATATAACACCCGAAATACTGGCCATCTGAGTAGATAAGCTTCAGACCAGAAGAAAAAATACTTGCAAAACATTTGATATAAAAGACTAGTATCCACTATATAAAAAGAATACTATGTAATAATGATGTGAGTAATAAGAAAACAACAAAAAAATGGCCAATAGATTTCAACAGGCATGTCACCAAAAAAGCTACGGATGGCAAAGAAGCACATAGAATGACCATTGGTCACTAAGAAAATGCAAATTGGAATCACAATGAGACACCACTGCACACCTTTTAGAACATTTTTTATACCTGTGGATCAAATTTTAAAATCTGACAATACCAAGTTCTGATAAGGATGCAGATCAGTGGGAATTCCCATGTGTTCCTGCATGGTGCGTGGCATGGCCATTTTAAAAACAAATTGGTGGTTTCTTGGAAAGTTAAACATATATTTACCCTATGATCCAGCAATTCCCCTTCTGAGGTATTCATATAAAATGACAGTATATGCCTGCATGAGCAATTTTTATATAGGAGTTTATAGCAGCTTTGTATACAATTGCTGAAAACTGTAAGTAAATCCAATGTCCATAAGATGGTGAATTGGTAGACAAGTTGTAGTTCATGCATATGTTGGAATAATGCTCAGCAATAAGGAAAAAACTGCTGGTAGATACAACACAAATGAGTCTGGAAAGTATTTTTGCTAAGTGAAAGAAGCCAGTCTCAGAAAGCTCTATATTGTATGATTCTCTTTATAGGACATCCTGGATAAAACAAAACGATAGGGACAAAAAGCAGATCAGTAGCTGTCAGGGGCTGAGGTGAGGAGGGTGGGTTACCTATTACAAAGAGCTAGGAGGGAAGTTCTTTGAGTGATGGAAATATTCTACCTCTTGATTGTGGTGGTGGTTACAAACCCTATACCTAAATATTAATAATTATCGTATGTCGATTGTATCTCAATAAACCTGACTTTAAAAACAATTGGAAGCCCTTCCCTGACTCCCTATTGCCAGAGGGCATATACCTTCCTTCATCATTTGGCCCCCGGCTCACATTCTGGCCTGATCTTTTGGCACCCCTCCCACACTCCCCACTCTGGCTCTACTGGACTGCTGTCCGTTTTCACCAGGCTCTATTTCTTCCCACCTCAGTCCCCTTGGCCATGCAGTCCCTTCTGGGTGGAGTGCCATCCTGTCTGCCCCTGGTGAACTCTTACTCTCTTAACCAGAGCCAGCCCAAATCTCAGCTTTTCAGGGAGACCTTTCCTGACTCTTGCAAAGAGCATTTGCTGCTCCTGTCTTTTTGTTCCTGTACCCAGGATGCTGAGTACATCACTGAGTGGGGATGGATAATTATTTGCCCCAACCTTGCATGCTTTTCAAGATCAGAGGCTATAGGACGGTGCGTCTTCTTCACCTGTGTAGACCCAGTGTCTGGAGCCCCAAGTGAGGGGCAGGATGGGAAGTGCTGCAGGCCTTCAGGAGATGGGACAGTGAGGCTTCCAAGATTTGGGAGACACTTGAGACTTGTTACTGCAGCATAAATAGACCCAACACTGGTCCTTTTTCAGACCACCTTGCTTGTGTGTACTGAATTATGCATCGCAGGAGAAACCCAGCCTCAGGGGCAGGCTTCAGTGTCCTCAGTGGGGTTTTTCTATGCTGGTCATCATGTTTCCAGCCACTATTACCACTGGAAACCACATAGCAAGAGCAAGAACAAAGCGCACTTTTCTAGTTGCAGGTCTCGTTGAAGAGTGGGCACAGTTCTTTCTTTGCCTGGTCCCTGGGTTATGGTGTGTTCAGCATAGCAAAGCAGCTGGGTCAGCCAGAGCTGCAGCCAGGACGCAGCCCGGGGATTCCTCTGACTCAGGTCCCTGGAGGAAGTGTCCACCGTTCCCATCCATGAGCACAGCCTGCACAGGGCTGGCATCACTACTCGGCTGGCCTTTTCCCGGGACCCACTTCACCAGTCCGTCCTGTGGCAGGGAACTTTTCCCACAGGGAGAACAGGCTAAGGGAGGGAATACTTAACCTAATTACAAGCCGGAACTAAAAGTCAGTAGAGGACATGCTACTTGTCTGTCTGGCTCAGCTCATTTTATTTGTATGAAAACACAATTCAATATTGGCTCTTCTCCTGAAGGTATATTTTGAGCCTCACTAGTTAGAAAGGGCACCGGATGACTCAGTATGAAGACTCATGTCCTACTCGGCTTTGACAAGTCTGCCAGGCTCCAGAGAAACCTCCCAGATTTAAGAAAGGACCAAAAGTTTCTGTAAAAGGAAATCTGGGTTTGGAGCACTTTGCTGCCTGATAAATTCTGTATGATGATTAAGATGCCGCAAGAGATGTGTATGAGAAGCCAAACGGCTCTCTACACTCGCAGTGTGAACAGATCCATGTGCCATATGGTGGGAATGTAAATTGCATATATGTGTACAGGCTCAATTTTTGCATCTGCAGACGAATCTATGAATATCTAGATTTTTCTAGCTGGCTTGAGGACTGTGCATGGCAGATTATGGAGTCGTCTAAAGCCATAGGAAGGAAACTGCACGAGCAGGTCAAGATTACACATTTAAAGTATTTAAAGACCAGTGTCATTCCTATGCCATGTGTTCTCATCTTTCCTTCCTGCACCCCCTGATCTGGATCTCCAGAACTAAAGACAAATTCTGTCCTCATGACGTCTATCGGGCATTCAGAGGCCGCTTCTACTGTTCACAGAGTCACGTTTGCTTCTCTTGCAGCCGACGCTGGCGTCGCTGGAACCGCTTCAATCGCAGAAGATGTCGGGCTGCTGTGAAGTCTGTCACGTTTTACTGGCTGGTTATTGTCCTGGTGTTTCTCAACACCTTAACCATTTCCTCTGAGCACTACAACCAGCCTGACTGGCTGACGCAGATTCAAGGTGCGAGCAGAGACTGTGTTCTTTTCGTTCTGATCCTGAATTAGGGCTTCCTGAGGCTGTCCAGCTGCAGTTTAGTCTTAGCTGATCCATGTGTAGTGACAGGACATTTCCAGGGGTGCTAGAAGCCAGAGGAACCATCCAAACCCAGGCTGCACCTGGAGTGGTGGGGGCGCAGCCCACATGGTGTGCTGGGGCCAGCTGATGCCGTATTTCGTCTCTGGCATATTTTGTCTCTTTAACCGGTTTGATTGCTTTGTGGTGTGCGGTGGAATTACCGAGACCATCTTGGTGGAGCTGGAGATCATGTCTCCCCTGGGGATCTCTGTGTTCTCCGTCTTAACCCTATGACAGCCTAGGGCCAAGGAATCTTGTAGTTGGAAGGGACCTCATCCCCCTTCTCCCCACCCCCACTGGAAGCTTTATTTTCCCATATGGTATTCTTGGCAAGTGGTTGTTTCTCCCCTACCTGGAAGGCACCAGGAGTGTGGGACAGGAGCTCATCCCCAGAGACAGCCTGTTCTGAGTTGGTCAGTTGTGATCCATGGGGAGGTCCTATTTCTGTCTAGCTCTCCAGCCTGCTGGGTGCTGTTTTCTGTGGTTAGAAGTGACTCTGATAGACAACTGCTGCTTATCTCATGGTGCCCTAATCAAGACCAGACTGGCTTTTCTGTGACTGATTGAAACAAAAAATATAATACGTTGGTGTAAATGCAGGAGCACAGGCTTTTAGGGCTAGAAAGCCTCAGAGATTGTATGGTAAACCTGCTCCTCCCCATTTTATAGTTGGTGAAACTGGGGCACAGAGAACTCAAGGGACTTCTCCAGAGTCCCACATCTAGGTGGTAATAGACGTAGGACTAGAACCCGGCACACAGACCATAAACGTTGGTGCCACATGTCTGTAATGGGGGCCATCACGAAGACCGGGGCAAGGTGTTGGGGCATTTCCAGCAGAGACCGGTGGGAGGGAGGTCTGGGGAGGGAAAACCAGTCTGAGCCACACCCACGATGAGACCCTTTGTCTTTCCAGATATCGCTAACAAAGTCCTCCTGGCTCTGTTCACCTGCGAGATGCTGGTAAAAATGTATAGCTTGGGTCTCCAGGCATATTTCGTCTCTCTCTTTAACCGGTTTGATTGCTTCGTGGTGTGCGGTGGAATTACCGAGACCATCTTGGTGGAGCTGGAGATCATGTCTCCCCTGGGGATCTCTGTGTTTCGGTGTGTGCGCCTCTTAAGGATTTTCAAGGTGACCAGGTGAGAGCGCGTGTAACTCACTGCAGGCGTTTTCTGGCTGGGGGGTGGTGAGCAGCTGCATCCTGGCCCCGTGATGTCCGCTGTGTCCCGTGCGCGTTGTGCGCTCACACCCCCATCTTGACTTGTAGGCACTGGACTTCCCTGAGCAACTTAGTGGCCTCCTTGTTAAACTCCATGAAGTCCATCGCTTCGCTGTTGCTTCTGCTTTTTCTCTTCATCATCATCTTTTCCTTGCTTGGGATGCAGCTGTTTGGTGGCAAGTTTAATTTTGACGAAACGCAGACCAAGCGGAGCACCTTTGACAATTTCCCTCAAGCCCTTCTGACAGTCTTCCAGGTGAGCCCATGTGAGGAGGCCGTGTGAGACGCCATCCTGTCCCTTCACAGCTCGGGAAGACAGGATGATTCTGCTGGGATTAGTGACCTCTGCCCCAGTAATGCTCTGACAAATCCTGCGCCACTGAAGTCGATTGTTGCGCACCTGACTCCAGCTATCTAGGGGGCGTGATTTCATGTTTTCGTAAGACCACTGGATATGGGACAGAATAATAAACCAAAAACATCTGTTTGATTTTGTGAGGTTTCCAAGGTTCCTGGGAGATAGGCTCTATAATCCTCTTCCTGTTCTTTGTGAATTTTTGATTGCAGGCAAGTTTTGTGATCCTGGATCTAACGGGTTTGTGCAAGGAGGTGAATTCTAAAGCCCTCATGCTCCGGTGTGTAGTCAGAGGAATCAGGGTGCTAGAAGAGTTGTGACAGCCTTCTGCCCCCTTGCTTCTCCCTCCTGTGATGTAACAGGGACCGGCAGGCCCCGAGCATGGAGCCTGTGTGCAGGCGACGAGGCTGAGATGCAGGGATGGTGGCAGGTGGCTCGGCAGGTGGCTCTGCACTCAGAGCAGCGACCTCCACACCCCGCCTGGCTTTAAGCGGAGGTGTTCTCAACCCCCTCTTCCTACGTTGTGAGCCGAAACCCTTCCTTAAACAGACAGTGGCAGATAAATTTTACGAGACCAGTGCTCTAACCCCTAAGCTACGGAGCCGGCAGATAAATTTTAAAGACCCATCTGCCCTTGTCGCTTTTCACATGTGCCATCAGCGAGCTCCGGAGCCCGGCCTGGGAGGCAGGAAGGCCTGGTGGGAGGGACCGCAGACATCGAGGTCCCCTGCCGGCCCTTTCAGTGCTCGGCTCTGTGACCTTGGAAAGTCACTATCCTTTGTGGAAAAAAAAAACAAAAATGAAACAAAAAACCAGGAGACTAGAGGGAATGATCTGTAAGATTCGTTTCCACTTGGTCATTTTGAGGAGAATAGAATTACTGTCGCTGCTATGGGGCCATACTTTTTTGAAATATACTTTAATTTTTTTAGATTATACTTAATTTTTAGCCACTGATTAGTTATTCTTTTTTCTGTTTTCTTCCAGAGAAACCCGTATGGTGGTGGTGGTTTTTGGTAGCACCTGTGTGTGGCACAAAATTCAGATGTTTACAAAAGGATATAAAGTAACAAATGAGTCTCCTTCCCACCCAGCCACCAATTTCTCCTTTGGGGAACAATCACCATTGAATAGTTTCTGTGTATTCTTTGAGATGTATTTGCCCTTAGATGTAAATCAGTGAACCTACCAACCAACCTACCTCCCAATGAATGTCCTATGATGTAGATGGTAGCTCATTTTATGTGCCGTTTTCCAGCTTCTCACCATTTCAAGTGTCCTTAAGAATCTATCTTATTGGTCCATAAGAGTTTGCCTCCTACTTTTCGATTCTGCAAAAATTCTGTGTGTGGATGTCCCCTAATTCATGTAACCAGTCCCTAGCCGATGAATATTTCATTGTGGCCGGCCTCGGCTCAATGGGTGACCTTGAACACACACCATGGACACGTGTGTGAGTGTAGATTGTAGGGTAAATTCCCCAGAGGTGGAATTGCTGTTTCGAACAGTGTGTGTCCATTTCTAACACTTATACTCTTGCCCGGCACGCTCCTCAAAGTAGTGGCAGTCCATCCTCCAGGGATGGGGTGTGGACGCTGTCCGACACCTCACTGCTTTTTACCACAGTGGGTGTTCAAACTGTTTGATGGTTGTCTGACAGGTGAAAATGGTATCTTGTAGTTTTAATGCCTATTTCTCTTATCAGGAGTGAACCTGAATGTTCTCGTGTGACTAAGAGCCACTAAGTTCCTTTCCTGGGAACTGCTTTATCTTTTGAAATCATTCACCCATACTTCTGTTGGGTTGTGAGCCATGACAGTTTTATTTTTTAAAGTGTCTGGGGCAGATAGACAATACAGAAGCACATGCACTCTCTCTCTCTTTCTCTCTCTGGAAGATGGTATGGTTTATTTTTATTTATTTATTATTATTATTTTTTAGATAGTATGTTTTTAAAATGCTATTTAGGTTCATCTGATCTTACCTCATGATAGATTGAGTTATCAGATATCATCAGTAGAGAAGATTCCATGTGAAATTTCGGTAGTTATTAGTATCTACTCATTGGATAGTTTGTAAATTTACATGAGATATTTGGAATTCCCAGCCTCTACAGATTCATGGGTCTAATTCTCCATTTCTAGTATAGATTAACCGTGTAGAATAGTAGGCAGCCATTGAAAGGATTGAAGGCACTTACTGACACAGGGAGTCTCCAGTATATTGTTGAGTGGAAAAAAAAAAAGCAAATGCAGAAAAATCATATAGTATGACATCCTTTATGTCCAATAAGTCTGAGAAGACACCAATTACCTCTTTCCTCTGGGCGGGTATCTGTGTGCTTATGTGCACAGAGGTTCTGGAGAGAGATGCACCAACAGCATCCTCTCCGGGGGGTGGTGGTGCAGAACTGGGGTGTCATCAAAGATTAGGTAGGTCTTATATGTAGTGCTGCTTTAGTTCCATGTGAAGAATTAACTCCTGTGTTTGTGTAATTGAAAACAGTGTTTTGAAAACTCTACTGGGTAACCGATGGATTTGTTGAGCACAGCAAAAGGCAGCTCAAACCAGATTTGGGCGGCCCCCGGTGGGTTCTGGAGGGCCGTCGGGAGCTGCGGTCCAGCTGCGTGTGGACTGACCGCGGTTTTGGCCTCTTAGATCCTGACAGGAGAAGACTGGAACGCCGTGATGTATGATGGCATTATGGCCTATGGCGGCCCGTCCTCCTCAGGGATGATCGTCTGCATCTACTTCATCATCCTCTTCATTTGTGGTAACTGTATCCTTCAAGCTGACCAGGGGCTTTGTCATCATCATCTCGCTTTGTTTCTCCCTGTCTGAACTTCCCTTCGGTGGTAGTGGTGGTGGCGGCCGCTGGGGTGGGGAGATGAATGCCCTTACCTTGTTAGCCCAATATCTGCTCCCCTTCACTGTCACTGGGATGGCATGGTGGGGTCAGAGTTCCAGTAGCCTTTGAGGAATGAGCAAACTGGGGAAGGGAGCATGGGACAATGCGTGGGCTGTTCTCGTTGTCACCCAGCTTGGCGTCACAGCTCCTGTACCGGTCCCAAGGGAAGGCTTAGGGCAGAGCCGAGTGGTCTTCCGTGCCGTCATGCTTGGGAGGTTAGGGTTCATCTGTGTCTCTTGAGACCCTTCCTAACCAGTGGGGACCCATTGTCAATGACTTGACATAAGCTCCCCGGACCAGATTTGGCTTTGCTGATCTGTACATCTCTGGGGATCAAGTATCCATTGACTAACTGCTGTGTTAGGCTCTGAGCTCTTTTCTGACTCCTTTTATTCCTTTTCCCTGGCAAGAGGCCCTCCCTAATTCTAGACTTCTGGAACTTTAGATCTCTCTTTCCCTCAATCAGACCCTTTATGACCCTGTAACTTTTGGTTGTGTCTTCTCTCTCTCTCTCTCTCTGACCTCCCTGACTGGCACAGACCTGGCGTATGGAACCCTCCATGAGGGTTTGGCGAAAGAGCAGTTGTACAAATATGTGAATACCACCTCTTGGTCTTCACTTTTTTATTTTGAAGAATCCTACCTGGATTCTTCTAAGAAGCCTCAGATTCCTTCAGCTGTCTTCCCCTTGTTCTTTAGTGAGTTGTCCTCTGTGCAGAAGCCCCAGCACAAACTTCTAAGGACAATACACAGAAACCCCACTAGTCCCTCAGGCAGCTCCAACACCCCTCCTACCCTGAGGTGAACTCTCCTACCCAATTCATCCTTATAGCTTCTACTGCATGGGGGGCCAGGTCCTACTGGATTTGGAATGGGTGCTTCTCCATCCCCCCAGCTCAACAAGAAGCTTCTTGAGTCAGGAATCCCTTCTTTGTATTCACATCTCTCATGGCTTATAGTGGAGGGTCTTGCACATAGTTGGCCCTTGGTAAATGCTTGTTAAAGGAATGATCACTGTTTTCTTATTGTGCTCTCCTCCATGAACCCTTCAGGCCAGAACCCTTCTGGCTTTAGGTATGTGGAGAAGTATTCCCCGGCCACACTCATTCTGGTTACATGTTGTGTGTTTTGTTTTGTTTTTTGTAATACATGTATCACTATCTGAAATGCTTAAGTAGTTTATGTTCTGTCTCCCCCTACATGAGAGTAGGGGCTCTGGTCCATCATGTCCCTAGCACCCAGCACAATCCCCAGCATGTTGGAGGTGTCTGGATCTTTTTGAGTGAATTCCAGAGCACACCACTATTTAGGAGGGTCTGGGTAATGCCTCTAAATATAGATGATGGGTGTTTGCTCTTGGAAACTGTCTATTACAAACTTGCAAGATTTTTCTATGGTTTATTACTCTGGATGTGCTTTCCACTACTCAAAAGAGTTTGGTATCATTGCAAGACGAAGGATATATTATTTCTTCATTGAGATCACTGGTAGGAATTCTCAATACAGTTAGTCCTGCACCAATCCCTACCTGAGCCATCATTATCCCACACATATCAGAGGAGGGCTTGCATTACCAAGCCATCACCCAGCCCAAGACAGATCGCTTCCTTGGGCTCATTACAGCTCTGCTTAACACATAGTCTAACATACCAAAGGCTTTTTGGAAGTTTTAATGCAACTCATTCATGTTTCTATCATTAAAGACTTGAATAGATTAGTCAAGGATGATATCCCCTGGAAGCTATTTCATCATCAGTCTCTTTGTTAGGTTACGTTTGTGTTACCCAGCTGAGATGTCAGATTGCACAGGGCCTGGGGGACAGTGGTACACCTCTCCCATCTCGGGGCTCTTGGGCTCCCACAGTCTTGCATGCAGATGACCAGGCATCAGCCAAGGACAAGCATGTTCAGAGAAGGAGCCATCTTGACTTACTTCCCTCTGATCCCTGTGCTTCTCAAAAAATGTATTTAACTGCTGGTGGATAAGAAACAGGCATCTTCCAAGAGATTTGGGAATCTTGTTCAGAATTATTTTTTCTTCTATCCAAGGAAACCACACATACAACATTCTAGTAAGAGCCAAAAACCTGATAGCTTGTTCAGTCACCTCACTTTTTAGGATTTGAAAAAATAATATTCAACCACATAGTCAAAGATATAGCTATAGTGGGGCTATTCAAAAGAACAGTTGGGCACCATCTGGCAATATATCAGTGTTTATGCGGTGAATGAATGAGTATCTGCAGACTCTGAAGACCATTTCAGATGGGAAAGACTCAGACTGCATTGTGCAATCATCATCTTGAATAATGTGTAGCCTTTAAAAGGGTCTATTTGGGAAAGCATGCCCTGTATATATATATATATGTGATGGGTACGTGTGTGTTTTAAAAGAAAGAAAAAATGCACAAAGCAAAATGCAAAATGCATAACAACACCATGTTCATATAATAGATTGTTTCATGCAGTGTGTATGATAGCAGTAGATACCTCGGTGTATGGAGACACACGTGTTTGTGCAAGCACATACGTATGCACACCTATTAAAGGAAATGTTGAAGTTTATAGGTTTTCATGGCTTTTAGTGGATCTTAATTTTGCTTCTTTCCAGACTGTCTTCTACAGGTTTCTAGGGTTTTTTGTTTTTGTTGGTTTGGTTTTGTTTTTTAAGCAGGCTCTAGCCTTCTGGTCTTCCTAAGTGAATACAGCACTTAGGGGACAGTCGCCTGTTACCAGCCTTCCGGAGCACAGAGGGGTGTGACATTGCCATTGTCGACCACAAGTAGTTGCATTTAGAAATTGTGTTGTTCCCTTAAAATGTTCAAACTAGATATCCTACTGAATGTCTTCTTGGCCATCGCTGTAGACAATCTGGCTGATGCTGAAAGTTTGAATACTGCCCAGAAAGAGGAAGCTGAAGAGAAGGAGAGGAAAAAGATTGCCAGGTAACCCTGTTTTCACCCGAGGATGGAATCTTGGGCAGAACCCAGGCCCTCGGCTCTCCTTCCCTCAGAGCTGAGAGTAGGAGTCACATGGTCCCATGCTTAAAGAATCCCTGTGGTTAATTTTGGTGTCATAAAATAAATTATGTGTTTGATGCTGATGAGCTCTCACATGAGAATTCTAATAAGATGATCCGTGTAATGAACCCAGCGCACTGAGGTGAACGGGAAGCTCTGAGTGTGGGTTGTGCTGTGTTCTCGCTTTTAGAGTTGTTTCCAATTAAATTCTGTCCTTCATCAGGCCACTGTGGATTCCGAGTCTGGATTAGCATTTTTGTACATAGCAATATGGTTATTTGGTTTCTCGTGTTCTTTTCTCTGTAGAAAAGAGAGCCTGGAGAATAAAAAGAACAACAAACCAGAAGTCAACCAGATAGCCAACAGTGACAATAAGGTATATGTCCTGAAACACTTCTCCCCTTTCTGTTTCAAAATGAATCTGTTGATATCGTCACAAATGTACCATTTACACCGCGAGAAGTAGCCTGTGTGATATTTTGGTGTGAGAGTGTGGCACACCATTGTAGACACTGGCTTCCCAGGGGGATTCTGGGTGAATTTAGGCAGCTAGCTGGTGATCAATCAATGTTTCACCAAATAACCAGCATGATAAATACTTGGGGGGACCACTTATTTTTTCTTTATTGGAATTGTGTCATCAGACCTGACCTGTTAGTATCTTCTCAGTGGGGGGTTAAAATCGAGGATTGTTAGTAGAAATGTGCCTCCAGAAGGAATCTTGGGATTGGGGATCTGGGTGCTCAGGGCTATACCATCAAACTTCATCCCACTTGTGACAGCTCTGGATTTTTCATTCATTTGTTTGGTTCCCTAAGTCAGTAAATACTTATTGAGTGGTTATCGTGTGGCAGATACTGGAGCTCGGCAATGAAAAAGACCGACGAGGTCCCTGCGTGCATGGAACTCGCATCCTAGCAGGGAGACAGCAATCTGCCGTGCAGTTAGCATACAGTGTATGGGACAGTGTTGGTTAGAGAGGGGCGTGGATGGTGCTGGCTAACCATGGCTGGGTAGAGGTTCTACTCGTTTTCTCCTCATCTGCCCTCAGAGCTATGTCTGAAGCAGAATCATCACTGGGGATACCTGTCCCTATGCATGCATGCACTTTCATGCAATGTGCATTTTGGAGAGAGCTTCTCTCTGTGTGCTGAATGGCAGGGCTGATTCTTCACTTGGGTCCTCTGCAGTGCATTGAAGTCAGGGTCTCCCCTCCTCCCAAGACCTCTCTGTCATCCTAGGTTACAATTGATGACTATCGAGAAGAGGATGAAGACAAGGACCCCTACCCACCTTGTGATGTGCCAGGTATGGTGGCTGAGGCCAGTGACAGGCTCTCAGTTCATGGGTGATGTGGCTTTGCTACCACACAGTGATCAGGGGCTCAGTCTGTGGCCGGCCAGCCCAGCTGGCGTGATGGTGGGTGGTGAGGCTGCCGAGGCCATGGGTCTGGTCCCCTCGTGGAACAGTTAGCCCTGCTCTTTGTTCTTGGTCACCCAGGTAGCTTACGTAACCCAAATTCCAGGTGGTGGGGAGAGAAAGTGTGAGTGGATCCAGGCAAGCCCCTCTTCTTCTGGGAAATCTCTTTAGGAGGCAATGAGCCATTCCTACTGTTATTACTGCTCACCTGACCCTTTCACATTTGCTGGTGCTTTTATTGCTGATGTAGCAGGGACTGTGGGGGTGGGGGATGATCATGTTTGGCTTGAAGTCTCACACACAGTTTTTCAGGCTGAAGCTGAGCAAGGCTACTGGGGAAACAGCTGGGTGCTGGGAGTATGGCAGTGAGAATCCCACCACTGATACCTTCTGCGTGTGTCAGATTTGGAACCGCTGGGAACCTCCTTCCCAGAACTGCACACACTCACAGACAGGCACACTTCTCGGCCCCCCACACTCACTCAGTCCATATTCGGAAGGGTTTTGATTAATGTAAGCTGATAGATGTGAGAGTTTACTCTCCATGTGAAATTGTGAATAATAATTCAAACCAGAATGCGATTGTTATTTCATGCCTATAAAAAAGGTGTCTCATTTAAAGTAGGGGAAGAGGAAGAGGAGGAGGAGGAGGATGAACCTGAGGTTCCTGCTGGCCCCCGTCCTCGCAGAATCTCAGAGTTGAACATGAAGGAGAAAATCGCCCCCATTCCTGAAGGGAGCGCGTTCTTCATTCTGAGCAAGACCAACCCGTAAATACCCAGTTTCTAATTTCATTGCTGTTGTGTCTCCCCTGTCACCCTACAGATTGCTTGAGGGGGTGCTGGAGATGGGATGAAGGAGGGTGGTTCAGGGCCTCTTTCTGTGCCTATGCATTGGAGACCCTGAGTCCCTCTCTTGCTCCAGCTTTGCCTTTGCCCTCTGTCTCTTCCTGGCCGTCCTGTTCTTGGATGGAGGTGCTGTTAGGAGTATGACTGGCCCCTGGGACGAGTGCCAGTCCAGATTCTCCTCCCCTTTAGCCCCTGTACTGGTCAGAGCCATGGCTCGGGCATCCAGGGGTTGTCACTTCTGAAGTGTTTTCCATCCAGAGGACCCTTTCTTCATGAGTGGGTCTTTCTGTTGAGATGCTTTGGGGATGAGAATTTTGTGGCCAAGTTCTGCACAGCATCTTCATCCTGAGATCCAGTTTAGTTAATCACTATTCCCCATTGAGTTTTATGGCAATACAGTGATATTGCTCAATGATATTTTATAGGTGGTACCTCTTCAATTCAGGTCTATGATATCCTACTTAAAATAGCATTTCTCATGTTAAAATGATAAGGTGCTCACCAAGAGCACGGTACTTACAAGTACTGCAAGAGGATGACATTTATTTACTAACTGGTTTCTAGGTTTTAAATCATCTGAGACAGATGGTATACCGGGGCGGGGGGCGGGGGGTGGGGAATGAATGGCTCCTGGAAAGGTTTCTAGAATTATAGAAGCAGTTCTTGGCTGTCAGAGAAGAACTCTATGGAATT
This sequence comes from Neomonachus schauinslandi, assembly GCF_002201575.2. Classification (NCBI taxonomy): domain Eukaryota; kingdom Metazoa; phylum Chordata; class Mammalia; order Carnivora; family Phocidae; genus Neomonachus; species Neomonachus schauinslandi. The sequence continues at coordinate 193,078,105 of NC_058403.1, read as the reverse complement.
CACAATCCCCAGGGAGACACGGGTGGGAAGCAAGGCTGCAGTCCTTAGTAACTTGAGGATTTGATGGTAGTTTTTATAACTCATCACTGTTGAGAGTTTGGGTGTCTCTTTATGTTTTAAAAAAGATTTTATTTACTTATTCGAGAGAGCAAGCATGAGCAGGGGGAGGGGCAAAGGGAGAAGTAGACTCCTCACTGAGCAGGGAGCCTGACTCGGGGCTCGATCCCAGGATCCTGAGATCATGACCTGAGCTGAAGGCAGACGCTTAACTGACTGAGCCACCCAGGAACCCCTGGGTGTCTCTTTAAAAAAAAACTATTTGACTGATACTACTAAAGCCTACAGCTCACTGGATCTACATATATTGAAGGAATGGATTGATTTCCCCCCAAAGCTGTGAACACTCCTGCACCTTGGGACGTGTTCCCAGACTTACCTGCTAACAGCTTGCAAGCCCTCCCAGGGCACATCCCAGCATGAAGCAGCCCCCAAGGGGAGGTTTCTCATAAAGTTGACTCCAGTTTTGAAAGTGAAAAAGGAAAATATTTTCAAGGGAAAACATACATGTATTCTACAGGCTAAAAATAAAATCTTTAAATTCTGAAGTCAAATGTTGAGGTGAAGGGTAGTCTAGCACTAACTAGCCCATGGGACGGCAGAGACAACAGGACTCTGAAGATTCTGTCACGTGGTACGTAAGATCTCTGTGCAATTCGTGCATGATGCAACTTTCCCTCCACTTTCTCACCTCTGCTTGGGGGTCAGCCCCAAAGTTTAAAAACACAGACAAATGTGGCACCTGGGTGGCTCAGTCGGTTAAGCGTCTGCCTTCGGCTCAGGTCAGGATCCCAGGGTCCTGGGATCGAGCCCTGCATCGGGCTCCCGGCTCTCCCTCTCCTTTTGCCGCTCTCCCTGCTCAGGCTCTCTCTCTCTGTATCTCTCTGTCTCAAATGAATAAATAAAATCTTAAAAAAATATTTGGCGCCTGGATGGCTCGGTCGTTAAGCGTCTGCCTTCGGCTCAGGTCTTGATCCCAGGGTCCTGGGATCGAGCCTCGCATTGGGCTCCCTGCTCAGCGGGAAGCCTGCTTCTCCCTCTCCCACTCCCCCTGCTTGTGTTCCCTCTCTTGCTGTGTCTCTCTCTGTCAAAGAAATAAATAAAATCTTAAAAAAAAATATTTAGATTCGGGGCGCCTGGGTGGCTCAGTCGTTAAGCGTCTGCCTTCGGCTCAGGTCATGATCCCAGGGTCCTGGGATCGAGTCCCACATCAGGCTCCCTGCTTGGCGGGAAGCCTGCTTCTCCCTCTCCCACTCCCCTTGCTTGGTTCCCTCTCTCTCTGTGTCAAATAAATAAATAAAATCTTAAAAAAAAATATTTAGATTCGGGGTGCCTAGGGTGGCTCAGTCGTTAAGCGTCTGCCTTCGGCTCAGGTCATGATCCCAGGACCCTGGGATCGAGCCCTGCATCGGGCTCCCTGCTCCGCGAGGAGCCTGCTTCTCCCTCTGCCTGCCTCTCGCCCTGCTTGTGCGCTCTCTCTGTCAAATAAATGAATAAAATCTTAAAAAAAACAAAGCACTTATGACAGAATCTCCCCATAACAGGAGATTTTACCAAGCCCATGTACTAGTCATTTTCATACAGCCAGGCTACAGTATAAGATTTTAACTTTTAATCTAAGTATAGTTGACATACAATATCATATTGGTTTCAGGCACACAACATAGTGATTTGACAAGTCTGTACATTACACGGTGCTCACCGTGATAACGTGATTACAGTATTACTGATGATATTCCCCATGCTGTACTTTTCATCCCCATGACTAGCTTATTTTCTGACTGCGTGTTTGTACCTCTGGATCCTCTTCACCCATTGCTCTCATTCTTGTGAGCTGTTGCAACGAGCTCTGCGCTTAGCTTCCTTCCTTAGGCGGGGATAGGAAGCTGCTGGGCTTCTCATGTCATAGGGGGAACTGTTACCATCCAGCTGGATTGGAAATCTCCCTCAATTCTTACTAGCTGTGTCACCTTAAGAGATTTCAAATGCGTAAGCCTCAGTTTCTCCACTTGTGGCCAGACGATAATCCCCGATTTTAAGGACTTAATGAATGATGTCTCTGGGGAGCCCCCACACAGAGCCGTGGCACTGTGGGCCCTTGGGGTCTGCCTTCTGGGACTTTCCAGGGGCTGGAAAGTTGGCCGGTGGCTCGGGTTGGCCAGGTCGGGGCGCGGGCAGCATAGCAAACCGCTGTCCTCTGCCTGACCTGTGACCGCCGAGGGCTGTGTCCATGCAGCGGCTTTCCCCACAGGATCCGCGTGGGCTGCCACAAGCTCATCAACCACCACATCTTCACCAACCTCATCCTCGTCTTCATCATGCTGAGCAGCGCCGCCCTTGCCGCCGAGGACCCCATCCGCAGCCACTCCTTCCGGAACACTGTAAGCCACGGGGCAGGGACAGGCGGGCGGGTCTTTGGCTGGGAGGAGCACTGATCTCTCTGGCAGGGGCCATCACTCAGGGCTAAAGGCTAGAGGCGGCCTCTCCTCGTTCACCTGGAGGCATCTGGTATTTCGGGACGTGTGTGCCAGGGGGCTTTTGTCTTAGCAGGACAAACCTGGTTTGAATCCTGTCCATGACACTTCCTTTCAAATACTCTGCAGTAACTTATAGTGCGTTCAGGAGCCCCGCTTCTCCTTCTCTTTGTTCCTTGCTGCCAACATTTTCGTCCCTCTGTTCCCCTCCCTGGTCAAATTCATGTCCACGCCTATCTTGCGATTTCTGCCCGCATCCAGCAGGAGAGAAAGTAGAAATGGAACGAGGTATGTCTCGTGCCCAGAAGCTCATATTTAGGGTTGGTGGGAAGATGTCTAGCTGACGCGGGCTGAAATTCACAGAGCCACTTGGTCTCATCACGGGGGGAAACACAAGTTGGGGGGGGCGATGGCGTGTGGAACCCCGTGGTGCAGGGGAGAGGAAGAACTGTGTTTTGGTGGGGCCAGGAGGCGGTTTTACAAAGAAAACAAGTCGGCAGTTTTCTGTTATCAGTTTTGTACTTTAGGGAGGAGAGCACCCCTCCGCAGCATCTGTGCTGCTCAGAAATTGTACCCAAAATAGTTCTTGCCTGAGCTGTCCCATCTTAACAGTTCAGCTCATTCAGCACTGAGAACAATGCAGAGAGTGAGAACAAGCCAAAGGTGACACAGCTTCAGAAGCCCCATAGTCTGTTGACTGCTTTGGCCTCGATACCGTAGTGCAGTTTCAGGTGGTTATCGGGAAACCCAGGAGAGGGAGGCCCCCAGGTATGCGAGGCCATCGGCATTCCTGCCTTGCCTGGTTCGTACCTCTCTGCGGTCATCAGATTTTTAGAGATTTGAGGATTAAAACAGATCCCCAGATCGGTGTCCCAGGATTTTGGTTGTGACCATCAAGCCTTGTGCTGTATCTTTTCATTTCCAGGGCTGTTGGTTTGCAGCCCAGCAACCCCAGTCTATCAGACTGATAAAACATGGGCACTCTGATTTGCAGATTTTAAAAGAACTTCCCTCCTAGGGCACATGTTGGTGTTGATGCAAAGATGAAGGCCCTGCACCCGTCCAAATCTGCACTCACAGATCAGGGCTTGTGCTAGAGACGCTGAGACTGTCTCTATCTCAATGTTCAGATGGAACGGAGACGTCGGTGTCCTTGAGCTCCATCATAGAAATGAAGCACAAGAGGAAGAGGCTGTTTGGAAAAAAATACCATTATTGACAGAGTAGGTCAGGAGCTAGTCTAGGACACAGACTGACAAGGAGTTAACTTACAGGGGGCCTCATGTTCTTATTTTTTATTGTAATTACTTCCCCGTGAGCTTATTTCCCTGCCCTTTTCCCAAGAATGTTATTGTTCTTTTTAAACAGATGTACATATATTGCTTGTAAAATACCATATAGTGTTTATTGTGGTAAGAATGCTTAACATGAGGGCGCCCGGGTGGCTCAGTTGGTTAAGCGACTGCCTTCGGCTCAGGTCATGATCCTGGAGTCCCGGGATCGAGTCCCACATCGGGCTCCCTGCTCAGCGGGGGGTCTGCTTCTCCCTCTGACCCTCTTCCCTCTCGTGCTCTCTGTCTCTCATTCTCTCTCTCAAATAAATAAATAAAATCTTAAAAAAAAAAAAAGAATGCTTAACATGAGATTTGCTCTCTTGATAAATTAAGTGTATGAGTTAGCCTTCTTAACGGTAGGTAGTGTGTTGTAGAGCTGGTCTCCAGAAGTTACTCATCGTGCCTGACTGAAACTTTACCCCCGTTGAACATCTCCCCATTTCTCCCTCCCCCAGCCCCCGGCAGCCTCCATTCTCCTTTCTGTCTAAGGGTTTGGCTACTTTAGATGCCCCCATGTAAGTGGACTCATGCAGTGCTTTCGTTGTTGTTGTTTTAAGCTTAGCTGAGTTATTAGTGAAAGAGGGCTGAATAAGGAAAGAACAGCTTGAACCTAGGAGCTCCGACCTCCAGCACCAAGTTGGATTGCTGGTGTGTGGGCGACAGTGTCTGTCTTGGCTACGTGGGTGCTTTCTACGTGAATGGTCCTGCTGTGACCTGGGTTGGAGGAAGGGGCAGGGGCTTGCTGTGTGCTTTCATTGCCTGTCTAGAAACATAAATATACAAAAGGTGTCCAGCAAAATCTAGAAATCTCAAAACAGAAATGGTTGGGGCAATGAATACCCTCCGGAGAACTTCAGCTGAAGACAGTTGGCCTTTGCAGCAGGGGCCCTGCCCTTACTGTGGTGGAGCAATCAAGGACTCCCCTGGGCTGCATCCCAGACTTGAGTCACAGGACCTGGGGTTCTCGACTAGCATTCCACAGACCTCACTCCGCCCGACCCTTCCCTGGCATCCTCATCTGTTACCTGAAGGCAGTTGGTCTGGGGGGTCTCCATGGTCCCCTCGGCTCTGATCTCTTCAGTGCTTTCAAAGCCGTAGGGCATGGCTGTGAAGAAGAGCAGCAGCCAAGAGGATGGCAGCCGAGATGGCAGCCAAGATGGCCTCTGCAAGTACCAGAGTCTTGGCTACCATCTTTGTGGCACAGGGTTCCCTGTGAGTAGCCTCAGTCGAGCAGTCAGACTCTTGCCACTGGCGCCCCCCCTGCCCTACCCACCTGCCCACCCCCATGGCTCTGAGAAGAAGCAGGGTGCCCAGAAGGGTTCCCTGAGCAGGACTCAGTTGGAGAGTAGATGGTATTTTCAGGAAATCTGATAAAGTAAGCTGGACTGATAATTCAAAGGCCAGGTCAGTCTGTTCTTTGCTTGGGCCCGGCTGGGTAAAAACCAAACACAAACCCAGTGCTGTGTTAGAAAAGAGCAGAGGCCAAGAGTTTTACTTTCCAAGTTACTTGTAAAGCAAAAGTACAAGTTTACTTGTAAAGTCAAACTCTTTCCTGAGGACTTACCAGCCCTGCACCTCAGTGAAGGAAGGGCATTGTGACTCTCGGATGACATGGGCTGGAATCGGAGGGGGCACGTGGAAGCTTCTGGCCCTCACTGGATGCCACTCACACCTTCATTTACATTTCCCCACCAATCCGAAGCCCAGCTAGATGACGCCCTATCCCATTCAGCCAAAAAGGCAGTTAAAAATCCAAGATAGTGTATAACACTCCAGTTTATCTGGTATCGCCAGTTTGTCAGTGTTGTGCTCTGATGAGCAAAGGTTGTGTTAATAAAGCACTTGTAGAAATGGGCCTTTGTCCGTCCGTGACACCAGACAGGGAAGAGAGTCCGCATGAGTGGTTGAAGGAGGTGAGCGTCCCCAGATGCTCTTCGTTGTTCACAAAGCTGAACCGTAACCGGCCAGGGGGGCGCACCTACCCCCAGAGCGGCGGGCCTGTCTCGGGAGGATGGGGGTCTGACTGCATGCGGGGGTTCTGCCCGTGGGCGTGCAGCTGTCAGAATTTGTCCGGATGCCTGTGTCTCATGTCCACCATGTTGTACCTTGCAGATACTGGGTTACTTTGACTATGCTTTCACAGCCATCTTTACTGTTGAAATCCTGTTAAAGGTAATGGCTTTTTCATTGATCCGCACCTACTCTAAAGCAGCTGTAGCAATAATAGTTGCAATTCTTTGTTTACCTTCCAGATGCTAGGTTATGCAGATTATGTCTTCACTGGCACTTTTGCCTTTGAGATCGTTTTGAAGGTAACAGGTTCCACGGCCATGTGTCTAAGGGGCCTGCTCCTGGGGGACACGTGGCAAAGAAGCGTGAAGTGCTTTTGACTATTTTTATTTTTTGTCTTCTGTGATCAAGCTACACTTTTTTTTTTTTTTTAAACCAAAGGACCTTTTTTTTTTTTCCTGTAACCATTCAACTTGTTTTTGCTGTTTCTTTTTAACCTTTCAGTGCATGTAGGAGCTACTTTGGCTTCATCATAATGACTGGAAATTATTTTGCTCCTTCCTAAATATATCCTCTGAAATTTGTCATCTGATAACAGATACATCACTCTGTGTGAACCTTCTTCCACCTTTCCTGACTTCAAAGTCAGAGGAGAAGCATTTATCCTATGAAGGGAATGTATCTCCTTTCATTTCTTTGACTGAATTGTTTTCAGTGGCCTGAAATAGTAACACACTATTTTCTTGCAATGGGATTTGCAAGATAACCCGGGTCTTTTTGTGTTAAGATATTTTATATCTGTTTTAATGGATGGGCTTACATTTATGCAAACAAAAGGAACACCCTTTGGACGGGGCGCCCTAAATGTACCGCCCATGCATGAGCTCACACTTGCCATTGCTGCATGTGGTTTGTGGACTGAGTGTGATGGCCCCTGGGGCGAGCTCATTCCCTATGCACTCAGAAGTTTGGAGACCTGCAGCAGACAGCTGAGGAAACCGCCCCCCTCCACTTGCTAAGTGTCATGGGTCATTACCGTACCGGGATAGCGTGACCCGTGACAAATGTCAGAGCAATCGTCTCCTAGTGGGGAGACAAGCTGTGAGATTTTCACCACAATTGTCTTTAAACCAACCATTTTGAGTTTTTATGTGTGCATCTCAGGGGAAAAAAGTGTATTTTATGTTAGACTCCTGTGGAACTTGGGCTCTTTACAAAATCTTTTATAAAATAAAACCTCGCTGAACTTTGCCAGGGAATGGGGTACTTAGAGTTACTTTCTTTTTTTGTTGTTGTTTAATGAAAACATCAGTGCAAAACCAACCAACCTCCACTTAAAACTTTGTTAAAAATCTAAAAATTCACATTCACTTTCCTGCCTTTAAACCATCGACTGGCTGACAGTTCTCAGTGAGAACCCTGCCAGGTTAGTGATTCTAGCAACGTCACCACGGTGAGGAGCACAGACACATAACGCACAGGGCTTGGGGGTCAAGGACACTCACCCTACCTCTACTTGATCCCGAGCTGTCCTTTTTTTGTAATTTGCCTTCTCCTCAAACTGAATGGGGGACACGCTCCACTTAGTCTGTTAACCTGGTTCATCGAGGTTTTATTTTACTTCCCACATTTTTTAGTGGTTAAATGAATGTAGTTATTCTTGGACTTTGGGGCAAATGAGATACAGAATTATTTAGAAGAAATTAAAAACAACTACTGCTTTTAAATTTCTGGATATTTACCTCAGTGACTTAAATCTTCCAAGTTATTCTTCATTCTAAAGAACGTGTTAGAGGGTGGAAAACAAGCTTAAAACCAGAAGGATTCAGCAAACACAGACTCGCCAAGAAGCATCTAGCATCGGAAGCGGCGGTTCCTGCTGGCCGTGGGAAGGCTGGGGAGGCTCTATGATGATTTCGGTTGAATTGTACGGAATTGCCATTTTTTTTTTTTTTGGTCAAAAACAGCAGTGTGTTGGCGATTTCATATGGTTCGGTGTAACGGTTTCCCGACTCCGGCCCTCTGTCCTGGACTCACCTGAGCCTTCTCCACTTTTTTTTTTTTTAATTCGCAGTGAACTTGATATACTTTGCTGTTTTTACTCTGGGAATTTCCTCACTAAAGTCCTTTTGCATTGCCAGTAGGGACCTCTCTGGAGCACCCATGGTGCGGGCTCTGGGTGCATGTGGCATGGGACTCCAGGGCAGGGAGACTGCCCAGGGGAGAGGCCTGTGCTGGCTTCCTGGCCACCCCTTGCACAGGCTGGAGTCACTGGACCTGGAGGCACCGTTTAAACTGGGTGTCTCTCTGAGGACCATCGGCAGCAGACAGGGCGCTACCTGGTCTCTCTGAACAGAGCCTGGGAGCACTGGGCTCCAGTGCTTTCACTAGTCCCACTGGGAAGGCCCACTGGGGAGACAGAGGCTCTCCTGGGCTCCTGGGGACCAGAGCCAGCGTGTTGTGGGCAGCCGAGTTATCTGGGCAGCGATGATATCCTGATGAGTGGGCCCATGTGGACCCTTCTGGGACAGGCTCTTTGGACCTGCCCACGCTGGATTCCTACACGCAGTTTGTCATCGCTGGTATGGAGTCTAGACTGGTCTCTTCTTCTAAAATGTATCTGAAATCAGCTGCCCCTTTTCCATTTTTGAACGAATATTCAGCTCAGCCCTGTTGGTATACATTTCTGGCTTCCTAATGCATGCTTGTTAGTAAAGTCATACTTTCCTCAAGGTTTTGTACAGAGCCCAGGTTTCTTTTCTTCTGAGAGAAAAAAATATCCGTAAATCACTCATGATTCTGTTTATAGATGGCGACTTTTGGAGCTTTCCTCCACAAAGGGGCTTTCTGCAGGAACTACTTCAATCTGCTGGATATGCTGGTTGTCGGGGTGTCCCTGGTATCATTTGGGATCCAGTAAGTATTCTGGGGTGGGTGTGGGCGTGTGGTCACAAGACTGTTGGGCAGGATGGTTAATGTGAGGAATTTTAACATAATTCATAAAGGCTAGGCATCATTTTAACAATTACATTTAATTATCTGGGAAACCTTGATTTGTGCACATGCCGGAAAGCATTGGAAGGCAGCTATGCTCACCACTATACCACCAACGCGCCGGAAAGCATTGGGACAGTTCACACTTTCTCCTGTTTCTCCTCTCCATGCCTCCTGCCAGATTGGGCTTATTACTCTCTGTGATACTGACTCTCAACAGAGAAGTCTTGACTGGGAGAGAAGGAATCCAGGTTCTAGTTCGGGTTCGTCCAGGATCTCAATCCTCATTCAGGGTTGGTGGCGGGGGTTGGGCTCTGGGGACCCTTTCAGCTTGGCTATTGAAGGCTACTTGACTCTATCTCCAGGATATCTCAGCTGCCATGACCTCTTCCTCCCGGCTTCTACAATTTTCAGCTAGGAGGCGGTGGAGGCCATAAGTTAGGGCCCTAGGGATGCCCCAGCGGCACGGTGCCTGCCGGCTCTACCCGGGGGTCTGGGGCAGAGGCTCCAGTGGGAGCATCCCGCAGTGGCCTTGCTTCCCAGCTGACTTACAAGCACGTGCGCTCAGGTGCTGGCCATCAGTACCCCATATGAGAACACATGCTCACCTACGACCTCTGAGCTCAAGTTCCATGGACAGGCTGCCTCCCCCTCAGAAGACCAAGGACCCCTGCCTGAGACAGCCCTCTGTGTTAGTCCTTACCTGCCACCACTGCCCGGAGGGAGGGAGCCAGGAGGTACAGCTGGAGGGGACATTCTCAGAGCATCTTTGCAGCTCCCATAAATTCCCGGCTGTGCTGGCCCTCTCCCCCTGCAGCCCTTGCCTGTGTGCTGGCCCACCTGTGGGGCCAGTCAGCTGCATTCTCCTTCCTAGTGCTGCTCCCTCTGCCTGGAACCCTTTCCCCCTTAGGCTAGCTAACCTGCCCCTCCCCCTGGGACTCACCAGGCTGCCACCTCCCAGGCTCCCCTGGGATGTGCTCTCCTGGCAGCCTGTCGTCCTGCACCCCCTCCATTGTCCGTTCCCCCACACAGGTGGTGATTGCGTCTCTCCCACCCAACAGCAAACTCCTCCGAGGCTGGAGAAGCCCCACTCAGAGCAGGTCTCCCCGCTTAGAAAGCAAACCCCACCCCAAACAAAATCGCAGCCTAAAAGCCAAGTACTACCTAGCATTTACATCGAGTGAAAAGAACAAAGCGAATTCCTAACTCATGCCTCTGCTGCATTAACTGGGTACCCAAGTCAGGGCCTCTGTGAGTGCCCGTGGGCCTGGCCCAGGAAGGGCTCTGGAGTGTGCACAGGACGGGGAAAGACCCGACGTGTGTGTGTGTGTGTGTGTGTGTGTGTGTGTGTCTCTCTCTCTCTCTCTCTCTCTCTCTCTGTCTCTCTCACGGCAGGAGGTGAGCTCAGCTCCACACAGGCAGTGGTCCTGCAGTGAAGACCGCCTGAAATAATTTCAGAGTATTTTATTTGACTGTAATACACTCTGCCTTCGTTCTGTGCTCTTTCCTTAGATCCAGTGCCATCTCCGTTGTGAAGATTCTGAGGGTCTTAAGGGTCCTGCGGCCGCTCAGGGCGATCAACAGAGCGAAAGGACTTAAGGTTTGGGTTTCTGCCCTCCGGTCCAGGCTACTTTGGTTGGGGGCCAGAGCTGGGCTGAGGCTTGATGGGTTTTACATTGTTATATGTTTGGAAAGGACATTTCTAACCAGCAACACTGCCTCTGGCAAGTGCTGAAAGCATTTTACAAATGATTTTCTTTATCTTTGTTAATTTATTTTTCTTAACGTGATTACTGTTTATCACTTCTAAAAATTATTAATATTTTCTTGGGTTTATTTTGGTCTTTAAATCTCTTCTCATACAGGTCATATAAAAGGTCTGAGGTTTTGCATTTTCCTGAGTCCGTTAATGGGGGGCCAGGGTCTGTGTGGGCCAGGCAGTGCTGCACCCCCTAGCGTTTCTTTGGACTAAGCCGCTTATGAAGAGACCAGGGAGGGGCTGGTCCACAGGGGTGCTTCTCCCGGGTGACCATGATGCACCAGGGGTAGCTCCCCATAGATAACTACCTGAAAAACAAGTGCAAGGGAATGCAAATTTGGAAAATCATATAAAAATGCACATAAACATGAGAAAATCTTGGCTGGTGTTAGGTCACCCAGAGGCTGAAACCACAGAGGCAGGTAAACCTCCTCTGCCTTCCCCTGGCTCTTCTCTCCCCAGCACGTGGTCCAGTGTGTCTTCGTGGCCATCCGGACCATTGGCAACATCATGATCGTCACCACCCTTCTCCAGTTCATGTTCGCCTGCATCGGGGTCCAGTTGTTCAAGGTATGGGGAACGTGCCTTCTGGCATGAAGCCCAGCCGATCGCTTTGCAGGGAGCCTGCATTTGACTGCCTGTCTGTTTTATATGTAGGGAAAGTTCTATCGCTGTACAGATGAAGCCAAAAGTAACCCCGAAGAGTGCAGGTGAGTGTCCTGAACGTGAGAGTGGGGAATGAGGAAGAACAGATAGAAAAATTTCAAGGATCTGTTTGTGCTAACATTTTAGAAGTTTTCATCATGGACTGCAAGAAGCTTGTGTGCTCAGCTCATGGCTGGAGAGATAGAAGGAGATGATGGTGGTTTTATTTGAAGTGACATTCACATATCATAATAGTAATCATTTTAAACTGTGCAATTCAGTGGCATTTAGTACAATCACATTGTGGTAGAAGCATGGCCTTGGTCTAGTTCCAAACCTTCGTCGCCCCCAAAAGAATGGATAGATGGCTTTTGATGTTTGCATAGAGTCTCTAAATGGGGAGAGGGAGTGCACTAAAACCTAAAATAACAATTATGAACTGCCCCAGAGAGCCCTTCCCTCCAGCCACGTGGATAATTCTTCCCCACACCAGAACTCTGAAGCTCAACTCCCTGGCATTCAGGAGCTGGCTAGCCCCTTCCGACAGGTTCTCCAGGCTACCTTTCTCCCCCTGCTCCTGGCAGCCACATTTTGGGCATATTTTTATTCACAAGAATGGACAGGGGAGAGACAAGGTGGGAAACACCTGTGTCTCTTATCCCAAGCTGTCCAGAACATGAAGGCAGGCACAAAACCACTGCCCAGAGTTGGAAGACCGTGTGGTAGTCTGTGTTTCCCCATCCTTTGGGGATGGCACCACTGAGGTCGGGCTGCTTGCACTGCTCACGTGTATTTGGGCTTTCTCTCCACCAGAAGGTGCAGTCAGAGCGTGCTGGCTGTGCGGTGACTGGTTGTGCACCTCCAGGGCCTCCATTCGTGCAGGTTGGGGGGGGGGGGGGGGGGGGGGGGGGGTGCGCCCCCTGCTGTTGAGCGACATGGCAGCAGGCGGAAGACCCCTTCTCTTCTCTCACTAAGCCTCTGCTTCCCTGTGACATAAAGACATCGGCCCCTTTCCAGAAATGAAATTCAATGACAAATTCTGTGTACCAGAAATTACAGAATTATTTTAGAAAGAAAACTGGGAATATTGTTAGTACAGAACGAAGGATTTTGAGGACAACCAAAATGCAGTTAAGAGGATACCTGGGCTTGTTTCCCAGAGCTTCCAGAATTCCCCAGGCCAGAGCTTCTGATCCTTCAGTGTACACTCTGAGCCCTTTATATATGAGAGGTGTTGATCATTTGGTAGGTTTCATTTCTTATCAGGTGTATGCTGGCTGTCTGCCTAGTTGTTCTGGAGGATGCTCATTAAACTAGTAGGTACTTGATTATTGGGACCTTAGAGTAGATTAAATGCGCGGCAAGAGGAGGACAAACTCACATGGTGCTCAGCTGTAGGGCCTGGACGTGGGCTTGGGGCAGCTGTGACTGAGTGCATGTCAAGCCAGGACAACCCACACTTCCTTTCCTCTCTAGGGGGCTTTTCATCCTCTACAAGGATGGGGATGTTGATAACCCTGTGGTCCGTGAGAGGATCTGGCAAAATAGTGATTTCAACTTTGACAACGTCCTTTCTGCTATGATGGCGCTGTTCACGGTCTCCACGTTTGAGGGCTGGCCTGCGTAAGTATAGAGAACATCTTGAGAGTGTCCCAAGCCATCCATCCATCCATCCATCCATCCATTCATTCATTCATTCCATCTTCATTCCTAGTTCAAACGTGTACCAGACATGGATGGCTGCCACCATGCCAAGTCTTTGACCCACTCACGCACTCATTCATAAGAGGTGCTTTTGGTACCTGCCTCATGCACCGTGCTGTGTTAAGCACTGTGGAAGAAATTCTTGTCTTGACATGTTCCTCCTTTTGAGGCCCAAACCGAGTCAGAGTCTCAAGCAGTTAGACCAGGCAGGAGGGTCTGTTGCATCAGAGATGTGCAGAGTAGGGTTCTGAAGAATGGCTAGGATTCTGATGAGTAAAGTTTAAAAAAAAAAAAAATCCAGGAAGAAGGGAAAAGGTAGACTACAAAAGGAACGTCTCTTGCTCCTTTGTTACTCTGTGCTCTGATGCCCACGCCGGCTCCCGCCACCTGAACGTGCACGCGTGCATGGCTTCCGATGTCAAGTTGCCACGCCCAGAGGAACTGCAAAAGGTGGACAGGCTGGTTCTCCGGGGACTGGCAGAACTCTCTGGATGCACAGGAGAGTCGGAGTTACTGACAGGAGATCCTGTGCAGTGTGAGGATAGTTGGGTGGGGCTTGTTCATTAGGGAATTGGTCTGGGGAGCAGAGAGGCAGGAACGAGCCCCTTCACTCTGGGGGAGGCACTGGCTGCAGTCTTGGGTTTTCAGCAGTGTGCTTTAGTTAACCAGGGTGGCAGCCGAGGGGAAACCACTGGACTTGGGCCTTGGCGCTCGGAGGAACTGGGCTCGTCTCCTGGCTCTGCCCCCAAGGAGTGTGGCTTTGGTCACTTAGATCCCTCTCTGAGCTTCCATGTGATGGGGATGACTGTAATGTCTGCTTTTCTAGATGGATGGGAAAGTGGCTAGCACAGTGCACCATGGGGTGGGTGCCTTGGCAGTGCTGAATCTACATCAATGTGGGGATAAATTTAACTTGGGGATGTTACAGTAATTACCCCCCCCCCCCGCCTCCTGTTGAGAGTTCTGCTTGGTGTATATTTAATTTCTGTGTATATTTCAGTTTGGGGAACCTCTCTTAGTTCTTTGGAAATCCCATGTTGCTTGCTTATTCTCTTCATTGGCATATGTACAGTTTTCAGTTCCACGAATGTCTTACACGTGGTGTCCTTCCTCTCTCCCGCCAGGAGAAAGGACCATTGTTAAATAGCCGTGAAATCTTTTGTTTTTCAGCTCTCAAAATATCAATCCCCAAATGCATCTCAGGTGTTCCCTCTTCAGGGTGCTGGACCAACTGGGCCTAATGCCAGCCAAGGAGGGCGCCTCAGAGATCTGTGTGCGTCCAGGGGCCTTGGGTGGGCTCCCAGGGAGGGCTCTGACAGGCAGGGCCCACGGAGGTGGTCAGAAGAGGCACCACCTCAGAAGAGGTTGGGCTGCTTGGGCTGAGCGGGGGACAGGACTCACCTGGTTCTTCTGTTCTCCAGGTTGCTGTATAAAGCCATCGACTCGAATGGAGAGAATGTGGGCCCCATCTACAACCACCGCGTGGAGATCTCCATCTTCTTCATCATCTACATCATCATCGTGGCTTTCTTCATGATGAACATCTTTGTGGGCTTCGTCATCGTCACATTTCAGGAGCAGGGAGAGAAAGAGTATAAGAACTGTGAGCTGGACAAAAATCAGGTTAAAGTCACACACTGTTTGGGCTTCTGTCCCTTGAGCAAGAGAGGAGTGGCTTGTCTTTTGCCAGCTTCCTCCACGCCCAGAGAAGGGCGTGCACCTGCTAGCTGTCCTGGGGCTCAGGCCCTGTTCACAGCACCCTCTCGGCCAGTTTGAGTCCTTGCTGGGAAGAGTAAGCTTCCCAGATACAGACTAGACCTTGTCATTGTGATCCACCCCACCCTGCAGATGAGAAGTCAAAGAACATTTAGGGCACCTTCTGCGGGTGTGACCGGCTAGTGATGGCTCAGAATCTTGGCGGGGGGATGTGGCCAGGGGCCAGAAAGTACCCGCTGCCCCTCCCACAGTCCTTACGGGGGATCGTGTCTGATGATCTCCTCAACCTCAGCACTATTGACGTTTTAGGCTAGATAATTCTTTGTTGTGCTTTTGTAGGATGTTCAGTAGAATCCCTTGCCCTATACCCCCTCGATTCCAGTAGCAACCCACTGCCCTGGGTTTTGACAACCAAAAGACCTCTCTGGACATTGCCTAATGTCCCCCGCTTGAAAAACCATTGACTTAGGAAGAAGTAACCTATCCTACTGCAGGGAAAGTTACTAATGTTAAACCTGGGTCCAAGATTGCACTGGTATCACTCCCTCATAATCTACTGCCTTGTTCGAACCAATCTTGGAGCAGCAGGGGCCTTTGACTCTGATTGCACGAGGATGTGAGGGGGTCAGGAGAACTGCTCCTCTCTGGGCTTGCTTCCTTCTCTCTAGATTGAGGGCACCCAGGAGTTGTTGTTAGAGGCTCCTTCCTGTCCTAACAGATGGCGAGATGGAGAATCTATTCTGGGAGTACTCCTGGGCCCTGGCTCGGTAGCACCCCTGTTTGATGATGACATAAGGAGTGGGGATCATCTGCCAGTCTGGGCTTCCTGAGGGGAAGTGGCTGTGGTGAGGCAGTCTGTCTTGGGCTGCAGCTGTGCCCACCGGGGCAGTGAGGGCAGGACCAGCTGGGCTTGTAGGAAGATGTTGCTTTGAGTTGTCAGGGCACCCCTTCAGATCCCATCAGTGTCAGCGGGAAGCCTGGCGCAGCTCTTCATCGCCCCCCACTCCCCCCACCTCCCAGCCCCCGGAAGAAGACTGTCAGGGCAAGGCCCAGGCTGGCCAGGGAGCAGAGCCTGAGCTACTGTTGTGTCATCTCTTGAGGTCCAGAACAGGTTCGAATTGGTGTGTGGGGGGGGGGAGTCCCTGGACTCAGTGTGTGAGGTCACAGCAGGGCCAGATCTTGATCAGAGGGAGCCTGTCTGAAGTCAGAAGCCAGGGTCAAAGCAGGAGACTGGGAGTAGGTCTGGGTCTAGGAGCAAGTGGTGCCGTTGGCTGAGCCGAAGGGGCTGGAGGCTTCTGCTGGCCTGCAAAGGGTGGACCAGCCTCAGCCCCAGAGTGGGAAGGACAGTGCTCTGGCCATCGTGACTACCACAAGCTCCTGAGTCTCAGAAGGTCCCAGGGAGACACACAGCTAGTTCACCATTAGACACGTGTGGTTAATACCATCTGGCTCCCAAGAGGTGTCTCGTGTGGATCGAGTCTCAGGGAGTGAAACCAGGCCCTTGGGCTCTGGAGCCTTTCTGTGTCTCTCATTCCCTGGCTTCCTTTCCTCGAGGTGGCCCCAGGCAGAACTGCAGGCATAACGCCCCGGCGTAGAGGAAAGGCAGGTCCTCAGGCAAGGCACTCGCCGGTCTGGACCTCTGTTTTAATAAGGAAAATGGAAGCACACTGGGTGCTCCGCTTACCGCCCCCCCCCCCCGCCCCCGGATTGGTGTGAGGATCCGATGAGCTGGCGGAGCTAGGGGCCTGTGGCTGGTGATGCCGTGTGGTGCCCATGGGGGTTGCTGTAGCGGCTTCCCCTGATCCACGGTCTCTCGCGGTGGGTGTGCCCCTTCAGAGCAGACGAGACCGGTGTCCTCCTCCCATGGGTGTGCTCAGGACCCCTCCTTGCTCTTTTCTGCCGTTGCAGCGTCAGTGTGTTGAATACGCCTTGAAAGCACGTCCCTTGCGGAGATACATCCCCAAAAACCCCTACCAGTACAAGTTCTGGTACGTGGTGAACTCCTCGCCTTTCGAATACATGATGTTTGTCCTCATCATGCTCAACACACTCTGCTTGGCCATGCAGGTAAAAATGGAGACAGCCGTGGGGATCACGTCTGGGCCTTCTGCACAGCCCCCTGCCCCAAATTCTGAGGGCGGAGTGCCGCCCCCTCACAAGAGAATGAGTGATTTTCTGATGAGTCTGGGCTGTAGTTTGGCCAGAGTCCCGTTTTGGCTAACAGTTCTCACGGTAGGCGTTTAAGGTGGCTCTTTTGTTTTAAGGGACTGCCTTTACAGCGTGACCATAGGTAACATTTCCATGGGGCCTGAGCCTGGCATTCAATTCTACAAACACTTAACTGGGGGCACCTGAGGCCAGGGAGCAGTTAAGGACTAAAGCTTGGTCTGTGTGGAGTGGGGCAGACGGGCGTTGCAATCCTGCCTTTACTCCTTACCAGCTGGGCAAGGCAATTTAAATCCCCTGATACTTGCTTTCTTCACTGGCAAAATGGGAAATCTATCATACCTATGTCAGAGGTAAGGTTTGCACTGGATAATTCACATCAGGCCCTTGGCGCTGGGCCCATCACAGAGTAAACACCCAATGTTGAAAAACAAAACATAAGTCACATTCCTGTCTTCAAGGAGCTCTTAGAATGGTTAGAATGGTGGTGGAGAATCTTCCAGGTCATGGAGGAGAGTTTAGCCTGCAAAAGAGCTACTTCTTGATACCCTGGGGGCAAGGCATTGACTTCCTTCAGTTGGCCAAGTTGGTATTAACAGCGAGCATTTCCAGCAGTTATACTGTGAAGTAGGTCCTGCCCTAGGACTGAAGCAAAGGCCAAGGTCTAGATCCGCTTTCCACACTGACTTTAAGAACTTAAGCAAATCAAACCAACTCCCAGTGCTGTCTGGAAAATGGGTCTAAAAGCCACCAGGGATACATTCTCTGGCATGTTTTTTAAATTTAAGAAGTCTTTATGAATGAGCAGGACCCCATGCTGATGTAGGGAAAAAGTGTGAGGTCAAGATGTTATTGCCTTTCATTGAAAGTGGACCTAAATGGCATCAAATTTATCCCCAACCAAGTCCAGTCTTTAGTCACAGACATTTGGGTGGGTTCCCTTCATCCTGAGCAGAGGAAGTGGATGTCTTCCCCTTCATCTTCCAATCATCCTCATTCGTCAAGGCCCCCCTGTGCTTTGTGGTGAGTTAAACATGTGCCGTTGAAACCAGTGGAGGCTGCCTCCATTTCCAAGCAGAGGGTGGATGCCTGCAGGCAGCAGGGGGCTGGGGAGCCTCCTTTCGTGAGGCTGGCTGGGCCAGGCCCCTGAGAGCCATGCCTCTGCCTTTGTCCACAGCACTATGAGCAGTCCAAGATGTTTAATGACGCCATGGACATTCTGAACATGGTCTTCACTGGGGTGTTCACCGTTGAGATGGTTTTGAAAGTCATCGCGTTTAAACCTAAGGTGAGTCTCTGAGCCCACTTCTCAAAGGCTGTTGCTGAATCACTCAGAGGAGCACACGCTTCCTGTTTGTCTTGTGTTACCGAGTGACGCCAAATTGTTGGGTCCGATAACTGGGTTATCACCTGAGAATGTTCAAATCTGATCAGGGCATCTGGGTACATATGGGAAAACAAAACTACAAAACAAAACCTCATGAAAAGAATTCTGAGAAAAAGAAGAAGGGGGGACAGAATCGGGAATTTGTAGAATAGAGATGGTTTTGAAACCAGATTTTCTGTGTCTAGAAGAGCCTCTCACGCTGTCTCAGGGAAAGTGGCCTCGTTGCTCGGGCATTAGACAAACTGTTGGAACAGAACCCATCAGAAAGAATTCAGCCTTGATTTGACTCTTAGGTTTCCAGGAGAAAGACCTTGGTTTTATTTGTCCTTGGTCTACAGCCTCTTTTTCACCTTTTATGGAAAGTTCTACCATTTGGAGAGTGCTTACCATTTATTTGACTTAGAAAAATGTCGCTTGACTTTAAGACAAAACAAGACATGAAAGCTGTTAAACGCTGTTGGACTAGTCAGCATATCATGTCGCCTTTGGGAGGGAGCGGATCCATCCCCAGCGTTGTCAGTGTCTGGGGTGGAAGAGGCTGACAGAACAGTGTCTAAGAGCACATGAACTCTGGATCCAAATCCATACTCCCCACTTGCTGACGCGAGTGAGTTCCTTAACAGCTCTGTGCTGCGTTTTCCTCGCCTGCAGAATGAAGACACTACCAGCCCTGTTTCACAAGGTGGTTGGGAGGGGTGAAGATTCACTATCTGTGCCATGCTTAGAAGAGTGCCTGGCATGTAGTAACATGCTGTCATGAGTCAGTACTCTGACGGTGACGGCCACCACCATCATCGTCAAGTCACGATGGCCCCCTTGTTCTAAAACTGTAGACGGAGGAGCAAATCCAGGCTGAGCTGGGGGACGTTGGACCCTCGGCTTATTTGCTAGCAAAGCCCCCAAACTCTCAGTATGAGGCAGTGACAGAATCCGGGGACCCGGTTGTTGGTTCGGCTGGGTGTAAGACACCTTATGCCTAAAACGCTGGTTTTACTGAGACTTGGATTATGATATGATGGTTTCACATACTCCATATTTCCTTGGAATTCTAATCCAAAACTGTTCCTTTCTTTAATTTGAATTAATTTTTATGCAATCTTTATCAGATCTTTGTGGACCAAAAAGAAAGGACACTTGTAAGTGATCACTTGGGGTGATTGCAGCGGGGTCAAATTTGGCACCTTATGCATGGCCAGATGTTATGTACTGTGACTTGTCCATATCTACATACATAAACATCTCCTCCTTTTTCAAATTCATCTTGATTTCCTTTGAGAGTTTTGGTTTGCTTCCCTGTCACCTTTACTTCTCTGAACAATAGTTGTCTGGGTTGATGAAAAAGGTTGCCAAGAAAGAACATCAAAAGGACTTGAGAGAGACAACACGGAACCTACCCACGGAACGTTTCTAGATCCCCTTGTCTTGTCTTCCCTTGCCTAGTGATTAAGCTCTGAAATGTTTCAGAGCTTGCTCTGGGCTGAAGAGAAGACACACTCGCCCATGGCATGTGTGCGTGAGAGTGCGTGTGTGTCCGTGTGTGAATGCGCACCCGCTAGCGGGCTCGTGCACCAAAGGGCTCGTTCACCCCTCTGCCCAGTAAACCACTGATATCAAACCTGGGAGGAGGGTTTTGGTGGTATGTGATCAGACTGGTGATATCAGGAGGGAAATGAGTAGCTAATTTTTAATCAGTACTGATTAATCAGAGTTTTAGAATGAGTGATTTCCGCTAGAAATGGTGCTGCTTTGTTGTTTTGCCCAGCAAGATATTTCCGTAGCATGAAACAGCAATAGGAGCATCTCTGTGCTTGAGGAGTGCTATTTCTGCACTCACCGAAGCCAGGATAGACCGATTTTGTGTTGAGGATGGGGAGAGAATCATTTCACCAAGAAATAAAGCCCTTCACGTATTGCATGGAGCACTGGGTGTTATACGCAAACAATGAATCATGGATCACTACATCAAAAACTATGTAATGAATGGCGACTAACATGACATAATAAAATAAAATTAAAAAAAAAAAAAAGAAAGCCTTTCTTTAAATGCTCCCTGACTTTTCCTTGTTTTTCTCTTCTGGGTTGACAAAGCAAGCCCATGGGAGTAGGCTTTGACTAAGAAGCAGTGAGACCCCTCCTCTCTCATCAGAGAGGAATTCAGGCTGAGGAGCAAGGTCATAGAGGCTGCCGAAGGGAGAGTCTTCCAGGAGATGGCTGCATGGGACAGAGGGCCGCATGGGAACCCTAGCCCATGGGTCTCCTCTCAGGAAAGCCTTCGTCTCTGTGAGGAGTTGGTTACAGTGCCCCTTGGGGCAGTGTTCTCCACAGTGAGGGGCACACCTTCTAGGAAAACTTGCCAGCATCTGTCAGGAGAGATGGGGTTGCAGCTGTGCTGAGATTCAGATACAGAAAGTGAAGTTGGACAAAATCCTTCCTGATGGATGAGAAGGCACCGTGAGGAGGATGGGTTAAAAGAAGTTGGGAAACCTGACCGTGGGGACTTCTGTATTCAAGAACCTGCCAGAGAGGTGGGGCCTGCCAAGAGCACACATTTAGGGAGAAGTGGTTTGAGGACTCAGCAGGTCAGGTCATCCCGCCTCCATAAGCAGGGAGGGGAGGGGTTGAGGTAGAGAGGCAGAGGTAGGAAACCCAGAGCTGGGGAGCTGCCCTGGCCGGGGAATGAGGCTCACTGAATGGGAAGAGCTGTTCTGAGCATTGGTTCTAGGCAAGAGTGCAAGGTGGCAAGAAGCCGAAGAGCAGAATTAGGGGAAAGCAAGGAGGCGGTTGAGTGTATTACATCTACTCCCCAAGGGAAAACCCACCATCTGGCATTGACCTTGCATACTCTAGATTGTGCTTTGACTTGGAGGTGACTGTGCATCCTAGGCTTTTAAAAGGGAGGTCCTAACTGAAGTAAGATAAGCCCACTTCCCTGGCCTTTCCCTCTGGTACTCCCAGGGGAAGCCATGGTACATGTCCAGTGAATTCTCTTGCTCCAAGGAGGAAACTGAAGAAGAAGGGCCTTCCCCAAAGTACTGGCTCCTGCAGGAATAAAGAGCACTTCCAATTTGCTGGGGCTCCCTCTTTGTGCTTCCAGATGTCACCTGCCTTTGTCCAGCACATACCCGAGGCCAGCTTAGCTGCCTCGGCCGCGGGCTTTTCCCCGAAGAGCCACACTTGGTTCCCAGGTCTGCATTTTGATCTTGGTTCTACCTCGAAAGTGACGAATTTGTACTCCTGGCCACTTGGGCTTGGGGGAAGTAAAGGCTAGTTGGGTTTGGGGGAAGAGGAGAGTATTGTGGTGCTGTTCTCCTAATCTGGTGCAGAGCTGCTGCACCGTGGACACCAGCATTGGTGCCACCAGCCTCCTGGGATGGCATTCCCTGTCCCAGGGCCCCTGGCAGGAATGCAGGCTCTTTTTTTTTTTTTTTTTTATTTGACAGAGAGATAGAGCACAAGTATGCAAAGAGGCAGGCAGAGGGAGAGGGAGAAGCAGGCCCCCCACTGAGCAGGGAGCCCGATGCGGGGCTCGATCCCAGGACCCCGGGATCATGACCTGCGCCGAAGGCAGATGCTTAACCGACTGAGCCACACAGGTGCCCCAGGAATGCAGGCTCTTAACAAAGTGTTAACGATCTCTTTGGAGCACACCCTCCATCTCCTAGGAAGAACATTTGATAGTCTTTACAGTTTGTCAGTGACTGCATCTCTTTTAGGTGATCTGTTTTAATGCCAAATAATACTTGAGACCAAACATTCTTCTCCTTAGCTAGAACGTTGCGCCAGACCTCGTGGGCTCAGCCTGTGTCTTTGATGTCACAGCTTCTCAGGGTGCTCTCCTGGTCCCCTCCTCCCGTGGTAAATGCCTTACAGGCCCAGAGCTTCTCCGGCCATCCATGTCATCCAGACCTCCTGCCCCTCCTTTCCCTGGACTGCTAAATTTCCCCCCTCCCACAACCCCGCCCAGCCCCTCTCTGCTCATCTTCCACAGCAAAACTCCGGTACCAGCCACCTGTTGCCTGAGCCAAAAAAAAAAAAACAAAAACAAAAAACCCCAAAAAACCACACCTTAGAATTTTCTTAGTTTCATGTTCAAAGTCCTCCACCAAACCTTGGCCCATTTGCACTTCC
The DNA here is from genome assembly GCF_002201575.2 of Neomonachus schauinslandi. Classification (NCBI taxonomy): domain Eukaryota; kingdom Metazoa; phylum Chordata; class Mammalia; order Carnivora; family Phocidae; genus Neomonachus; species Neomonachus schauinslandi. The sequence continues at coordinate 193,055,731 of NC_058403.1, read as the reverse complement.
GCCTTGCTTCCCCTGTCATTCCTTCTACACTCCCCATCCCTAGCTGTTAACAAGCCAGGCCTTTCCATGGCATGGGCTTCTGTATATGAAAACCCTTTTGCCTTGTTATTGCCTGAGGCCCGTCTGAAATGTGGGTTTCTCTGTGACATCCTCCCTACCAGCTCAGCCAAAGTCTGTTCTTCCCCTCACCTGCGTGTCCACTAGATGCTTACTGGGCGATGTCATGATCAATACTTCTTTGGATCTCTCCGTTAACTGCTGAGAGGCTGCTCGAGGTCACAGGCTGGGTCTCCTGCATCCCACACAATGCCTGCTCTGTGCTGGCCGCTCATTAAGGATGGGTGGAATGAAGAAAGGCATAAACGGATGAGCCTGTAGGTGCAGCCTCTTGACATGAGATGGTACGCAGGGTACTTTCTGTCACGGGATATTTGATCGGAGTAGAGTGGCCAAAGGTGAATGCTTTCCGGTAAGCCCCCACTTGACCTCTGGAAAGGCTTGTGCTAGTTAGAAAGCTGTCAGTTATGGTGTCTACAGAAATCTGGTACTGTGGGTCATCTCTTGGGTCCAGCACTGCCCAAATAGTCCCCGGCAGAAATTGCTGAGTGACCTGGCTGCCGTGGTAAACCCCAAAAGCGGGTGATTTGTGTGGGCTCCTTCAGATCTGCAGGTGAGAGGGACTCCAGGCAGCAAAAAGAACCCGGACTCGGGCTGCTTCTCTTGTTTCTGTTCCACACACGTTACCCCCCCGACACATTACCCCCTCCACACACACACACGTGTGCCACACCTGTGTGCTATATCCCGGCTGGAGTTCCAGCTCTGCTCCCAGGAGCCCACAGTCAGGAGCGACGTGGACACTGACAGACTCTCAGAGTTCTTGGAAGTCTTGAAAGTTCCTGGCCCTAATGCCCACATGAATCTGCTTTATGATTTAAAATTTCTGAGTCAGACATGTTTCTGAATAATAGAGATTATCACATGTGGCTGACTTGCTTGGTCTTTCCAAGCCAGTAGGACTGGACAAAAAATAAGAGTTGACTCTGGCTGAGTGCTAGGGACTGCTGGTTCCACTTGAGGGGCCCTGGCCTGGGCATTCAGTGTCAGGAGAACCTGTCATTTTTGTCCAAGAGAAGAGGGCACGGGGATGGGTCCTCTGCCAGAAGCCCTTTGTCTCATCTTCTGGTTGCCCAGACACTGTGGTGATGTTGGTGGGAAAAGGGTGGGGGACTGAGTCCTGCTCACTCGACAGTGATTTGATCACATAGGAGGCTACTAAACAGGGAATCAGATGTGGGGAGAAAGAGAGCCTGGCAATTTCTGCCTCTGCTGGCCCCCTGGCATAGCCACCTTGTCTGAGCTTGTGATTCCAGCCGCCTGCATCAGCTCGAGCCTCCCGTTGTCTGCATTAGGGGTAGGTACCTTCAGTCCAGGAGTCTCTAGGACTTGGGCACAATTTGTGAGTGTGCGGGATCTTCTGAAGAGAGTTGATGAGATTGCCAAAATGTTCCAGGACCCCAAATGGGAAGCCCCTATTGCACTGGTTTAAGGTGATTTCATGTACCACAGTGGCCAGAATGGGCCAGTTGGAGGATAGTGTGTAGGCCAGTGGGAATGATTCAGAGGTAAGTACTGATAATTCTGGAAAAGCAGGGGAGGAGCTGTTCAGGAATAAAGTCCAAAGTAGGTGTGCAGGTGGTGGCCTTGGCCTCAGGTGAAGAGCCTACTAGTGGGAGGAGTAGCATGTGGGGTACAGCTATGGGCGGGGGCTGGTCCTGTGCCCGGACAGCTGCTCTCCATACCCCGGAGGCCTGACTGTTACGGGCGCCCAGCTGTCTCAGTGAGGCATCGGCTCCTCTCTAGGGGAGATGGGAATGATCACCATACTGTCCTTAGCTTTGGAGATGCTCTTAAATCCAGGAAGGGAAGGCTCTGGTCCTCAGAGTAGCTTGTGGCACGGCTGCTGGTCAAATGCCTGTTTGTTACCTATTCACACAATGTAAATAAGGGTCCCCGGCACCTCCACAGCAGCGCTTAGCACTTGACCCAAGTGACTTTTGTGTTGGGAGGTCTTCTCTGTGAAGGAACCAGTGCGCTCCTTTGAGTCCAGGCGCAAGCTCTTTGTGTCCTGGCTGGCCAGCGTGACCAGCATGCTCAGTGGCTCTAGTCTAGCCCTCAGAGTGGCTGGCCTTGCCCCAGTCTGCCAGCCAAGAATCACGGAGCACTGGGAAGAAAAGCTAGAAGGTGCAAAATGTGGTGTTCATTAAGACTTGTCCTATCAGACTTGTGTACACAGGTCGGCAGGGTTGGTGGAGGCAGAGTCCGTTTGTTTCCTCTTTGGAGGCCTGAGATGAGGGGTCTGGGAGGATGCCAGTCAGTGAGGCAACGTGTGACAGAGGAGGGGAAGGGAGAGGTGAAGAGTGGGTGAGAGGTCATGGCAGATTGGGTGGGAAAATCTTACATCATTTAAGATGAAATTTTTAAAAGTCCAGGCCATCAATTAGTGTCATAGCTCCCCCATAATTGTATTTGGAGTGCGTGATCAACAGTAACTAGAACAAACAGCCCACTCCAGTTATTAGGATGGCCAGCACGTGCACACTTTCTCTTGTGTCATCGAAGGCTGGGGCTCTGCAGTGGCTTTCTTGGGGCCTGCATGTGATCACAAGTTGATGGGACCCGAAACTTCAAAGTACCGTCTGTTCTGGTTTTCTTTATCCTCACTAAGTGTACCCAGTTGTAACCATGCTTGGCCCCTTTTTATATATTTCAGACCTGGATTTTTTTTTTTTTTAATTTCCAAAACATGTTCTGACTTTTTGAAAAGACAGTTGATTTTCAGATAGAGTCATTGACCATGCAACCAGAAGCCTCTATGCGTAGTGCCCACCCCCACCCCTCTGAACAAGAGTTTCCAGAGGCTGTCAGGAGACAGCAGGCACGAATTTAGCCCCTACTGTGCTGAGCCCTCAAGAGCGCATACATAAAATGTATGCCACATAGATATACACGGATTTATAAGTCACAGGGACATCGTGCCTTCATGCTTGTTGCAAGATAGGATCTGGATGATGGTAGGATGCTAGGTCAGTGGAAGAAAGAGACATTGCAGTGTGTGGAGCAATGGGATCAAGGCTCTGGGGTAGATAGTGGGGCTAGTGGAGGAGGGGACGGAAGGATCAGCATGGTACTCATCCTCAGAGGGCTGTCAGTGGGTTAAAGCTGCAAAGACCCCAAATTCAGTGATGAGGACATGTGAGAGGCAGAGCAGAGATCAGGAGGATCTGAAAAGGTCCCTTCAAGGAGCTGGCATTTGGTCTGACCTTGAAGGAGGAAGTGGATTTGGGCAGAGTCTGTGTGGAGAGGGCTGGGATTGCTGTTGCAGCTGAGAGAGGGGGAAGAACCTGTTGGTGCTTCTGAGGGATGGCAAGGAGTCCTCCTAGCCTGGAGGGTGGAGAGAGAAGGGAGGAGAGCTGGGCTACAAGGAGGATTCTCTCGAGGCCAATGGGAGCCTTAGTGCATCATCACCCTTGACGGCGCTTTTCCCTTGTAAGACCTCTGTGGGCTCCCTACACAACCCCCTTCCCCACAGACTGCAGTGAATCCGCCCCCCCCCCCCCCCACCCCCCGCCCCGCAACTCTGTGCCCTGGACTGCGTGCCTCACTGTGCCTCTGTCCCAGTGAGGCCAAGGGCTCTGTGAGGACAGAGCACACCTTTCATAATCCTTGCACTGGTGAGGAGCCGGAGGAGTTACTGATTTGTTTTAAGAGCACAGAAAGAAGAACGTGTGAAAGGCTGGTCACAGTGCTCTTCAATTGGGAGAAGAGAAAAAACTTGGGGAAGGAGTAGGGGGAGGGCCTGCTGACTCTTCTGTGTAAAGGTTGCAAACTTAGAAGGGTCGCACACCCTCTTGTGACGGTTTGAAGTTGTGGCCCTAGTTGCACGGGCAGGGTTTTCAGAGGCCCCTACGCCCTGCACAAACTCCGCTTGGTCTGGGGCCGCTCGGGGCCATGGGTCTGCACGGCGCATGCGTGCGTGCGTGCGTGCGCGTGCGTGTGTGCGTGCGCTGTGCCTGCGTGCGTGTGCGTGCGTGCGCGCCCTCTCTCACACATGCAGGTGCACCCCAGCCTGTGTCCCTTTCCGCCCCTGGACGGTACTGTTGCCTCCCTTTGGCTCCCCCACCCCACCTGGTTGCCATGGGTACGGCGGGGCATCCGACATGTCCCCGTATGATCCGTGTGGCGTTTCCATTCCTACGTGCTCATAAACGTCTGCCCCCTGCCTGCTCTGTCCAGGGGTATTTTAGTGACGCCTGGAACACGTTTGACTCCCTCATCGTAATCGGCAGCATTATAGACGTGGCCCTCAGCGAAGCCGACGTGAGTATGCGCCCGCCGTGGCCACCCGCCTCGTGTCCTCTCTCTGTCTGCACATTCCGCTCCCCGCCCCGCACTGGCATCACCTGGACAAGTCACAGGCCCCAACCTCACTGGATCTAAAACCAGGAATTTCCTCACGAGAGCTGTGGACAAGAGGCTTGTGAGGGTCGAGCTTTATCCCAGGCCTTTGCAGACTCAGAGCACCTTTCGGAGGGCCGACTCGGGCGGCGTTTCCCGAGCCGCTGGTAGGCAGGGCAAGACAGGCGTCTCTCATTGTTTTTATTTGCTGTGTCAGCGGCAACACCCAAAGTGACGTACCTGTAACATGTTTGTTTTAGAGTGATTTTTTTTTCAAGTAGCCGGGTGGCATAATGCTAGAATGTTCCCTTTTTATAACACTGTCCTTTTCTTCTTTTTTCCTGTTGTGCTTCCTCTCCTCTGTGGCTTCTGAATGCTTGCCCTAACAGCACTATTTCACTGATGCATGGAACACTTTTGATGCCTTAATTGTTGTTGGTAGCGTCGTTGATATTGCTATAACTGAAGTGAATGTAAGTAGCAAACTTTGTGTCCTGTGACGTGATTGTTTCTGTTAAGTCTGACACTCAGGAGCCTAGAAACCGTATCCATGGGTCTCTCTACACTTAAGAAATCCGGGCATACATTTGTTCTAAAAGATGAAGAACATTTGGTAGCCTCCCCTCCCCCGCCCCACCTCCTTCCCCTGAAAGAGGGTGGAGAAGGAAATGTAGAATGGCCATTTTGGAACCAAACATTATTTTAAAAAAAGTTCTTATGAGCCTGTGAAGGGCCGGGAGTTAATTTATGTGAGAATGTGAACATTGGCACGCGCTAGCTGTGTGACCTCGGCCGGGTACCTGACTGCCCCGTGCCTCAGATTTTTCCAGCTGCAAAATGGAGTTCATAACATGTGCCCTGGTACCCACGATGGTTCTGTGAAGGGAAGGGGGGCGGGGCTTCACAGCCACGCCATGAACACGTGACTGCTGCAGACTTCGCCTGTATCATGTGCACCTGCCGAGTCTGACTAGTGACACTGGGGAGTACCCCCTGTCCTAGCTCACCAGATGATGGTGATCTCATGGACCAGGGGAAGGAGGGCTGAGTGTGTATGAGGACAGGGTGTCCATTCTCTTCTGTTGCACTTGATTGAGCCCTTTAATAAGGAAACAAGTGCAGTAGCAGTGTGGTAGGTGGAGTGACCCACCCTTCCAGAACCATCCTGAGAACCCTCCTTCAAAATTAAGAGGCTCCAGAAAGGGGAGCACTGCCTCCTGCCAGTAGTTCTTGGATCTAACCCATGCCTAAACCAGAAGGGCCTGAGGCAGGCACAAATGGCCCTGCTCACCTGGTCTGTCCCCAGTTTGTCACAAGTCTTAGTGGGTGTCCAGTGTGTGTGCCCCAGTTGTGTAGAGCCCGTGGCGGGGATGAATGGAGCATGGGGTGGGACTGCTGTGTGGTGTTGGCTTTCTGCTCCATGTGGCCAGCCCCGCCCTCCTCCCCCACCCCTGGCTGGGAAGGGGCCTCTCGCTCTGCCTGGCTGACATCTGCAGGGTTGTATGGCCTGTCCTGGTGTTCAGACAGCCTGTATCAAATAAGGATGGTGCAGTCCCTCTTTATACCACTGCTTTGGGGCTAAGCTAAGCCTAGATCACAGACCAGTGGGACGGCCACTGGCCCGGCACTCCTAAGGCCTGACAGTTCTGGTCTTGGTTCAAAACTGACTTGTTGGACCTGGGCCTCAGTTCCCCATGGATCAGCTGGGGCGAATGATATCTGCCCTCCCTGCTTCATAGGTGTGTCGGGGGAATAAAATGATGCAGATATTTGTGAAAATACTGGTTACAAAACTTAAAGTATTAGGGAGATAAAGGCTATTATCCAAGTGTAGATTTTCCACGGACTAACAAGTGAAATGGACTGTAAGGCACGTCCATGAGGGTGTGATGGATGCCTCACAACACCCCAATCCATGCCATGACAAGGGACTAAAGTGGTATTTTCCTAGACCCAGGAAGATACATCCCCCAACCTCCGTGAGCCCAGACTTAGGTAAATTCCACTTTATGTGAAGTATCCCATAACTGAGCTATAAAATTGTCATTCATAATGTGTAAATTATGTTTGGTTATAAAATAATCTAATGCTAATGGCAGAACAGCAGGACCCTAACTGGGCTGCCATGAGCTCTCTCCTGAGTTTATGACCAGACATTGCCTGCTTAACCATCTCCTGATGTAAAGCACTTACAACCTTTGTCAAAGTCTGCTTATGTGAAAATTCTGGCACAGACCCTTATGTAAGTCAGAGATGGTCTGTAATGGAAATGAAAATAGAATAAACTACAGTTTCAGCAGTTCTCCCTGGAGTGCTCCGTGCTGAAAGGGATGTGCAGGTGGTGGGCATAAATGCTGGGTTTCTGGGTACCAGGATGTGGCCGAGGTTTGTTCACTGAGCCAACAAGCCAGCTCTCCCAATGCCTCATCTCTCGCCCCCCGCTCCCCCCCGCTGGCTGGCAAGGTGTGGCGCTGGTGCCCTCGGTTGACAGCACGTGCCCAGCTTTCCAGCTGCCCCTCCATATGCTGGGGGCAGGAGCACACCGTGCCTGTCCCCTCTGGCCCCGCCTTGCTCATCAGTGTCGCAGACATATCCTTCTTCATGTGTCATCCGTCAGGAAAGCTGCAGTGGTACAAAAACGCACGCTGAACTTTCTAGTTAGCATTTGACTTTGGGGTGTCTGCACAAAACAGGCTTTCATTGGGCCCATTTCTGCCACTCAGTCAGACTTTCAAAATCACGCCGGTGACCATTCTTATACCATTTTCTAGTCAGTGACTTTTCCCCTGGTCAGATATAGCCCGAGACAAAAGCTCCCTCAGCTGGTGGCAAAACCAGCTGTCCGCCCTGGGCCGGTAGAACCCCTTGGGAGGTCTCAGCATTTCTGGGCTGGGCGGCAGTGCAGGGCAAATGCTCAAAGCCACCTTCTCATGTATTCAGTCTCTCAACACATGTGTCCTGGGCACGTACAGTTTGCAGGCTATGAGCACAAAGATGAAAGAGACTGGATGTCCTTAACTTCTGATGGTATAACTGTTAGTGGTGGAGCTGTCAATTCCTCCAGCCCCCTCTCCCACACATGCCAGGTTCCCCAGAGGAGCAACGCACATCCTATCCCTGGGCTGGCCTTACCCCCCAAGCTCCTGGGTTAGCTCAGCTTGAACACCCTTCGTCCATGTCGGCTGTTTTTAGCTACGATAAGTCATCATTTTTTGCAATATTTAACTTGCTGTGCTCTCTCCCCCAACCTCTGTTGATCTTTCTTTTCTGTTGCCTAATTGATTTTCATGTTGGTTTTATTTTTAGAAAATTGTAGCGGCAAGTATATATAAACATATATACGGTGATGTCGTTGTTAAAGCAAAAGTACTTTAAAGACTGTATACCTGTTTGTGGCTTCCCCACCTTTGGTTTTCACTGAGTTTCACAGGGTGTGCTATTTATGGGTTGTGGTCATCTAAATTGTTTCCCATCCCCTGGGTCCCAGTCTCCACCTGGGGTCTGGCCAGGGCCATCTTGGCCAGTCATGCTTGGCTGTGTGGCTTGCCAGCATTGTCTTCAAGAATGATTGATCTGGCCTACAAATGAGAAATCTAGCTTGCGTTTGTAGTTTGCAAAAACATTTTGGATGGCCCTTTCTGTTGTCCTGCTTGATGCCCCCTCAGCCCCCTCCTGCTGCCCCTGCCTATGTACCTCCCCCCCACCCCTTGCTCTGACCATGGTTTGATGGCTCTCACAGATTTGTCTTTATCACATCTGGTCATAACATCATCAAGCTGCTAAAATGTCAGATGATGACTGGCAGGCTCGCCTTTGCTCACCCTCGGATGCCTATTGGTGCCTCGAATGGTAAAATGACCCAGAACCCCACTTTCCCTAACCCAGGCAGTGGCTGTTGCCGGCACTGAGTCCTTTCCCACTATCATTATTGCTGGGGAGGCCAAATACTTGTGCAGAAGCTATGACTGCTTTGTTCTTACTTACTGAAGGCATGTGAAAAGTTAGTAAGGAGCTCCCTCCCAGGGACCCAGGAATTGTCCCTGACCTGGTGACCGACAGCTGTACTCAGCTTCTGGTTGTTCAGCCCTCCGTTCCAGGTGCCAGCCTTTTTCCGGGGACCAGGTCACTGATTTCTGGACATAGGCTCAGCATTCCCATATACAGAAGCCCTCTCTCCCAGAGTGTTATGTGCCAGGTCAGAAGTAGCCAGAGGGAGGCTCTCCCCCACTCCCACCTCCAAAGAGCAGGTTCTCCAGGATGTTCTGTGATGCTGGTTTGCTTCCTGTCTGGAGTGGAAAACCACGTCATCTAAGCCTTTCCGGGAAGAGATGGGGATTAATACAGCAAGTGCAGACTGGTCTCTTTGGTTGCACTTGGGAAGCTCAGGGATTGTTTGGCTCCAGTAGTTGCTGGGGGCTGACCCCAAACCTACATCTCAAGAGCCTGCCTGAGAACCCTATGTGAAGGGGCTGGAGGGTCATCAGGTGTGCCCCAGGATCTAAGGAGACTTCTGGACCCAGGGCACACAGTTGGGCCTCCTGGGGCTGAGGGCCATCTCCCTGTGGGGTTCCCAGCTGAAGACAGTGACCCTCAGGGTTGGAAGGAGCTGCTGAGCGCCTCCAGCCCAAGCCTGGAGATGGCACTGGAATCCTCTCTACTGAAGGCTGACCACACAGCCCTAGTGGCTGTCTTTGGAAAACTACCCAGGGAGTGAACCCTTTCCCAGTCTCAGCCTCTGAGGGCATTCTGTCATTGATCCCGAGATCACGCAGGGCATCAGCTCACCCATGTTCCAACCACAGCCTCCAAAGCCATCTGTGTTTCCAAGCCTCCTCCACCCACTGTGGGCAAGATGGGGATGCAGTTAACCTGTTTGCATCGTCTGGGTACTGAGCCCTCATCAACTCCAAAAGAACCCACTGCTTAGCTGTAACAGCCTGAGTGGGCTTTTCTAGGGGCTCCCCTCTGTATGGCCCATCCAGACCAAAAGGAATTTGTTGACGTGAGTGACCACCTGAAGATGTGCCCAGCTTTACCCTGGCTTAAGACTGGAGTTCCCTCGAGCAGCACCTTAGAATCACCTGGGAGCTTTTAAAACTCCCAAAGCTCTGGCACACCCCAGACCAAGGAGATAAGAATCCTTGGAGTGACACCCGGGCATCAGATTCTGCAAAAGAGCCAGCCCCAGGCAGTTGGAATGTGCAGTCCAGGATGAGAGCTGGCCTGCCCTTTGCATCTGGCTGGCATCTGTAGTTTGGGCAAAGCCATCTTCAGGGTCCTTCCAATTTGTAAGATATTTTGGCAACTTGCACCGTCCTCCAGTGCTGCCAGCAACATCCTCCCCCACGGCAGTGCTCCCTGCCCAGCATGGCACTGAGGGAAGGAGGAGGTGTCACAGGCTGCACTGGGGGTGCACGTGGCTTGCTGTGCTGTTTGTTCTGTCCTTCCTTTCTGCATGTTGTGCTGACGTGTCCCTCCACAAATGCTGTCTGGTTCTCCTCTTCATTTTTTTTTTTTTTAAGAATATCCAGGGTTTCAAGTTCATAGTCCAATATGTGTCATACTTCAAAGGTGTCAGTTGGAAAAGAGATGTGCACTTCAAACGTCAGTTTGGCCACTGACTTTACCACATTTTGAGGGAGGGGGCACTGAGAGGTCCATCAGACTTGGAATGAGATGGGGAGGACAAGCAGAAGGGGCTGGGGCCAGATCGTAGCCAGAGAGTGTCTTCCCTGACCAATAGCCCTCTTATTCTTGCAGGTCTAACACACAAGTTATGGACATCTCAAAAGTATCACCGTAGAGTGCTCTGTTTTAGGCACACCCTGGCCCCCTTGAGCATAGGCAGGCAGAGGCGGGCATGCACACACCCCCACATACTCACACACCCTCCCACTCCAGCTGCATGGGTGAGACCCAAAAGCCTCATGCACAAAGCCTTAGGGAGATTGGGAGACAGAACTTTAGAGCACTAATTCCTCCATTTGTTAAAGTCATAAGTTAAAACCATCATCTGTCCCTTTAAGATGTTCTTTGTCTTGAGGTGAGAGAAAAGAAGAGGAAAATAAAAGACAGTGACTGGGGCTTGGACCGTGCCATTAGAGGGTTCACCTTCTGAGCATCCTGGGTGAATCAGGGACCCCTTTGGAACCCTATCAGAACCAGTTAGTCCTGGGTTTGTCCTCACATTGCTGAATTTCACTTCTGATAGGATGTACCCCAACTCCTTCTTTTCCATGAATTTTATGTTTGGTCTCAGGAGGCAGCTGTTAATGAGAGTGAGAATTCAGAACGGAGCCCTTTCCCTGTATCCCCAGGGAGGAGAACCACTCAGATTAGTGCGCGCCATCTATGCGTGTGCATACATCCCTTAGCTGTGCAGACACGCCATGCAGTAGGCTCCCTAGAAACCCTGGGGACCACTCAGCAGTTCCAGGTCCCCAAGAACTGGCTCATTCCTCTGTCGGTTACCAGGTAGACTAGCTGCTTCAGTGGAGGGTACCCTCCTAAAGGGAACAGAGAGGCCGTCATTCCTTGTCTCTTGTTCAGCCCTTACTGTTTTGTTAGAGCTTGCTTACAACCTCTTTCCAGTTTCTTCAACACTGAATATCTAATAAGTGCCAGACTGCATGCTGGGCACTGAGTGAAGCAAGGTCCCTGCCTGAAGGGGAGGCAGGTGCCCAAAGGGTGATGAGTGGTGTGGTTCAGCCCCCTGTGACCTGAACTATAGGTGCCCAGCCAGACCCTGGATGAGGTGGAAGTGCAGAAACTCAGGGCAAGCTGGTCCTAAGCTGCTGCTGCCCAAGAGTCCCACGGGGCTGAGCGCTGTCTTCTCTGACAGCAGTCAGGGCTGTAGGCTGGGCACTGAAGGCTTCTGTGGGGAAACCAGCCCCTCTCCACTCACACTGACTTGGTTTGCCCACCTCCTCAGCAGCCCTTCCCAGGTATGTGGCTCAGGAGGCGTGTGGGGTGTAGGCAGGTACCACTCTGCCCCATTTGGTAGATTCCTCCTGTTCATCGGGATTAGGAGTGGCCTGCTGCAGGGCAGTTAGTTCCCCAGACCCACAATCCTGCCTCAGCAAAGAGAACTAGCCTGCCTGTGAGAAGCAGGGTCCCACTCTGCATGTCTGTCTTTGGGGACAACTGAGGTCTTGCAGCCTTCTCTTTTACTGGATGCCTGCCAACCTCACAGCATCATGTCCTGGGATGTGAATTAGAAAGTAGCATGTCTGAGCCTATGTCAAAGGCTGCCCACCCGCAAGTCCAGGTTCAGACAGAGCCCCTGGCATTTTCTCAGGGAGGGAACAGCCGTGTTGTCCTAAGACACCAACCAGAAGTTTTTAAAAAGTGGGGAGGGGCCCATCCTTCTGAACCACTGCTTCCTTTCTGTTCATTAATACATTGTCAATCTTTGATTTCTTAAAGCCAACTGAAAGTGAAAATGTCCCTGTCCCAACCGCCACACCCGGGGTAAGATCAGTGACGAGTCCCCCAGGGCTGGGCCTTTTCCTTGACCATGCTGAGTTTCCCACTAGTGTTTCTGTATTCTCCATGGTTGTCCTTCCAAAACAGTGTCTGCGGTGGTTTGCATTCATCATCAGTGTCCAGTACTCTTGACCAGCCCGGCGTTCTCCTCTTAACACACTTGACCACGTGGACATGCATGTGCTGTGTGGACGCAGTTTCCCAAGCCCTGTGTTGTTAGCATGTAACTCTTCCTTTCATATCATGCTTTCCAAGGTGAAAAGGCCCTAGAAACACATCTTCTGTTCTTACCTCTGTCACCTTTGTTTGCATCTGTTGCTGTTTTTCTGAAAGTGTTGCATGTTCTACTTTGCATTGGGTTTGACCTCTCCATGATAACCCTTCAGAACTCTGAAGAGAGCAATAGAATCTCCATCACCTTTTTCCGTCTTTTCCGAGTGATGCGGTTGGTGAAGCTTCTCAGCAGGGGGGAAGGCATCCGGACGTTGCTGTGGACTTTTATAAAGTCCTTTCAGGTAAGAGCCAGGCCGGGGGCTTCTCTGTTGCTCTTGGAGATCACATGTGAGCCAGTGAGTGTCCTCTGTTGTGGAGGATCTGGACTCCCTTCCACATGGCCACTGTGACCCCCTAGGTCAATAGAGGATGTGGAACATGGAGGCACCTGACCCAGCTGTCCTTGGTGAATCAGACAGGATTCTTGCTTAAAGGAAACAGAAGGCAGTAAGGACTTGCAGTTAAGGAGGGGTGTAATGTTTCTCAGATGGATAGGGATGGGGAGTCTCCAAGCCCCTCAGTCCTCTCTGGAATGCCCAGTGGTGGAGGGTGACATCTGAGAGAGGGCAGGTCCCAGCAGACCGCCCGTAAAGTGAACAGCTTCTTGCCAGGACAGCTCTTCCTCCTGAGGCTGCCACGGTCCTCTCTGTTGGCTGGTCTAGATATGAATCAGAGACTACTCCACCTGAGCCAGCACACCATCCCCAATCTCTGCATTACCCAATACCTGCAAGGATCACAGCATTGAGGACATTTGGGCATAAGCCAGGCCTCACTTGTCATCTGTGACTCTCCAGGCTGGTGCAGCCTGAACCAGGACTGACCCAGCTTCTCCTGTACCTTTTAGTACCCCACCCCAGATATTCTAGTCTTCCCGACTGAATTAACTGGGGACGGGGTACAGATTCTTATTTAAAATATTCGTCTATGTAAGGGAAATGTAGCTATGTATAAGTATTAGAAAGTGAATCATGAATTTTCGTGACTATTTTTAATTTGAAATAAACACCTTGACAAGTGAAGCTATCCAAAGACACGTAAAGAAAAAGTTCAAGCTAAGCCCACCACCTCTGAGGTAACTGGTGTTAACGTCCCAGGGAGCGTTTTTCTGCTTGGCTAAGATTTTAACACGTAAAGGGAAAGGATGGCTTCCGGGAAAGGGGGTAGATCCAAAAACTCAAAGAAGGGAAATCACAGATTCTGGCAGGGAACCTGAGGTGGTCAAAACTGGGGATACAGCTCTCGGGGAGAGCGAGCAGGGCCTCAAGTGAGCCTTGGTCTCAGAAAGGGGTCAAATCCCAGACATTCGTTATTAATATAAAGTACCAAAGTTTTCGAGTGAACTGCTATAAAAATAGATTCATGCAATAATGTCATACTTACTTCTAAAGAAATTATTAAACATTTTCTTTTTAAAAGTTTGGCCACTGTGGATAAATTCATCGAACAAAGTGGTAGTTCACAAAAACTGAGAAACAGTGCCAACAGAATTCGTAAAGATTCAGTAATCTAGGAAGAAAATGTGTATAGGTACAGTGAGGAAAGCCTGGAGCTAACCCTGTGGGGCTCTGGCCAGCGGTCAGCCATCAGGACAGTGCTATCGCACTGGGGTGGGCAAGCAGCCCCAGGTCCAGAGCGGATGCACAGCGGGAAGGTTTTTAGCCACTGGCTTTCTGATGACCTTTTGTGGATAAAAGAGAAAGTAGATGCTTTCACCATGAGTGCTCTGGCCACTACCTGGAGGTGTACCATGTGCATGTCACACGACATGTCCTAAAAATAAATAGTTGAGGAACAGGGATGAGAGGACCAGGGGTCTGACCCCACACTTACATACCTGTATCTAGTGTTCTTAAGGAGAGTCCAGGTTTCGCGACCACCCAGCTATCTCCCTTTCTCTTCCCTGACCCAACCGCCAACTCGCATTCCTTCAGAAAGTGTGCATTTTAAGAAAGATGTCTTGCTTTCTGCAATAGCAGGCAGAAAGTGGTTCTTCCCCTTGGCCCCAGTAATTTCACTCCCAAGACCTCACCTGAAGCAGACATGGGTGGTTTTGCACAAAGATGTTCCTTTGCAAAGTGTGATCTACAATAGACCTCGCCCCCACCCCAAACATGCCCACGAAAGAAAGTGGAAACAATCTAAATATCCAGTGTTCTGGAATGGTTTGATCAATTATGATAATTTCACAAAGGAATCCAATGATGCATATAAACATTATTGTGTGGGTGATACGTCTGCCCTGACCTTTTATTTAGGGTCAGGTTATACTGTTAATGATGGTGGAAAGCATATCCTGCCCATAGATTCGTAACACTAGGTGTGTGCATGGATGGTGTACACTAAGGACTGAAGTTATTGTGCTGGGCTGGGGTTTAAAAAGTCCTCCCTTACTGTCGACGTTCTTTCAGCATAACCCAGAAAAGAGAAGCATGTGGCCCTGTGTTGGGCCTTCATTCTATACCCGAGCAGTCACAGTGTGGGGGAGGGGGAGAGGCGGGCACTGAGCCAACTGCTTCCTTCTTCCAGGCACTGCCCTATGTAGCCCTCCTCATAGCCATGTTGTTCTTCATCTACGCGGTGATTGGCATGCAGGTAAGCACTAGCCACTTTCCCCCTGTGTCCCCTTTGCTGGGTAGCCCCAGATCTGTGGCAAGATGTGCCTTGGCCAGGGGGAATGGAAAGCCAGGGTCCTGATTTTGCAGGCAAGTGCCTGTGCGGGGGACAGCCAGGCTCAGAAGAGCAGGGAGAGGTTGGGACATGCCAGGGAAGCCTGGGGGTAGTGGTACTCCTCACCCCCAATCTGAGTCTTGGGAAACTCAACTGATGGAGAAAACCCACAGTTGGTTTCAGCAACAGGAAATAGCACACTGAGAGAAGCTGTAATTGTTTTGGCTTCTGTACTGATGTTACTAAGAAGATTTAATGATACCAAAGTCTGTTGATGGCCTGGAAAGTTATGTTTTATAACAACCAGCTAGATTCTTACTTAAAACCACCTGCTCCCAGATGCTATGGCGGGGGCTGCACTGGGATCATTATTTGGCATGGGTAGCGCCCTTTTAAAAAAGAAGCACGAAACCAGGCCCTTCTGTGACTATGGCTGAGGGGCTGCAGGATTCTTCCCTGCCTCTCTGGGGGTGTGGAAAGGGATTGGGGCTTCATTCACTGCTGAGCTGAGCCCTAGCAGGGTAGGCACAGCCTCCAGGAGGAGAAGGAGGTGGAGAGCAGCCTGCTGGACCTCCTGGGGAGTCTCTCTGCTACATGCTCTGCTGTTTTGGATGCTGTCTTTCAGATAAGGGGGGATGCAAGTGTCAAAGAGGTGGGGTGATTCCAAGGCAGAGGGGTGGCTGCGCTTCCTTATCTGAAGGCACAGAAAAATTTGTAGTTCGATAGGGATCTATTTGGGAGTTGTGAATGAAGAGTTGACCTACTTGAGCCCTTGTAATTCAGCGTGGGATGCTTTGTGCCCCAAATGGCCTTTTATGACCTGATGTTCTACAAAACAGCTGTCTTGGAGACCTGCAAGCTGCCCTGCACACACCATCACCAGTTTGCTCAGGAGGCTTTGTCAGGTTCTTCTAAAATGGCCTGCTTTTCTACAAGTCCTGCAGCTAACTTCCCCTTGCCCTTCCAGGAAAGGCCTCTCTCTTCTCTGTGGCTCACTGGCCCCCATGTTTGTCTGTAGCTGGATCTTTTGTCTGTGCACACTCATGTTCTTTTCACTTCCTGGGGCTCCGGGGCCGTGTCCCCTCTGCTCTTTGCAGGCAGTGCTTCCTCTGCCCAGACACCCCACCCTCCTGCTCACCTGACTAGCCTCCACTGTGCCTTCAGTTCTGGGCCTAAATGTCACTCCTCCAGAGGCCTTTCCTGACCCCAGCCCCTGGCTGCAGATCCGTTATGCGCTTCCCTGTCGGGCTGGATCAGGCCCGCTCTCTGCAGGAGGGGCTGTCTGTCTGGTTGCCTGGTAGGAACTCCCTGAGGTGAGGATGCTCCTGACTTCGGCACTGGGCTCCCAGCAGTTAGCACGGTGCCCGCCCCATGTTTGCTGAGTGAATGAAGTGCCAACCACTGTGAGAGAGCCCTACTAGGTGTTGATCAATCCTGTGTTCGAAATTCACATGTGGAATAGGTTTCGTGGAGAGTTTTTTTTTTTTTTTTAACAAAATCTTTATTTCCCTAATAATTTCTCCACCCAGATGTTTGGGAAGGTTGCTATGAGAGATAACAACCAGATCAACAGGAACAACAATTTCCAGACCTTTCCCCAGGCGGTGCTGCTGCTCTTCAGGTGACTGCGTCCCACGAGGGCACATCTCTCCCTGGCTCTGGGCTCCAGAGTGACCCAGGACACGTGCCCTGTTACAGCAGTGTGGCCCCTCCTGACTGATGGTGGTGGCTTGTTGTATTTGTTTTGTATTCTTGAACAAAGACCTTAGCATTTCAGTCAGAGGAATTTCGCTGGATTGTGGAAACTGCTATGGTCATTCAGACTGTGGCCAGCTTAAGGGTTATCCCTTTGGAAGCTAGTAGGTCATCAAAGGGTTATCCCTTTGGAAGCTACTAAGGCCACCAGGAAAATGGTAGGATACATACTTATGCATGGGAGCATGCACTTGAACACACCCAGGAACGTGGAAATATAGCAAGAACAGAAAGGGCCTTTGCACAGCCAACAGGGAACATCCAAGATGCACAGTTTCAGATTTTATAGGATTGTTTTTAACCCCAGTTAACTAGCTTTGTAAACAAGGTGCCTTGAAGTGAGAGAACTTTCTAGAAATTATACGGGTAATTTCTAACGATTCTCTTGATTGAATAGCGAGTCACTTAGAATTTGGTAGTTTTCAGTTCTTTGCTTTCAACAAAATTGAATGGGGATCTAATCAAGTTGTCAGGTGTTAGGTTATTAGAAATAGTAATTATTTTAAGATTGTAACATGAACATTTAAAGAAGAGAAGACACAAAAACATCCATTTATACAGAAAGAATTGATGTGCTTATATCAAATGATTGTTTTAAATCAAAGGGAGCTATAGCAGGGCCTCCACTCAGAGAAATTGCATTTGAAAATAAGTAGGAATTTCAATTTAGGAATTTTCACTCATTCGAACTGGCTTTTCCCCCAAATCATTTAGTTTTTGCTCTAATTACAAATTTTGTTTAAAAAAAAATATTCTTAAAAGTGTGAAGGTCTAAGCTTCAAATCGCTCCTTCGTCTACTAAAGCCCTTCTTCTTAATCTCAACAAGGTGTGCCACGGGTGAAGCCTGGCAGGAGATCATGCTGGCCTGCCTCCCGGGGAAGCTCTGTGACCCCGAGTCGGACTATAACCCCGGGGAGGAGTACACGTGTGGGAGCAACTTCGCCATTGTTTATTTCATCAGTTTTTACATGCTCTGCGCGTTTCTGGTGGGTGATCACGACAGCTCTCTTTCTCAACTGACAGATGCTTGTGTGGCATTTGGGATTCAGACCACGGATGTTGCCCCCTCGAATGACTGTGGGGTATTGTACGTTGATGAGCACTCTAGACTTCATTTGGCGGTTGGGGGTTTTTCTTCAACAGGTGTGTGTTACAGGCAGGCCTGTGCACCTTCGTTGTGAGCAGGGGTTTGAGGCTCCCTAACAGGCTTGGGACAGTCACCACCCCAGCTTCTTAGGGCTGCTGGTGTCTTTACTGAAGTTCCAAAGCCACCGCACATAGTGACTCAACAGTGTGAGGTATTTGGTGGCCACAGAATTATAAAACTGCAGTGTGCGTCAACAAGGCCAGATGACACAGCCCCCTGCTTTCCCCTGGGACTATACCAAAGCCATTGTGGAAAGCTGGAAGCCTGCCTTTTTCTTCAACATTCTCCAGAAAGGAAGTTTTTATGGCCTCAGAGAAGTGGGTTCCAAATGTTTCACGACTCTTATAATTAATTAGGAGGCCCTTACTAGGGTCTAAGCCCATCCATTCCACTAAGATGAAGCAGCTTTGCTCTGATGTGCTTTTTCAGATCATTAACCTGTTTGTGGCTGTCATCATGGACAACTTTGATTATCTGACCCGGGACTGGTCTATTCTGGGGCCTCACCATTTAGATGAATTCAAAAGAATATGGTCGGAGTATGACCCTGAGGCGAAGTAAGTTGGAAAGGCTTCCATGTGACTTGTGTGGGCTGTTTCTGGAGTGTTGGCTGTGATTTTTGTAGAAGGTGGGATGGAGTGAAAGCTCAGGCCAGCCAGCGCTTCCCTGGACCTCATGCTGTTCTTTGTCTCCAGAGGAAGGATAAAACACCTCGATGTGGTCACTCTGCTCCGCCGCATCCAGCCTCCCCTGGGGTTTGGGAAATTATGCCCACACAGAGTAGCCTGTAAGGTAAGTGTCCTGTTGGTGTGTCTGGTGGCCTCTCTGCAGGGACTCTCTGCTTCATTCAACACACACTAAGTGACATTCTGCCGAGCCTTCCATCAGGTGCACTGGGGTTGCAGAGATGAATCATACATGGTTTCTGTCCTGAGGAGCTATCAGATTTGTAACTCTTAGGATACCCTGTCAGCCAAAAGTAAGAATAGGAAGGGGATTGTGTCATTTGTCACTGGGTGGGTGGAGGGGAAGGTGACATTTGTGTCAGGTCCAGAAGGACAGAAGCCGGAGGGCATTGCAGAAAGGGAACACAGCTCAGATGCGGAGGTCGGAGAATGGCCATCATGTTGGCACATGGGGAGTCACTGGTGTCGCTGGAGCGTAAGGGAAAGTGGCAGAGGACTATGGGCACAAGCTGAGTGCAACTCCAAGGAGCCCTCTGTGCCAGGCTGAGTCCCACAAAAGAAGCATCAGTAGAGTTTCATGGTGGGAAGTTGCCCCTTGGCAATGGGGGAGTAAACAGGAGACCACCCAGAGAGCTGTTGGAGTCACCCGGAGTGAGGGCAGTGGAGGTGGGGACAGAGGAGGGCAGGGCTGGAAGGTCTGCTTAGGAAGTAGGATGGAGAAGACGTGGTGCCCTGGCTATTTCCTAGCTTGAGTGACAGTGGACATGGTGGCACACCCCTCTGCCACCAGAGTGCCTGTCCCCATGAGCCATACATCAGCAGTGGCCTCTTGGGGTTTGGTCCAGATCTCTCATTCCACCCCCCGCCACTTCTGTAGTTTTCACCCCAGACCATGCTCTCTGTGAGCTCCAGCTGAGATTTGTTCTTCCGTAGAGCTCTCAGGGAACCACCTTGAGTTAACGTAGCAACAGAAAATAATTCCCCTTTCTGAAGGAGACATGCAAGATTTGCTTACTGCAACTGCCTCTAGAAATCCAGCCAACCACATGACAGCTGGTCACCTCTCCCCCTGGGTCCGAGACAATTCTGGGTTCAGGGGTTTTACCCAGTGTTGCTGGGCCAGCTCTAGACAGAACCCAAAGTAACAGAGTGGAGTCTATAACGTATTGCAGAGAAATTTCAAAGAAATCTTTGGAGGCAAACTCATTGTTCTCTGCCCTGAAAGTCCAGAAAACCCTATTGGCAGGTCCTTGGGTCTTTGCCCACATTGTTGCTTCTCTGTAGCCTGGACTCTGGATGAAGGTACAAAGAATAAGCCACAGAAGTGGACTTTTTTTCATAAATTTCTTTTCTGCTTTCCAAGAACAAGATGGGTTCCAGCTTATGGCTGTTGTTTTGTGTTTACGT
This sequence comes from Neomonachus schauinslandi, assembly GCF_002201575.2. NCBI lineage: Eukaryota > Metazoa > Chordata > Mammalia > Carnivora > Phocidae > Neomonachus > Neomonachus schauinslandi. The sequence goes on along the minus strand of NC_058403.1, from coordinate 193,035,849 downwards.
CTCCAGACCCTTTTATATAAAGGATCTAAGTATCCTTGAGGCACAACGTGGTCCATTTTGCTGATTCAGGAACTTGCCAGAGAAAGTGAATGGACATGTAGGCTCTCCTGGCTACCTGTGCTGGGTTTGGAGACAGGCATGGTTGGTAATAGGACTAGAAATTTAGGTCGGATGAGTCATGCAAACATGAGATTCCAGTCCCTTAATAGGGAAGAGAAAAAGCATTAAAAATCTCTTAGGACACTTTGCCAGCCCAAAATAAGAAATTTGGAACCATTAACAATTACAAATACCACTTACTTAGCTCTGATCACATGCCAGGCATCCCCTGAAATTTTAGCATCCATGATCTGCCTTAATCCCAGCTGGGTGTGCCATCTGTATGGGAGGTAACCAGGGCCCAGAGAGGGTGTCACTCCCTCAAACCCCCTCCTCAGCTCCCAGTGCTAGTGTTCAAGGGACCAGAAGGGAGAAGAGAAGCGGGAAGTGGGGGTCCTGCTCTGGAAGACCAGACAGAGCAACCGTGTGGACTTAAAGGGGGTCCCACCACAAGCGTGACGGTCCCACCAGGGTAGGGTTCCCTAAAGGACACTCCCTATGTTAGGAGTAGTGAAGACCCAAGCCCCAGTCCCTGTGCCTGGCTTGTCATACCTGGTGTATTGTCTCACCCCTACGACAGCTTTAAGGATGTGCCCAGAAGGGAGGGAGGCCTGACCCTGACATGTGGTGAGGGACAGAAGAGCACTTGAACAGTCAGGTCTTAAACATTTGAGGTTAAAAACAAGCAAAGCACACCATCCGCGTGCCAGCATGTGTGTTTCATGACTAAAGCCTTGATCTGTGTCAGCTCCAAGTACCCCCAGGTGCTAGGTGCTCCCTAAGGAGTTGTGGAATTGAACTGTTGACTAGGAGGAGGCAAGGGATAAACAGAGAATCAACACCGAGAAGTAACATGGCCGTAATCCATCATTTGCCTTCTATTGAGAAACTTTTCTGTTTACAGAGACTAGTGGCCATGAACATGCCTCTCAACAGTGATGGGACGGTCATGTTTAATGCAACCCTGTTTGCTTTGGTTCGAACGGCTCTTAAAATCAAGACGGAAGGTGAGCATCCCTGGGACAGGACGATGGATGCCATATCCCACCTTGCGTTCTCCCATCTGGGCCTTTTCTTGTCGAAGGGGAGGCCGTAGGGAAGGGGCAGTGAGTGCTGGGCCAGCTGGCTGTCCCTGCCTGCCTTTATGCTTCATTTTGTCCCAGAAAGTTTTGCGGTGACCCCTGCCACTGCTTGCTTACGGAGCAGGAGAGATTAGGTGGGGGGAGGGGGGCTGGGGCAGAGACAGGACCATCACAAGTGCATTCACTCCAGCTGTCCCTTTCTACTGTGTGACCTTCAGAGAGGGATTTCACAGTGCTGAGCTGTAGCTTCTTCCTCTGTTGAAAAGGAATAAGTACGCCTCCATCCGGAGGAGTCCCGGCAGAGTCCCGAGGCGTCCCGGCAGAGTCCCGAGGCTGAGATGAGAGGATGTCTGCAGGAGCCCCTCTGCCAGGCGGGCACAAAGCCGGCACTTAGGGACTATTAGCAGCTGCATCTTCCCCGCTGATGTCAAACACTCAGCCCTGGAGGGTGGCCGCTGGGGTTGGCTCAATGATGACATGAGAGTGGGACAGAAAGCAGATTGCAGCAGGTTGAGGAGTGACAGGAGGTGGGAAAGTGGAGGCCGTGAAGGAGCCAACTCTTGGCACACTCCGTGGATGAGAGGGAAGAGGGGCCGGCAGGGCACAGCTGCGGTCTGCAGACGGCTGTCTGCCAGTAGCCCCGGAGCTCTAGGTGAACCTCTGCTCAAAGCCAGTCTCTCCAAGCTCCCAGTACCCCTGGCAGTGTGCTCACCCGTACCTGGCCCAGCCGGCGGGCCTGGGTGGGGCAGAAGGCAGGGTGGTCTTGGGGACTGACAGCTTAGCTGAGGAGACAGGCTTCAGCCCATATAATAAAAGACCAGGCGTTTGTGGTGCTGATGAGTACATGCAGTAGGAATTGAGAGAATTTCTCATTTGGGTGAAATGGAGGCAGTGTTTGGAACAGGCAGTGGAGGAATAGAAGGCATTCTAGCTGGGGGCAGTGGGAAGGGGTGCGTCTTGGCTGTGGGAGGGTAGGATGAGATCAGGCTGCATAGGCCTGGAATTCCAGAATAAAACACGGTTCCTGCCGTGGGGTGACTACCCAGTGGAAGGCTCGCCCACTATTTGCCTGCTACCCCTCTACTGGAGAGCCCGGGGGGAGGGGAGCCCCGTCCTGTCTGAGATCTCTGCTCCAGGCCAGCTGGGAGAGAAGTAGCCCTGTGGGAACAGACAGGAGAGCTGGCTAAGAGAAGCAAGGCTCTTTATAGATTTTGGATACTAGCTCTTTATCTGATATGTCATTTGCAGATATCTTCTCCCATTCTGTCGGTTGTCTTTCGGTTTTGTTGACTGTTTCCTTTGCTGTGCAAAAGCTTTGTATCTTGATGAAGTCCCAATAGTTCATTTTTGCCCCCCCCCCCAAAAAAAGAGAGAGAAGCAAGGCTCATTTTCCCCTCTTGCTTTCTGAATTTAGGGAACCTGGAACAAGCTAATGAAGAACTCCGAGCTGTGATCAAGAAAATCTGGAAGAAAACTAGCATGAAACTGCTTGACCAAGTTGTCCCTCCAGCTGGTGGTCAGTGCAATCTATTTCCTAAGTGGTTCTTGGCTAATGCATTGGTTTCAGCGCAAGGATCTCCAGCAAGCCCCAGAGAGGGTTTGCAGAATGCTTTACGTATCTGCTAGAGCATTCGGGCCCACAGCTAAAGAAGGCTCTTCGGCCTTTTGGTGTAATTATTTGGGGTAACAGGAGGACCATTCCAGACAAAGGAGAGGATTCAGGGGGAAGGAGACCCAAGACCCAGATGGCTGGGGCAGGGGTTTTCTGGTCGGTGGAAGAATTACCATGGGAGAACGAGCTCACTGTCTCAAACCAAAGAGCGTGTATTTTTTCAACCAAAATGAAATATTTAAAGTTAGTTTCCATTTATCCTTCAACACGTTGTTGAAAACGTCTCAGAAAAAATAGATAGCTTTCAGAAAATGGCATTTTTGAAATGTTCTTCTCAGGACTGAGTTTACCATCATAATTACCGAAAATGTCCCTTTAACTGGAGTTTAGAGTCAGAACTAACAGGCATGCTTATTTCCTTTTGTTATTTGTCATAAAATAACGGACTAAACTTTTTCAGATGTATATATATATATGACGCACATATATATAATATATATACCGTTTTTCCATTTTTGTTTAAGTACACTGGACTTAGACGTTGAGGTGGTTGTTTCGTGACTATTTTATTTTCACGTTTTAAAGGTGCAGGATCCGTTCACTCCGTGCCACAACCCCAGTATTCTAGCCGCCCCTAGCCCCCGGCACACTGTGAGCATTCGGTGTGTTTTGTAACCACCCACACTTTTCTAGCATCACCGCTCCTGCAACTTTCGAGATTGGTCGGGCTCAGGGCTGGAAGCCGACTCCGGGACCCGGGGCCAGGACCATGGCCAAGGCCTCTCCCTCTGAGAAGGTGACAGTCTCTGGCTCTTGGGAGGCAGAGAAAGAGAGAGCGCGAGCGAGCAGCATGGCGCCTAGGTCTGCTCCTCCGCATGAAGCCAGAGCAGTGTGAGCTTTTGTCGCTGGAGGGAGCCACCCCTAGCTGGCACAGCCACCTGCTCAAAGCCGGGGGAGACGGTCCCAAAGAAATGATAAAGGGAAAGCACGCACGCACGCACACACACAACCCCCCTCACCCCCGCCCCCCGCCCAAAACCAAAGAACAGAAAACCGTCAGCTCCCACCTGGAGCACCCAGGCCCCCCACAGGAGAACTGATGCTGCACATTTAAAACGACTCTTCAGTTTCATTCTTTTCCTTGCAGCTGCGCACCCAGTGCTCGCATGGCTTAGAGAAATTGCTTTTTAAGATTGTTGTAACAATGTGCTTGAGCTTTTTCTGCAGCCTCCATTCCTTTCAAGTCTCAGTCTTTCAGAATATTCTGAAGCAATTCTGTTTTAGGGTGGTGGCATGGAATCAGGGTTATCTCTTGGCAGCCGTATTCCCCTACACTGTTTCTCAAATCCAGATGCATGCTTCAGAATAGCGGCTGCGCGTGTCCCGGTAAACCCTGCCCCCCTCCACCTCCCCCCAGGGCCGGCCCACCCTGCCCCAGCACCCTTCTGCTGACTGGCCACCTTCTTCACAAACCAGTCTCACCCCAACATCTTGGGGAGCATAGTTGCATTACTGTGAAGCTTTCTTTTAATTAGACCAGGAAAAAAAGGTCCAGAGTTTGGCTCACCATGCTAGTGCCCTCAAAACAGATCAAATTTTAGCTCTGCTAGACTGCTAGTAAAAGCCAAATATCCTTCCGCTTTCTTGGCCTGATAGCTGGGCCTGGCCTTTTCTCTGTATTTCTCAGAAAAGATTGGGGTTTAGGATGACAGGTGTTCATCTATTCCAAAATGGCAGCAGGAGCACAGTGAAACCCGGGAAGGCAGCAGGCCTTAGGGGGTGGCTTGCTGCACTGTTTGAGTGTGTCTTTAGGATGGTGCTCCTCCAGGCCGAACCCCAAGTGCTACTGCGCTGGAGAGGTTCGTGGCAGGCAGGGACTCTCAGGCATCCGCGAACACACTCTGTAGGAGGTGCATGCGGGGCAGGATTTTACTGCCTGCATTCCACCAGTTCTCTCTGTTGCTTCTTTTCTCTTCCAGTAGACCATTGGTTCCTAGCCTCACCCACATTGCGGCACACTTGGAAAATGGGCCTCTGGGCCAGCAGATGGCTAGCTCCCAGGGCCGAGGGGCTCAGTGTCCTGCAGGCCATACCCTGGCCAGAGCGGCAGATTCCACCAGGCCTGCTGCTCCCCGTGTCTGGGACTGGCCCATGTGGGGCATCAGGGAGCCCCTCACAGGCCTGGTGGCAGTGGGGCAGGGGCCCATCTCGGGAGGCTTTGTAGCTCAGGGTGGTGTGCGGTGCCCCCCCCCCCACCCGCCCAGGTCATCACAAGCTTCTGAGAAGGAGGCGACCCCAGGAGCCAGCCCCAGAGGAGCAGTGGGGAACTGTCCTTCTGCACTGTGGCAGTGCAGGGGCCTGTGGCCTCGGGCATAGTCTGCCTGTCCTCTCTATCACCTGTGCTCAGTGGTCCCCTTGCCCATCTCCGAATCTTGCTCATGTCCTCTGCTCTACTCTTCAGTCCTCTGCCGTGTCATGGCTCTTCCCCCTTTCTGTAGGAGTCCCCTATTCTCCCAGGGGCTATCCTTCCTTTGGGCCTCCACTCCTTGACCTGGATCTTTGGCTCCTTTGCCCTGAAGAGCTCAAAAACCTGACCCCATCTCTTTCTCTCCAGGCCTGAGCCCAGACAGCCTCGCTGCAACCATTCCTTCTGTCCCTTCCTTTTCTAACAAACTCTAGCTTTGATTTTTCCTGTTCTTGAGAGCTTGTCCTCAGCCCAGCCTCAATTAGCTTAGCATCTCAGTGGAGAACACCAAGTGGTGGCCTGCCTCCGCTCTGGAGTGGCCACTCAGGCAGAACCACAGTCAGCCCTCTGCACTGAGCACCCTGCTTCCCCCAGTTCTGGGCCAAAGAGAGCCAAGACCCTCCCGCAGGAACCTCCGGGGCCCCTCCAGGCCAGCACCATCTGGGCTGAAGGGAGAAAAGGATCAGGCCTGCATTTACGGGAAACATCCCAGTGTGGAATGAGGTGGGCCTTCTGTGAACCTAGTGTTTTTTTCTGGAAGCCCACAGAGAAGACTTGATACCCTGGACTGCAGGGGATAGCTGTGGCACAGAAGGCAGAGGCCCCCTAGGTCCCCCAGGGTTGTCCACTGTGAGCCCACCTCCCGCATGCAGCTCAGTAGAGAGACTTGTACTCTGGGGGAGGCAGCCCCAAAGAAGTAGGTGGTGTGTGGCCAGAGCTGGGCAGTCCCTGAGTGGGCGGTGTGGAGGAAGAGGAGAGCCCATGTTTGGGAGGCCTACTGCCCTGGGCTCACATCCCAACTCGACCGGCCAGGGCAGGTCATTCAACCCCGCTGCATCTGTTGAGGGGAAAGCCATCCCACCATCTCAGAGCTGTTGTGAAGAGGCCATGACACCCACATGGAGTTCCTCTGGGAACATGGATGCCCAAGAATAGAGGTAGCTAGAAGGTATATACCAGATGTACCCTGGGCAAAATTAGGAGCAGCTTGAGAGCAAAGTAGGAATGAAGTGTTGAGACCTAAATGGTCTGTCCACCTCTCACCTCCTTGCCCATGGGCAGTGCATCATTAGGCTATTTGGACCAGCCTGAGACAGATGCGGGACATAGTTTCACATGCTACCCAAAGCCTTCGTCCCTTTGGTGGCCCCGACACCACTTCAGACTTCTTGGCTGGGGTTCGTGAGGAACACAGTGCTCTTCTCGAGGCCAGCTGCCCCAAGGCATCTTCTTACTCAGTAACACCGAGTGGTTCCTGACAGGGAAGTTTGGAGAGGTGCGTACAGCAGCCCAGCAGTATCCAGATGGGGACGCTTCCCACATGTCATGTTCTACCATCCATTTCAATGGATGGCACCATCAGCAGGCTGCCGGCTCACTGTCATCCAGCCCAGGCACTTCGGACCACCCTAGCATGGGGCCGGGTGCTTCCAGGCCTCCTCTCGGATCATGCTCACAGCACCTCTAAGAGGTGTGGCCCCATTTATAGATGAGAACACAAGCCCCTTGCCCCAGATCAGCATGCAGCTCTTGCAAGTGCAGCCTGGGTACAAGCTCAGCTGTCCCAAAGCCTGAGGGCCAGCAGCCCTTTCTTCTCCCAGCCTCTACAACTTCTGGGGCCCTAAGCTTCTTGCCCAGGGGCCACTGCAGATCTGGGGGCGAGCACCCCAGGGAGAGCAGGTCTGGTGGAGGCCCCTGGGCAAACACATCGTGGTTTACCATGAGACAGCCAGAGCCTCTATTCTGCCTCATGCATCACCTTTAAAATGCTCAGCGGAGTTCCAGTGCCCCAGCGGTACATGCTGGAGTTGTTCCGAACAAAGCAGAAATAAGCTCAACTTCGAGGTTAGTTGGAGCTGTCGCTTGCAGTGCCAAAAATAAGCAGTTCTGGGTTACAAACAGAGAAATGGCATATGGAGGCTATTGGAACAGAATCACGGGGGCACGTGAAAATCTGGGTTTGCAGCCACTTTCCTGAACCTTCCTCCTCTTCCGAGCTTGTCTGTCACTTTCTGAGGTCTCTGTCTTTATCTCAAAGCATCAGGATTTGGATGGTTAATTGCCTTGGTGTTCATGGTAATTACACATGCAAATCTCTATGCACAGGGGTGAAAATAGGACCCAGGAAGTCTTTTTTTGTTTCGTAATTTTTATTTTCAGTAAATAACCAAGACAGCACTCCATAGTGTTACTAATATGCTGCTCTAATAAACTCATGACAAACATACCGTTTTCTGCAATTTTGAGTATCAGTTCATGGGACTGACTCTAATTTTGAGCCTTAACTGCTTTGCAAAACCTTGCTTTTTGCTAGATTTAGTCTCCCGGGTCCTCAGCCCAGAGCTCAATGCCCTGGGCGCTGTCCTGCCCCGCCCCAGCCCTGGCCCCCAGCGAGAGTTGAGGCTTCTGGTGCAAATGTGCTGATTCGGGAGAGCTCTGTCTGGTCTCTCCGTTTAGATGATGAGGTAACCGTGGGGAAGTTCTATGCCACTTTCCTGATACAGGACTACTTTAGGAAATTCAAGAAACGGAAAGAACAAGGCCTGGTGGGAAAATACCCTGCGAAGAACACCACCATTGCCCTACAGGTGAATTGTCCTTTTGTTTTCTTCTCTTTTCACTAACCATTTTACAAGCTTATTTGAAATACTAGAGAGCTGGCTATTCATGGTTGAGCGGTGCCACAAGGATTTTGTTTAAACTGAGATACCGCACACCCCCCAAAATGCGGACTAGCCATTTCTGGGCTATGAGGTAAGTGCCCCCCTCTCCTTGCTTTGTCTGTTGTGCCCGCACCTGCCATGGCCCGGGTGGCAGGGCTCCCAGGACAGCGGCGGAGGTACAGCCCTGGCAGGCCCCGGGGGGCCAGCGCTGGCCTTGTACCCTGTCTCCTCCCGGCTTCTCCAAAGACAGGGTCCTTAGGCAGGCACCCACCTCCCCCCAGTCCCGGGCTCGGGCCCTAGCTGCCCAGGAAACAGCTTTCCATCTGAACGCAAGTGCTTTGTTTTGTTTCTGTTTGTTTCTTACCCCACTGCTTGTTGGTTTTCGGTCCATTTCAGTAACATCCATCACCTCCTGGTGTGTGTGTGCGTGCAGATGGGTGTGTGTGTGCGCGCGTGTGTCACAGTGTGTCTGTCTCTGTGTATGTTTCCTGACAGCCGTGAGGCTTGCTGTGCAAACGCTGCTCTGTGCCCAGGCCAGCCTCTGGGCCCTCCCCCTGTACCAGCCCTGGCTCGCCCCAGGCTCCTGGAGTGTGGGCGCGGCTTACAGGAACCTCTGGTTCCAGCCAGGGTCCATGCATTCAAGGATGTAGAACTCTAGGTAAGCCCAGATCTCTGGCACGGGAAGCAGGTGTGTGGAGGAAGGGGGTCACTGTGAAGCTTGCAGGAGGAGGGGCCACGAAGGGAAGTTTGTGAGCGAGCACTGGCAACAGAGAAAGCAGGGTGAAGAGGGAATGAGATGTTAAGAACCGGCAAAAGGGAACTACAGAGGTTGGCAAGCTGCAGAAACACCTGTCCAAACTAACCAAAGCCCCATCGTCTCTGCTACCCACGTGCCTGAAGTCCATCACGAGTAAGATAGAGTTTTTTCCCTGTTCATTTGTTTACTTTAAAATGACTTTTATGTCCCTGTTATCATCACGAGTCTTACATTGGGCCATGTAGGGTATTAGCAGGGTTCAGTGTGGAATAGTCCTTCACTTTTTTCTGGAGAGAAATGCCCAGTGTTGTTTTGTGTTCCAAGCAATGGTGCAGTGAAGGGAGGGCTTATCTGTGAGCTTGCTGCGAGAGAGGACATGAACGTGAATGGCCATGAGTGAGGGCAAGTGGGTGCATATGTAGATGGTGGGGTAGTAGATGTCCTTCATGAGGACACCTCTGCTCTGCCCAGACAGCTGCAGAGCCAGGGGAAGCAAGGATGCTCAATCCAGCTGAAGACGATTTCCGATCTTTATTTCTCTGATCACCTGTCCTAAAGGTGGCTCAGTGAACCACAGGCTCAGTCCAGTAGCCCATTGCTGTCTCAGGTTGTGGAATTTGTGAGTAAAACTTTCCCCTCTGGCCCCTCCAGTCTGCAAAAGGGAAAGCCCTCCTCCCGACCACCACTCACAAGTAGCCTTAGAAAGATGAAAGCAAACTGAAAAGATGTGTTTGCAAGTCTGAACAGGTCTGTGGTCCATAGATTCTTGGGGGCAGCGTGGCCAAGTTGGGTGCAAGGAGAAGGGGTGATGAATGCACTTCTGAAGGCGCTTCCCTAAAGCGGTCCTGGGCCTGGAGGACTAGACTGGCCGGATTTGGGAGTGTCACGGTTCCCTCCCCCTGCAGGGAACTGCCTGCTATTCTGGGATTCTAGGTGGTGGGGTCCATAGCACTTGATGACTTTTCTTGAGGGGGAAACATACTCTCTCATGGATGGCTATGTCATAACTTCCAGTAACCAAGTTAGCTCTGTGTTAGGAGACCCTTCTGTTTTCTGGGGAATGCGTGCATGATGACCGCATGAGTAGAGTTCTCCCTTCCCTGAATTCCCAAGACTTCCCAGTCAGATGGCTTCAGTTCCTGCTCTAGTGGCTAGATACAGTGTTTTGATGTTTTAAAACCTGAAAAACAACACATGGCTAAATAATTATCACATTTCATGGATGGGCTTCCCCGAGTCTTTTTAAGTTGCAGTTTCAAATGGTGCTAAAGCTACATTTATAAGTCATGGGGTAAAAGACCAACACATTGCATTACAATAATGTTTTTCTCCTAAACATTTTTCATTTTGTTGTTTGTAGAAAGAGTTTCATTTCCTTGGTGAAATTAAACATTTCCTGTTAGATGATGATACCAGTGCATCTTTACCTGGTTCTGTTGGGAGTTGAGGCTATGACTATAATTTATGTTGAGTACACAGCCTAGAAGATTAAGTTGTGTTCATAATCTTGACTGATAAATTCTGAAAGTGTATTGGATTCTGAAGCAAACATTAAAAATAGAAAATTCTGGTCTCCTTGAAGGATAATTCTAATTACATTTTTGGCCTCCTCTGTTCTAGAAGTGGCTTTAAATGTGATTTGTCACTCTACTTTTAATGAGCACGAGGAGGCGCTTCCTTTCTGTGTGATGAAATACTCTGTGATGACACAGCAGTTAGGGACACGGGGTCGAATGGCAGTGGCACCCAGTGTCACTAGGACAAGTACAAGGACGCGCAAGGAAGCCCCCAGATGTGGGCACAGCCTGCTGAGAAGTGGGATGAGTGGCTTCCTCCCACGCCGGGTGTGCCACGTGGCTGACGGACGGCTTGCCCATGGGAGGTCGAGTGTGAGCGCAGAAGTACAACGTAGGCATGTGCGTGCTTGTGCTGCGTAGAGTGCAGTCTGTCTGAGCAGGATCAGAACAGGTCCGCGTTCTCTGCTCCCCATGGAATGGTTCTCAAGGGCACACAGATGCACTGGGGTTTCCAGTCCTGGGGGCTCCATCTGGTCTCCCTCTCTTCAGACCCACTGTGGTGTCCCCTTCTATATGAAGGGGATCCTCGTGTCGGGAGGAGCTCGGCACCCGGTGTCCTCTGGCCTCTGCGGTCTGAATGAGTGTGCAGTTTCCATCTATCCATCCATCTTCATTAAAGCCAGCCTTCTCTCCAACCTTCTCCAGAGGGTCAGAGAGAAGCTGCATCAGGCTGCCTTTTTGTTTTCCTCACCACCCGCCCCCCTCCCCATGTGCCATATCCACTTCAGTTTAACTCCACATTTGCTCTCCCCTCCATTACTGCTACATTGAGTGACCTGCAAGTTTCTGCCAAGAGCAAGTCAATAAAGGAACACAGCTCTGCAGCCTTGAAAATGCTCAGTCCCCTTCCCATCAAACAGCAGTGCCCCATCAGACCTTCCAGATGCAAGATACAGACATGAATTAGTCCAGTGTCTCATGGATAAAGGGGGAAAAAAAAAAAAAAAGATCCCAAAGTGGGAAAAGTTTTGTTCATTTCTTTCAACATTCAAGGATTCTCTTTATGCCAAAGATACTCTGGTGAAATCCGAGGAGACTCTATCCCCCAGTTGTTCCAGATGGGAGTCTGATTATCTTTAATGACAGGAAGACTTTAGAGGGATAGTCTTTTTCTCACCTGTTCGGAGGTTGGGTTTAAGAAGGAAACCATTCTTTGCAGCTGGTAAAGAGTTAGGTGGTTAGGTTTTCTGTGAAAGCCTGCACCCCAGCCAACAGTTGGTGATGTAGGTGCTCGAGTGGAAGGGTGGGTGGTATAAAGAATCCAGCGACTCTTAGTCCCGGATATGCCCTGATGCGGCCACCTTGGGGAGGCCCAGTGCAGGAGAGGAAGACACGCTCCACAGACATTTAATCCGTGGAGTAGCGGACACCTGTTACTTAGTTACCTTAGTTTAAAAAGTAGCAAGATATTTTTTTTTTTAAAAAGCATGAGTCCATTTAAAGCCATAAAAAAGGCTTTTTCTTTTCTTTTCTTTTTTAATCTAAGACGAGAACAGATGCTAACAGATGAGATTTCACTGGCTGATTCATTTGTTTCAGATGCTTGAACGGATGCTTTAGAATTTTCTGCCTGAGCTACAGCACCAAGCTCGTTAGTCGGAAGGCGTTTGTGGCTAAGGCCTTGAAAGGGAAAAGTCTCAAGTGGGCTTATTTCTACTGAAACAGCATTTCGGGAGAAATGCAGGAAAAAGCAAACCCAAGGCCCCAGGGAGACCCCTTCCAAGCAAAGCACTCCTCCAGAAGGCGGAAGCAGGGTGTGGCTCATCTGCAGAGCCATGGCCTCCTGTTGCGGACGCTGCTCCCGGTGGTTCTTTTTCATGGAAGGGAACGTGCAAAAGGCTTAACAGTTTTCCCTTCCAAGCAGAGACTCAGAGAAAGGGAAAGAGAGAGAGAGAGCAAAGGAGGGGGGCAGCTGCCCCACAGAGAAATGAAATGAACACAACTTCCTGACGCTGGCCAGTAAAAAAATACCATAATAAAAAGATGAAGCAGACCTGCCTAAGGTGGGCAGCTGACTTTGTTCCAAAGTCCTGCATCCCTAGTTTGCCCGAACTCCCAAAGACTGGCAGGCCCCTCGGCACTGAGCTGACAGAGTTTCTTTTATATGCCAGTCTGCCATGACCTCCTGACCCTCCAGCCCCCACTCTCTGCAGTGACCCAGTTGAGAATGCAGTGGGAAGTGGGCAGGCCAGGAAGCTCAGACACCATTTAAACTAACACATACACCTGCATGCCAAAACCAGTCCAGGTAACACCTCAGGTTCCATCTTAACGTGTCCACGGGAAATACCACCACACCCAAACCTCATCCAACATTGTCCGTCTTTAATTCGTGCTCAAAGCCAGTCTGGGGATGCCTCTTTGGAAGCAGTGTGGTCTAGTTTCAAGGACACTGGGAGTCAGGGAACCTGGGTTCTAGTCTCAGCTCCAGCGTTCACTTGCTGCATGACCTTGGGCAAGACACTTAACCTCTCTGTGCCTCAGTTTCCCCCATCTGTAAAATGGGGGCAATAATGTCGACCTACCTCACAGGGCTGTTGTGAGGAATAGCTAAGTGATTGTAAAGCACTTTGAACGTATAATTGCTTATTATTAAGACTACAACAATAATAATATCATATGCCTGTTTACTACCGGAACTTTAAGAAATTCTTGTTTTTCTTTGATCTCTGTTCTGTTCTGTACTGTAGTTACTCACCAAGAAAGAGAATTCTACCCCTTTTAAGGAGATCTGGGAAATGTATAAAGATGTACACAGGGGTACCTCTGCAGGTTGTGTTTTCACGAATCTTACAAATTGTAGACGTTTGCCCGAGAAGTTGCTTCACGAGGGAGTCTGAAATTCTCAGTAGTTGAGGAGCCTGTACATCCAGTGCTGAACCCAAGATACCCAGAGGAGCCAACTAGAGTTTTAAGATCAGTATTCAAAAGTAACTGTAGTGTGAAAACTTGAAGTTTCTGAAGTGTTTAGAGAAAAGAAGTGTTTACAAGCCCCTTTGGCCTGCCCTCGTCGGTGCAGACCGGAGGCTTTGCGCGTGTGTGCGCATGCGTGCGTGCGTGCGTGAGGGGGCAGGTGGAATGCAGTGGAGACAGCCAGCAAGCATGTGGGGAGGCCCTGTTCCTGGCTGGGCTCATTCAAGAGCAGGCCAAGTGGGAAAGTGGTATCCACCATGGGGAAGAGCAGCATTAGGGGAAGTCCTGCAGGCCCATCCGGGGCACAGGTGGCAGGGTCCCTCTCAGCCCTGAGGTCTGTTCCAGTGATGTCTTTTCTACTGTGCCCTTTGGCCCCAGGGGCTCATGTTACCAGTGATCTGGCCTGTCTGCACTGAAGTGGATTCCCTGGCCTCACTTATGGAAACAGGCTTGGGCCCTGATTCTGCTCCCAGTGTGGAGACTGCTGTAAGTCTAGGAGCTCATGGTGGGTTTTATGGATTCTCACAGCAGAGTCCATGGGGCCCAAGAGCAGGTCTGACTTCACACAGCACCCAGGGCAGTGGTGTGCAGGGTGGGGTTGAAAGCTGGCCAGCACACACTGGTGTGGCCACACCCTTGTGAAGATGAAGCCTCTCTGTACATGCTACTTTAACAGCTGGGGCCCCCTTGCTGACATCCAGTCCCTCTCGAGATCCCTCTGTGATCCAGCAACTAAAAGGCTAATGCCTGGTGTACCAGGGGCCTCTGGAATCCTGCTCTGGTCTGAAGGCCCACTCTGCCCTGATCAGGTAGTGCCTGGGATGCACCACTTATTAAGAGTTTGGTGTATCATGCCTGCAAAGGAGACTGGTCAGCCCCATGGGCACAGGTGTGGAGCTAATTCACCATCAGATGAATGATCCCTCTGTTTCTGACCCACCCCGATGTCAAGTTTCTTAAACAATGAAGGGCGGTATGTGCTTCCCCCTGTCTCAGAGGGCCAGGGTGACCAGCTGACTTCTAGATGGAGTCTCCACAGGGTAAAGTCTCGGCAGAACAGCCCCAAGCAATGGGCATGGCAGGTGTTTCCATATACTTTTCTGCAGTCCTTCCATATAAGGAACAACTGGAAAACGGTGAACGTTCTGGATGGAATTAGGGAATGGTTTCAATGAAATGAGAGACTCTGGCCCCGTAGGGGCCTGGCTGTGTTGCTGAGTGATGGTGCTAGCCATGGCTGCTAGCCAAGGGCAGTTTATGGAAACAGCCAAAAGTCATGAGGTCTGCCTCTGACTTCAACTCAAAAGGGAAACAAAGCTTCCCAGAAACTTGGCATACGGTCAGACTGCAGACACCTCTGTCCTTTCTCTTAAAACCTTGCCAGAAGAGTATAGCTTTGAGTGTGGAAAAGTTGTAAGAGACACCTCAAGTTTATTACCTGAGAATCTTCACAGACTCAGCAAACTTGGTACCCAACACCAGAATCCATGGTGCTAGACTCTTACGCTCCTGTATGGAAGACACGATGCAGGCCGGTATCCATCGTAGGGAAACAGATGTAGGGTTGGACACCAGGCTCTTCATAATTACACGTTGTCCTTACAGTGTGGTGTGACCCAACCTAAATTCACAGGATTGTTGGGTACAGGATTCTCTACTTTTTCTGAAAGGCAGGAGATCTCTTTCCTCTGACAATAATAATGATTATTTTCAAAAGCCTTCAAGAAGATATAGAATTACTGAAAAGAAGTTAAGGCAGGTTATATTACGTAGTAGCAGAAGGTCTTAATTATTGTGGTGTGTTATTGAATAATACCAACCTAATGACTTCATTAGCCCTAATGTGTCAGTTTTCCACGAGAAGGAACTTGCTAACACCTACTAACAGCTCCAAGGTTGGGTAGGTACCTGTGTAAATTCATTCTCCGTGGCATACCTCAGACCTAAGAGAGGTGGCTATTTGGGGTAATGGGAGGGTATGACATTCTAAGCCACGGTGAAGGCAACTCATTAACAAGTGCCAAAGGCTAGCTCAGAGAAGCCAGAGGAAGGACATTTCTTCCGTAAGTAGAGAAAGTCAGCAGAATCCCAGGAATCATAGATGAGGTGAAGGGGCCAGTGCCTGAGGAAAGGTTGGTGCTGCCCGTCTGGGGCTGAGTTATCAGCTGTTCTCAATCTTCAGGGTCTCTTTTATGTTCTTAAAAATAATTAAGGACCCTTGTATATCAGTATTTACATTAGAAATTAAAACTGAGAAATTTTTAAAATACAGAATATACACGTACAAAGATAGCAGAGAGGTGACATCCTCACATGTCATGGAGCCTTTGAAGAACCCCACTATGCTCTGAGAGAATGCATGTATAAGGCAAAGAAGATACTAGTATTATGCAAATTACAGTCCCCTCGTGGGCCCCTGGAAGTGTCCCTGGTCCATGCTTTGAGAACTGCTACTCTAGGGAAATGATCCCATATCCCCGCTAAAGGAAAAGGGTGCTGGAGCCTTTTTATGATCTCCCTGGTGAGGGAGCCTCCTGCGTTGAGCACTGTCCCCACCAGAACTTTTCTGTCCTCCCCGGTGCCATGCCAGTCCCAACCCACTCACCTAGACACAGAGCTTCCTGTGCCCTCTATGCCCAGCGAAGTTCAGACTGAGAGTGGAACCCCACATCTCACTGCCTGTGCTGATCTGGAGGAATGGGGGTCTGAGTTAGTGTGTGATAGACCGTGTTTTAAAGATCACCACTCCTCAGAGCGGCCCAGCCGAGACAAGAATGTGTGATCACTGGTCATTTCCATGTGGCCTTAGTGATACAAGAGCTCTGCTAAGTTAGTTGGAAGAAGGTTAAACTTGAGTGGGGTCACAGTCATTAAGTGAGCACACAGTTCAGACTTGATCCCAGCCCTCTTTCCCATAGACTCAACAACTTTGTCTTGGTGATGGCCTGGGTGAGGCCAGCAGGGCCTCATGGGAACCACAGGCCTGGGGACCTGAGTCATAGCTGAGCCTTCGCTAGGTAGGGCAGGCCACTCAACCAAATGGGGATAATCCTGGCCTTCCGGGATGTAGTGGGGTAAAGGTTGGGAGATTGTTATGACAGCTACAGAGATGCTAACAGACTAGAGCTCCTGATTTAAGGTATCTGCTGAGCTTAAATTGAAGTAATACTCTGTTATCAGGAAACTCACAGGAATTTCAGATTCTGGTGTTAAACTTCAGCCAAGAATCGAGGTTGCTCAGAGAGCTCTGTGAGATCGTCCACAGGGAAATGTCATAGGTCCCTTTAGGTAATTTTAAGAAAACCTTCCTTAACCTTTCGAAGTGGTGGGAAATTGATGTGTGTTGCTGAGCGCAGCCCCAAGAGGAACTTCTGTGGTGACATTACAGCTGACTTTTCAGTGAGGGTCAGAATCCCCATGGGTGGCCCACGGAGTGCCGTGCTCATGATTCTCACCCTGGATGCATGACTCAAGAACTGTGCGTAATGGACACAAAGCTACACTGTCACATTTTCCCTGGAGGAAAAGGAGGACAAAAGAAGGGGTGTGCCCATATGTGTTGTGTATGCGGAGGCGGTGGGGGACAGCTTGTAGATGGGCTGGTTTATTCTCTAAGAGCTGAACCTCCAGTTCGTTCTTCTGATGGAGCTAGTTCGGAAACCGTGCCCTCTGATTGCGTAGGGCTGAATCCCGCGAAAGGGTTCACCAGCACTTGCCCTTCAGGAGATGAGTGTGCAAGGCCAGGCCTGGCTGAGCGAAGCCCGTGATGGAGAACAGGCTCTGCCGGACAGGGGCTCGCTGGCTGGGGTCTGAAAGCCTGGCACTCGCCTCCAGAGATGAATGGCCTGGCCGGGTCCGACTGGAGACTCACATCTCTTATCTCCACTGTTACAGTGTAGGTTCAGGAGGGGTTCTGGCCTTTGTCTGGGCTTGCTGTGCCGCTGAGAGCCGGCAGCTCCTGGTGGGTCTCACGGAGCTAGCTTAGGAAGGCGACGAGGGCAGGATCTCTCACACACCCAGGTAGGAAAATCTGACCCTAAGAGTGGGCAAGAGAAAGGAAGGTAAACGAATGTTCCTATTTGATGTTCAAATGCCATATTTTTATGCTATTGCTTCAGAGATACTTAGATTTTGTAGTTTGGTTTTTGTTTTTGTTTTTTTTGGTGACTTAATCATCTATGGAGTAAATATCTACAAAATTCCAATTAAATGGTGTCTAAAATTTAAAGCAGCAGTCTGCAGGCAAAGCGCCAACATTTCTTTTTTTAAAAGATATTTATGATACCATCTAACATTTAAAAATCAACCAGAAACTAGGCTTGATTCTGTTTAATATTTTATATGATTGGACATCTTAAAAATGTTTCTATTTTATAACAATTCTGTGTTTATTCAAAACCATAATTCTACTGTGATGTTAATGGAATGACTTTATATGGCTTTAATTATGTTGGTTTAAGTGCTAATGACCAAGTTTCAAATTAAAGTAGTACTTTGCCGATAGAGGTAGACACCGATATGAAAAATGAAAGAATAGCTCATTTTACTGATTGTAAAGTGTTTATTTCAAGGGAAAGGAATGTTCTTTTTCTTAGGACTGTGGAAAAAAGTAATTTTTTCAAGAGTTTAAGATAGTTTTCTGGGATCAGAACTCGTGCCTATGGAAATTTTGGAGCAGCCTAAGCTACCTTTTAGCTTGATATGTGTGCTAGAAAAATTTCATTATCATGTTTTGTGATATGTAATAAATTCAGGGTGCTGTGTTTAAGCTTCATTTCAGTTCAAGTTTGGGAACCTCTGTTTCCCGCCTTCCCAGACCTGGCAGACAACCCACCCCTGGCACCACCACCCCCGGACACCCCACCCCTGACATCCCCCCCGCAGGTAGACACCCCACCCCTGACACACACCCCCAGTAGACACCCCACCCCTGACACCCCCCGGCAGATACCCCACTCCTGGCACCCTCCCCTGGCAGACACCCTACCCCTGCCACCACCACTCGGCATGCCCCATCCCCCCTGCGTCCTTCCCCAGATCCCATGTGAAAGAGTCAGGTCAATCCCTGACTTTTAGAAGATGTGTTTCTTCCTGCGTGGTGTGAGCAAAACGTAACCATGATTTCTAAACCTCTGCTTTCATGTCGAGGAAGAGTGATGCTTTTTATCCTCCTCTAATGTCTCTTTAATAAATATGTTGTCATTATTTGTCCTCAGAAGGGGCCTCTTGAGCCACCTCTCAGTTTTCTCCATGATTTATGTTGCAAACAAATTCTCTGTCCTGTGTCTGTTCACCACACTCTCCTGATCTTGTGTACCATCGAAGACCTGCTGGAGACCATTTTTGTTTTTCTTATGCAATTATGTTATATGTATATTTCAGTGAAATGTCAACCCGCCAACAGTGGATGATGTTAAAAATTATCCAAATAAATAGTTTTCTATTTCTTTTAATCAGACCTAGTCCAAATTGTTGAATGACAGTGAATAGGATTATCTGTTTTTTTGTTTTTTGTTTTTTTGTTTTTCAAACTCAGGGGTATTCCAAGCCCGTGGTGCCTCGTGACATGGGCTCATATATATAATTTACCTGGGGGTGTTGACTTAGTGCTTTGTTACCTATGTTTATCTTATAGACACGACAGCAGGTGTCTCAAACCTGGTCTTTGATTTGGGAGCCTCACATCTGCCTTTCCTCCAGTGATCCAAAACCAGACAATGAAATCCTGGCTTAGCTAATCTTCCCTTGATGACTGTGCTCTGGGAAACACTGAACAAATGAGCTGCAGGCTGTTCAACGCTGCTGGGCTGGACCTTCCTGCACAGGCCCGCAGCTCTGTGTGAAAAAGCTCTCCCCCACTGGACATTAGCGTCGCCTTCTCGATGTTTCCAAGAGAATGGCAAGTGGGTCCGCGTCTAAGCCAGACGATTCCCCTGGCTCAGATGTGCCAGACTTGGGGATCCTGAGAGAGGGAAAGCGTGTGTGTGCACCTACATGAGCGTGTATGTGTATGCTTGTGCGCGTGCAGCTCGTGCCTGTGGTCAGAGGGACAGGAGAGTGAGAGGTAGCCTCACTGACCATACCACAAACTATTCTGGGTTTGGTGGCAGGACACGTGTGTCTTTCCCCAACGAGACCACAGCATTCCTCGCCAGGAACCTGAGAGCTCTGAATCCAGGCAGCTCTTGCACACCCACAATTCATGAAATGGAAAGACACCCCCCGCCCCCAGCCCTGCTCCTCTATTCAGAGAATGGATCATATCAGACCTAGCCTGGTGTACCATTTTTAACAGCATTGTCTCCTATGGAGGAGGAGGCTGTTTTCACAGGAGCTTCTTAGGAACTTCCCGTAGGACTTTACTTTCTAAATTACCATCACCACCACTGGCTTCTGCAGAAGACCAGTTGTGAGCATTCCCACACCAGGGGGCCAGCCCTGTGGGACCTGGCCAGACCGTGGCCACTATCCCCACCAGCCCCTCCCCTCCCAACTCCCTGCTGCTGGGGGTTGTGGAGGAAGGGCCAGGAAGTGGTCCCCTCCCCTGATGCCCCACCTCTAAGCCCAGTTGTTCCCTGCTGACCACCGTGATGTAGTGTGCAGATCAGCCCTGTGCAGCCAGGACTCAGACAGTCTCCGCTGTGGCAGAAGGACTGCCAGCAAATGAGAGGGTCCTGCCCAAATATAGGACAGGGGGCACTTAGGCCTGGTGGCAGGGAGGAAATGCCTCTTTGAGATGCCAGTCTTTTTGTGGAAAAGGATAAAGTGGCTATACCGTTCCTATTAGTCTTTAAGTCAGCATGCTGTTTTTCTTCAAATTGATGGTCAGAACAGAACTTTCTCAGAGCCAGCAACTCGTCCCTCCACATGTATAGCAGAATCATCTCTGGTGTTTCCCTAACAAAGCTGGGAACAACAGAAGGGCGTCTCCCAGGCCCTGTTCCGGTGGAACCCGGGGCCCAGTGTAAGGAAAGCCAACCGTGAGGGCCTTAGGCAAAGGACTGTGTCTGTGAGGGGCCAGGAGGGGTCACCTGGTGGGTCCCACACAGCCTCCAGAGGCTGGTGAGCCCTTTTCAATGTGTTGTGGTCTTCAAGAGGATGATCCAGCTGTTGGCAAGCTCTTGGCCTGACCCTCCAGGGCACCACGGATGGCCACGGAGGCTGGCGCTGCACAGCGGCCCGGGTCTGTGTGTGTGTCGACCCATTCCGTCATGGTCCTGAATGTGCTGGTGATTGCAGTGTGTGCACCTGTCACTCCCTCGTTCCCATGGCTTTCTTGCAGAACCAGTGGCCCCGCTGGCTGCTTGGTCAGCTTGCCCCCTCATACCCGTACTTAGATCATGGCCAGTGAGTCCTGGCCACCCTCCCCATTGAGTGGCTGGGTTGTGCTCCTGGCCCTCTCTGGGGCTCTAGGAGAGGACTCTGCAGGCCCTCCTTCTGTAGACTGTCATTTGGATGCAGGCATGTGCTCTTGGCCATGGCAGACACTGTTCCCTGACAGTTGGGCTATGTGAGAAGGAAGTGACTGGGTCGGAGGCCTTGAGCACCCTAGTCTAGGACCGTCTGGAACTCCTGACCACACCCTTCAACCCCGGGGCTTCAGGGACCCTTCAGTTACATTCACACGAGTAGTCACTCCCATGGGTTGCCCTTTGGAGAAAGCTTCCCTCGCCACAGCTGAATCAGGCAGGAGCAGAGCCAGGACCCAGGCTGGGCCCAGCACACCCATATTGTCTAATCCGTTTTGCCATTTTTGTTGATCTAGGCAGGATTAAGGACACTGCATGACATTGGGCCAGAAATCCGGCGTGCTATATCATGTGATTTGCAAGATGACGAGCCGGAGGAAACAAAACGAGAAGAAGAAGAAGATGTATTCAAAGTAATTATTCCACGCCTAGCTACACACTGGCCACTTGGAGATAGTGGGGCAGGACTTCAGTTTGGGCAGTCGGTGATCCACAAAAGAACCTGGAGAATGCACGCCAGCACCCGGGCCTAGAGGGGCTCACGGACCATGCTCTCCCCACAGCAGACCTTCGGCACCTCCTCTAGGGCCAGGCCTGCTCCTGCCCTGAGCTGGCCCCTCTGTCCCACGCTGGCAGCTTCAGAGGAGCCTGGCCACAGCTGCTTGGCCAGTGTGGCTGAGCCTCCTGAGTCCCGCTAGCAGCTGCCCACCTGTGTTACCCCCTTCTTCCCTGGGCTGGCCCTCAGCACCCCTAGCCCAGAGAGCATGCCTCCTGTCCAGCCTCAACTGCTGGGGGCTGCCAGTCAGCCTTGCTGGGTATAAGTCACCTCAACTTGGATCGACGTGAAGAGCACACTCGTGTGACAGCCAAGAGCTTGCTCCCCAGCTCAGGGATCGGTAACCTTCCTCATTTCAGGGGGACCAGCTGCCACACAGACACATCCGCCCTGATCTGTGAGACACTCAGATTGTTTTTACAGGGATCCTACGGAGCTTACCTAGAATTTGTGTTTCGTGTAGAAAAAAATTACCTAACAAAGCTAGCCTGCATCAAATACTTGTTAAATTACCTGGTGTTGTCTCCCATTATTTTGCAGAGAAATGGTGCCCTGCTTGGAAACCATGTCAATCATGTTAATAGTGATAGGAGAGACCCCCTTCAGCAGACCAATACCACCCACCGTCCCCTGCATGTCCAAAGGCCTTCAGTTCCACCTGCAAGTGATACTGAGAGACCGCTGTTTCCTCCAGCAGGAAATTCGGGGTGTCATAGCCATCATAACCATAATTCCATAGGAAAGCAAGCTCCCAGCTCAACAAATGCCAATCTCAATAATGCCAATATGTCCAAAGCTGCCCCTGGAAAGCGGCCCAGCATGGGGAACCTTGAGCATATGTCTGAAAATGGGCATCCCTCCTCCCACAAGCATGACCGGGAGCCTCCAAGAAGGTCCAGTATTAAAAGGTAACCTTTAAAATGTGTTTGCACTTGGTGACGTAGTGTCTGCGCAAGGCGCTTCTTTCTCCCTGGTGCTCTGGCACACACGGGAGATGCTCAGGAGGCCCTGACCCTCGAACCCGTGAGTGCCGTGAGCTCATGGCCTCATCAGGCACTAGCCAGTGACGAACCCAAAGGATAAAGGGCCACCAGCCATCCTGTGTCCTGCCAAAGGGGATGCCCCTTCAAATAGCAGCAGTTGCTGTGAACTCTGCCTTCCCCAGTGGTGCCAACATACTTTGGGACAGAGGTTGGCAACGTTTGTAAAGGGCCAGATGGTAAATATTTTAGGCTTTGGGCACCATACAGGCTCCATTGCGTGACTGAGCTCTGCTCTTGTAGAGAGAAAGCAGTCATAGACTGTTTAAATGCATGAGTGTGGCTGTGTCCCAGTAAAACTTTATGGACACTGCAATGTGAGCTTCACATGGTCCCACATGGTGTAATATTTTTCTTCCTTTGAGTTTTTTGCACTCCTTTAAAAGCGTAAGAACTGTTCATAGCTCATGGACAGTATATGGCCCATAAACCATAGTTTGCTGACCTCTGCTGTAGGAACTAGCCTGATAATCTGCATTTTAAATTTTATTGGAAATACTTAACTTTTATCTTCTCCCTCCCTCCCTCCCATGTTATGCCTTTCCTGGATAGAACTCGCTATTATGAAACTTACATTAGGTATGTGCTCATTGCCTGTGTTTGTGTGTTAAATACTCTGTGTTGTGAGTGTGACCAGCTGGCCTCTCAGTGCTGGGAGGGATGAGAACTTCCTTTCAGGCAGCAACCTCATAGGACAGTGGAGCTTGGGGCTATGGGCTCCAGAGGCAGAGGTGGTTGCTTCTTTCTTCCCTCCTTCCCTTCCTTCGTTTCCTTCCTCCTTTCCTTCCCATCCCCTCCTCTCTCTTTTTTTTTTTTAAGATTTATTTTAGAGAGAGCATGTGCAAGCGGCGGGTAGGGGCAGAGGGAGAGGGAGAGAAACTCAAAGAGGTTCTTTGTTGAGCAGAGCCCGACGCAGGGGCGCGATCTCATGACCCTGAGATCATGACCTGAGCTGAAACACCAAGAGTCAGATGCTCAACCAACGGTGCCACCCAGGCGCACTGGTAGTTGTTTCTTTCTAAGCAAAGGAGCTTTTAGGTCCATATGTGCATAGACTGTGTCATCCTCCAAGGACTAGTATTCCCACACCAGTGTGCCCATGGGCTAGCCCCTGCAGGCACACCCCGTGACCGCCGTGTGGGGAGAGCCCACTGTGCGCTCCCGGGCGCCTGGCCCTGGGAGGCTGGTGCTACCTGCCTCTGCTGGCTGGGTTCACACCTCTTGTGGGGGCTTCATAAAAGCATGACCCCAACCTCCTGAAGACCAGGGACCGGGTCTTCTCCTTTGTCTCCCCTGCAGCCCTCAACATATGTGCAGTGTATCCTGCTCCGTATTTGCTGACCCGGGTTGTACGGTCAGCGGGATGATCATTTTGTTGGGGACAGAGAGGCTGGGTCTCCTAGTTTAATTATATCAAGTGCAACCTGCTGCTTAGGAGCAACTTGAGAGAATGAAGAACTTGGAGGGAGCACTGTCCTCTCTTTGGAGAGAGTTGGTGTAACAGGGCCTGGCTGGCTTTCCTGAGAACTGAGGCCAGGATAGCAGCTTTCAGGGAGATAGCACAACAGTCTTGCCATGTGGGCAGGGCTGTCTTTGAAAACTTGGCAGGTGTCATGCATGTGAGTCTCCCCGGGGACACCATATCCCAAACTCCTGTCACCTTTTCCTGGGTCAGAGGTAGTGGGAAACTGGTCAGGGAGCCTCTTTGTTCCAGAGCCTGAAGTACACGGGCCAGAGGAGGAAGGAGCAAGGATCAGAGCAGGTGGCCTGGGAGCCCAGCATATTCTCCCTGGGACTGCCGATCGCTGCAGGCCTCTAGGTCCATTTCCTTGTTCTGTTCCACCAAATGACACCCACTCCTTTGGCTCCATGGCCCCTGGGAATGGTGGTTTGGCACCAGCATTGTGCAAGGTAGTGAGAGAGTGGCCCCCTCCCAGCACACGCACATGCTCATACACACAGCTCTGCCACCAGAGGCCTGAACGGTCCAGTCCTGGGGACACCAGGGAGAAGCTGGGGGCACGTGGGCCAGGGGTGCTAGCAATGCACCGAGGCCCAGCTGGGTGCTCAGGGGCTCGGGCCCTCTCTCACCACTGTAGGTCTGACTCGAGGGATGAGCAGTTCCCCACTATCTGCCGGGAAGATCCAGAGATCCGTGGCTACTTCAGGGACTCCTGCTGCTTGGAGGAACAGGAGTATTTCAGCGGTGAGGAGGGCTTTGAGGATGCCTGCTCGCCGACCGGGGCCAGGTGAGCAGCTCTGTGGCTCGGGCTGACGTCAGGAGGCCTGGCTATCTCCTGCCCCTCATACTCTGCGGCAAGGGCCCGCCTGTACGACACCTGGACTGCCCGAGAGGCAGGCAGAGAGACCAGCTTCTCCCAGGGCCCTGAATCTTCCATGAAGCTGAGGACTGACTACCTGGCTCTCAGCCAGTCGGGGTGTCTAGGAAAGCTGGGGAGAGGACCGTAGCCATGGGGCTGTCTGAGCTAAGAGACAGGGCTTGTTAGCAAAGATCTCATGTGCCCCTTACGCTCTCTCCTCGCCTTTCTGACCCCCAGGCAAAACTACAGCTACTACAGCCGATACCCAGGTGGCAGCTGGGACTTCGAGCGGCCCCGAGGCTACCATCACCCCCAAGGCTTCTTGGAGGATGAGGACTCGCCTGTTTGCTATGATTCCCGGAGATCTCCAAGGAGACGCCTACTACCTCCCACCCCGACATGTGAGGCCAGATTTTTTGTTTTGGGTGAAGCCTCCCAGAGAACAGTATGCTCTTTCCCCAACCCCGGCCCCGAGGAAGTGTGACAGATGTGGTCGTGCCGTGCTAGGGACTGTCCTCCGTCCGCAAGACCAGCCCCCTGGTTGGAGACCCTATCGGTATCGGCTCTTCCTTCTGGCTCATCCGTGTCCCACGTGATTGAGCTCAAACCACTTCCGGGCCATTTTGACTCTGAGCACAGAGAAAGGCAGCATGTGGTCCTAAGTGTGCTCAGTACGTGGTATCTGATGAGGGGTTTTCGTGCACATTATCGTTGCCTTGGAGCCTGGGGTTCATCATGTGGGGTAGGCACGATGTGCAGCGTGGGGTTGTCAGGCCCTCTCTGTGGACGGGGTAACTGACCCTCAGAGGGCGGAAGTGAACAGCCCCGGTGCAGAGCTGGACCTGAGCCCAGGCCTGTCCCACCAAGCACCACCGCCCCCTGCCTCTGGGGGGCCCCTGGGGACTCTTGGTGTCCATCTCTGCCCAGTTCCCACCAGGGGCTTCCCCTCTTACCACGTGTCAGCCAGTGCCCTTGCTCACGGGGCAGGTGTTGGGTCCACGCCCCCATCCTGGGGCTGGAGAAGTCCCATCCCGCTGAGAAGAGGCAGGGGGCCAGCTGTTTCCCACCTGGTTTTCTTACGCCGGTGGCCTAAGCAGGGCTGCAGGAGATGTGGCTCACCCCCCAGTGAGGGACTTGGCCTGGGGTAAGAAATGACGCCGTGACCCCTGCCAGCTCCTGACCAGGCAGTTGGATTTTGCACATGGGGGCATTTTGGTGACCGTTAAAGAATATCCGTTCCTGGTGTTTCTGAGGAATGGCGCATATTTCTGAGCAGGACTCCAATCAGCAACCAAAAATAGCCAAGACACATTGGCTCTGAGTCCGCTGACTCTGTGTGCAGTAACCAGTCCAGCTGGGTGGTGCCTAGGGCCCTCTCCTCTCTGCTGCAGTCTCAGCCCTGCTGGGTAGTGTCATCAGACCCATTTCCATAGTTTATATTTCATTCTGCAGCCCCAAACACATGCTGCCGAACAGAGCAATTCTGAGCTCCCTGAATATGGGGCAACACATGCGGGTGAGCCTGGCAGAGGCCCCCTTGTCTGTGGACTGCCCTGCCCTCTCTGGACCCTCCCTGTGTCCCCTACAGTGGCCACATTAATGCCCACCATTCAGAGGCACTACCCGAGTGAAGTGAGGAACCCCAGTGGGCCAGAGCAGATGCCCTCTTTATCTGTAAGGGCAAATCAATAAAACGTATTTTATTTGCTTTGCTGCCCATCGCTTCCGACCTTGGGCAGGGGAAGGTGGATGTCTTCTGCCTGTGTTCTCAGCAACAGTAGAATTCCTTTCTCTGTCAGAGTTGGTTGTCTGCACAGCAGACGAGATGATCAGTGTATCCAGGGACGGATTTTCAAAACCAAAAGGCACTACCCAAATGAGAGAGATGGTGGTTTCCTCTCCTGGCTCTGAGCCTCTGGCCCTGGCCGGCTGCCCCTAGGAGGGTCCTCAAGGGTGTGCCGACGAGGGAGGCCCCTGTGTGGTGCAGGGAGGCCAGGCTGTCTGATGAGGACAGCAGCTGTCGTGCAGCTCTCTGTGTCCCGCAGAGGCAACTCGAGGAGGAGGCGGCGGTCCAGCACGCCCCATAGGGGCGCCTCAAGCCTGCGTGGCTGGGGCTGCTTGTCTGTTCTCCCCGCACTGGGCAGGGTCAGCCCAGGGCTCAGCCCAGTCTTCCCACACTTTTAGATTAGAGCACTCACAGAACCTGGTTCCTGCTGCTCCGTGTGACTCCCAGGAGGCCTGGGTGGCTCGCCCGTTTTCCAGTACAAGAATCCGGGGTGTGGAGTTTTGCCAGGCCATGAGAAATGCCCTGGGATCTTAGGAAGCAGAGGCTGAGGAGACCTGGCTCCTGCTTTGCAAACTGTCAGTAAGGCCCCCATGCCGTGTCTCTAGGGCCAGCACCCTCGAGGCTGGACCTGTCCCGGGGCGGGGAGCGTCTGGTCTGTGCTTGGGGGCCCAGAATTCAGACCGACCTCCTGGGCCCTGTGTCCTGTGAAGCCACAAACTCGGGACCTCTTGTCATTGCTCAGCCTGTGCACAAGCCTCTGTTTTGAGTAGCTGATAATGAGACAGCCGTGTTCTCTAACATCAGAGGTGTTCTTTTCCGGTTTTGCCTTCGGGGCTAGAGAAGCTGGGTCTTCCCCAACCAAAGGATTTGCTGCTTACCTGGTTGAGCGGATAGCAAGTCACTCCCCTTAAAGCAGGTATAAGCATGGGAGCACCAGCAAGATGCCGGGGGCCCCAGAGACACGTAGGATGCCTGCAGGGAGAGAAGGGGGCAGCAGCAGGTGTTTGCAGGATTCTAGAACGACGTCGTGTTCTTGACCTGAGTGCTGTGTTCCCCACAGTGTGTGTACAGGGCCAGGGGCGTCCAGTCAGAACAGGTGCCCTCTGGAGCTTTCAGCTCCGCCCCATGAGAACAGGTACTACGTTTGCAAGAAACCAACTTACACCTACTAAAAACATCCCTCAGTTGGGCAGCTTCTTCATCCTCCCGAAGGTCCAAGACCTCACTACCTAATACTTCTCCTTGGATGTGTGACTTGCTTCCTCTTGGGCCCCTGCCGAGTGTCCAGGGGCCCACCCTGACCCCAGAGCCCCGGGGGCCCCACAGAGCCCCTGTTTCACAGCTGTCACTGTGCTTCACTTCTCAGCCCACCGGAGATCCTCCTTCAACTTCGAGTGCCTGCGCGGGCAGAGCAGCCAGGAGGACGTCCCGCCGTCCCCCGCCTTCCCCCACCACACAGCCCTGCCTCTGCACCTGATGCAGCAACAGGTGAGCCTGCCCACCTGGCCTTGACACCACAGGCCCAAGGGGCCGCCTGTGTGGGACCCACCCTCGGGACACCCACTTCCCTCGGGCTGCCAGCAGCAGGAGGGAAGGAGAGAACCTTCACAGACACTCTGGTTCAATCCTGGAGCAACCCTGCCAAATAGTTACTATCACGAACCCCATTTCACAGATGAGCGAATATCAAGGAGAGGGTAGGTGACATGTCTGAGCTCACACAGGAGGTGCGTGACCGTGTTGACCTATGAATCCAAGGCTGCCAGCTTCCCAAGCTGGGCCCTCGGCCGTGGTGCACACTGTGTTCTCTCCTGGGCACTGAAGACGGGGCCTGGTACAGTCCCTGACCCAGGGAGGGGTGGCCCCTTGCCTGATCCTGAACAGTCAGTGCTGCCCTTTATCTGCTCTGAGACATGGTTCCTTCATTAAGACATGTCTGTAGAGCCCTTTGTGGGCAGGGCGCCGTGGTCATGGGTGGGTGAGCCTCTGACCCTGGGCAAGGAGAGAGTGCGGTCCAGGGAGAAGGACCCGTCCATGGTGAGGTGGCTGGACAGGAGGGAGCCCAGGGCCTGGAGGGAGGGTGGGGCTGCAGCCCCCTCACCAGGGCTTTGCCTCAAGGGCAAGAAGAGGGCACTTTTTCCTCCTGCAAAGAGCACATCAGAGATGCAGTCCACTGTGTACATGTGTCAGGGGCCAGAAGGCGTGCGGGGAGTATGCGGGGAGCACCCGGTCCGTAAATGTGCAGAGCCAGCTCACCCCCAGCTTGCTTACTGCCGGCATCCTGAGCACGCGAGCACTAGCTTCCATTTCAGGTGTTCCATTCAGGTCTCTCCGCCAACTTGTCACTTTTCTGCCTTCAGTTTTTATATTAATTTTTATTCGTGTCCTGCTTTGTTGTGGAAGGACAAGGCGTGGGAAGGCGCAGCCATCAAATGCCATGAACCAAGTAGGCCTGGAAGTCTCCAAGGGCACATGCATGCGAACGCCCCTCCCTCTGCTGTCCGGCCCCCACGAGGGCCAGATTTGTGTCTGCACTGCCTCCCGCGGGTGGCCCTGGCTTCCGGTTGGGTCACGGGCCTCCGTGGCGCTCCGTGCAGAGAGGGAATGCTGGGGTGGCTGCTGGGGCACAGCTGGGGGCGGGGGCAGCAGGGCTTGTGCCCAGAGCTCCAGAGCAGACCGGAGTCTGGCAAGTGTGATGAATGGCACTAGAGGAGAGAGGACTGTGTTCCTTCCGAGGGCTGGGAATGACTCGTTTGCCCCTCATGTCCTTCCGTATTTAAACCGAGAGCGAACTGGGTGGTGTGTTCATACAGCCCAGGGTGAATGTCTTCCCTAATTCTCCACCGCTCGGCCGCAATTTCACGAATTAGCGGCTGATACCTCCTTAAGAACAGTCATGAGAATGCATTATGGATTTGGGGAAACTGAAAACAGTCTGCCAGAAAGCCAGATTTTACTGCCTGTGTCCTTTTCAAGTCCTTGTCCCTTATCTGTGGCCGCCCCCATGCATCCGTGCCTCCTGCTTGGTGTGCATGGGGAGGCCTGGGGCCCGCACCTGAGGACCTCTGGCCCTGCCTCCTCTCGTCTCTCCCCAGATCATGGCAGTTGCGGGCCTGGATTCCAGTAAAGCCCAGAAGTACTCACCGAGCCACTCGACCCGGTCATGGGCCACCCCTCCGGCGACCCCTCCGTACCGGGACTGGACACCGTGCTACGCGCCCCTGATCCAGGTGGAGCGGCCGGAGGCCCTGGACCAGGTCAATGGCAGCCTGCCGTCCCTGCACCGGAGCTCCTGGTACACGGACGAGCCTGGCATCTCGTACCGAACGTTCACACCAGCCAGCCTGACTGTCCCCAGCAGCTTCCGCAACAAGAACAGTGACAAGCAGAGGAGCGCAGACAGCTTGGTGGAGGCGGTGAGTGTGCCATCCGGCACAGCAGAGGGGGACACGCAGGCGCCGTGGTGGTTCTGAGGGTGGGGGGGCTTGGGAGCCGAGCTGGGTCCCTTCTCCTCTGGATCGCACCCATTCCTCTGAAGCAAAGATGGTACGTACAGCGCAAGTGTAAGAATACCACCACTGGGATGCCTGGGTGACTCAGTCTTTAAGTGTCTGCCTTCGGCTCAGGTCACGATCCCGGGGTCCTGGGATCGAGTCCCGCGTCGGGCTCCCTGCTCAGCAGGGAGTCTGCTTCTCCCTGTCCCACTCCCCCGCCTCTCGTGCTCTCTCTCTCTCACTCTCTCTCTGTGAAATAAATAAAATCTTAAAAAAAAAAAAAAAAGAATACCGCCACTGCCTGTTCTAGCGGAGCTGTACCTAGGATTACACGTGCTGGGCCTGCCAGTATCACCAGCTCCTACTGAAATCTTTTCCCCAGTGGGGCTCACTCTTGTTGGGCCCTATGTAGCGTTCAAACTCTGTGACATTTCCAAGCCATTCACATTTTGTCACATGTGAGGTCTAGCGAATGGGACTGGTTGAGTCCCAAAAGCACATCTTGCGGTCAGTGCCTGAGGGGGCTCCTCTGTCATTTTCCCGGCAAAGCCTCGTAATGCATTCATGCCGTCGATCCTCTGTCCCGTACAGGTCCTGATATCTGAAGGCTTAGGACGGTATGCAAGGGACCCAAAATTTGTATCGGCAACAAAACACGAAATCGCCGATGCCTGCGACCTGACCATCGACGAGATGGAGAGTGCAGCCAGCAACCTGCTCAATGGGACGGTGCATCCCCAGGCTAACGGGGGCGTGGGCCCCGTCTCCCACCGGCAGGACTATGAGCTCCAGGACTTCGGGCCAGGCTATAGCGATGAAGAGCCTGACCCCGGAAGAGATGAGGAAGACCTGGCAGATGAAATGATCTGCATCACCACCCTGTAGCCCCCAGGGAGGGGCAGACTGGCTCTGGCCTCAGGTGGGGCGCCGGAGGGCCAGGGAAAAAGTGCCTCGTAGTTAGGAAAGGTTAGGCACTAGTGTGGAGTCCATGTTCAATTAGACTTTTGTACAAGTGATGTCATGCCTCACGGAAGCCATAAACCTGGTAGGGGACAGCCGTTCCCTCGTGCCCAGCCCCAGCTGTGGGAAGCAGCAGGTCCAGCCCTCGGGGGAGGACCCATGAGGAGGTGGGACAAGCCCTGCCCGCTTGTCCAGGGCACCCCCGGGGCTCTCCCCTGCGCCCACCCACCTGCTGGCACGGTGGGGAAGGTCAAGGTGATGACGATCACCACACCTGTGTCATTACCTCAGCCATCGGTCTAGCATATCAGACATTCACTGGGCCCAGCATATCCATTTTTAAACCCTTTCCTCCCAAACACACTGCTTCCCGGTTTCTGTTTAGCTGTTCTGAAATACAGTGTGTGAATCAGGACCTACCTACCAGCCGTCATCTGGAGAGGGGAGCAGGACCTTAGACACGAGGTTTTCTGTTATGTGACCCCAGTTTACAAGAAAGAGTGTCACTCAGTCGGTTTCTGACTGTCAGCTCAAGGGCAACTGTAAACTGGAATAATCATGCACTCGCAACCAGGTAAACTTAGATACGCTAGTTTGTTTAAAAATTATAGATTTACTGTACATGACTTGTAATATACTATAATTTGTATTTGTAAAGAGATGGTCTATATTTTGTAATTATTGTACCGTATTTGAACTGCAGCAATATCCATGGGTCCTAATAATTATAGTTCCCCACTGAAATCTAGGTATTATTAGCATTTTTACTCGGGCTGTACAGAAGTAGGAGAAATAGAGCCAATTCTCATCTATTCCGTGAAAATCTTTTGGAGATGAAATTTTAAGTTCAAAAGAACTTGACACTATAGAGATTTTTTCTAAAAATATTTTGAGTCACTCTAAATCTACCTTTACACAAGCTATACCAGATGACTCCTTAACAACCTTTGCTTTGGGCAAGAGTTCCAGGATTTGACAGTGTACCTTTGGTCCACCGCAGGCCGTACCTGTCTTTGATTTTACTGACCCTCTGATAAGCTCGTCCCGTCGGTCGAGCTGGTTCCTCTGACCCTGTGGCATTCACAGCGGCATCCCCGCTGCCCCCACAAGACCTATTTTGCATCTCTGGTGTAGAAAGAACCGAACAGGGGAATGAAGTTCCTCTGCCCTTACTCCCTGAGGATGGATGCTGCTGCTGGTCTTAAATAGGGGTGCTGGGGAAGGGGGGCGGAGGGGCAAAGCCGTGATCTGCAGGATTAGAACGTCGGGTCTGTCCAAGTTGTATTGTTGCCTTTTTACACAACACTGCTGTACTGTGTGTTCTCTTTGAGGGCTTTTATATGCAACTGAATGAGGGCTGAAGTTTTCATTAGAACGTATGCACACTCCGGCTGTGCTTCCTGATGAAAACCCACTTTTGGACCACAAGACCCACCAAGGCTTCCCTTTCTGTTCAAGGAGTCATGCCGACTTTGTCAAGTTACCTTGGCAGGGATTCCCTGAGGTCAAAAAAAAAAGACAATTAGCAGTTTTTTGGTTCAGAATTTTAAAATATTACCTAGACAACCTGTTAATGTTTTGGGTTTGTTTTTTGTTTTTTGGGTTTTTTTTTTTTTGTAAATAACAATACTTTGTTATGAAATGAAGATCTTACAAACCTCTTCTTAAGACATTCTTACTCCAGATCCAGGCAAAAACACTTGAAGGTTTGTAAATGACTATTTCCTGACATAAATTTTTTTAATTAAAATGCAAAATGTTCTTCAGAATAAAACTGTGTAATAATTTTTATGGTATGAGGGAGCTCTCGTTGCAAAGAACTGGTGTGGGCCGGTGAGCGCTCCAGAAGGGGTGGGCACTTGGTGAGGGCAGTTCTGGGACTGGGTAGCTTCTCTATTCTGGGACTGCGTAGCTTCTCTAATTCTCATCTCTCCCTCCTTGAGGCCCACGGTCACTCAGCACCAGCTGCAGAGAGAGCACAGTTTCTCCTCAAGGGCTAAGCCACCCTCCCCATCACCTCTGCTGGGCATTGTTCTCACTGTGTGGCTTCTCAGCAGCAGTCCTACCAGGATGGGGTTTTCTGATGCAGGCTGCCATTTCTCCCCGTCGGTACTTACAAACTGGCATGCGTCCAGGCTGTGCCAGTCCTAACAGGCCAGCGTTCAACCTCCCATCTACCATGAAAATGTTCTTTGTAGGACCAGTTTGAAGTTGTCGAGCCATGTGGTGGTGTTTTGGTTTGTTTTTTTTTTTCCCCTTTGCTTCAGGAAAGTTTTAAGATGAACTCACTCTCTCCTGTTTGGCTCCCCTCCCAACCCCCTAAAAAAGGTCATTTTGTTGTGTCCCCAGGAATAGTACATTTGGTGTTTTTTCGTATCACAAATGGAAAGGGCAGCTCTGATTGAACTCCCAACCAGCAGGAACCTTGTTAACAGCCTTTTCTCCGGTTTCCATCCAGACGGCCAGGCCAGACGGGGCTTTCCAGCTCTATTCCCCCGTTTTGGAGCCTGCCCGAAGCCAGGAAGCTTCTCGGTACACAGTGTGGGCTTTACCTGCCTTACTGCTGACCCCACGTTTATGAAAGGAACCAGGGTAGTTTACTTCACACTGTTTATATTTTATGGTCCTCAGTGTCCTTGCCAATGGTCTGTTTTCCTACAAAGGTTTCCATTGTTATGATGGACTGGAGGTTTGTTCTAAAAACCGGTCAGCGACAGAGCTCCAGTTCCTTCCCTGACTCAAAAACAGACACCAGCGAGGCTTGCATGTGTTGACAAAGTTTTTATTTCTCCAAAAGGATATTCCTTCTTTCCTGGGGACCTGAGAAGGCAGGAGAATGGGGAGCAGGCCTGGGGCCCCTGCCTCCAACGTGGGAGCACCAGCGAGAGCGGCCTTGCAAACACCCAGTGGGGATGGCGGCAGGAGAGAGGACTGGGGAGGCTGCTCGCCTCTCAAGACTGGGCTGGTGGAGAGGGCGTGTGCTTTCTTCTGGTTTTTTTAAGAGAAAAGGATGTAGGTATTAGATCTGATGTTAAGTTGGTGGAGACAGGAAACAGCCTTTGTGGGGAGGAAGAGGGTTTGGCTGGAGACAGGCTCTATTTGCATTTATGGAAATGAGGATTCCCACAGTCGGCCCTGGAAGCAGGAGGGCTGGGCGTCCAGGAGCCAGGAGCAGGGAGCTGGGTACCAGGGCCTGCCATTTCCTGGTCCTGCTGCCAGCGGGCCACTCCTCCAGCTGTGCCTTCTGTCCCCCGTTCAACCCAGAAGAACCTTCTGCTTGTGCAGCAGCTGGAACACATAGGCTTCTTCGAAGGGGTCCATGCTCGGAGCCTGATCCAGGTACAAACACAGCTCGGTTACACGTTTTCAACCATTGTTTGCAAAGTACATTCTTCCATTGGTTAGTATCATGGGCTCTTTGCTAAGGGGCTTAAATAAGCTTCCTCCCAGGGCTGAGTGCTGGCTTGGTGTCTGGGTGCCCCAAGGGCTGCCTGACCCGATGGGCACTCTTCTCCCCTCTCTGGCTTCCTCAGCCAACAGCCCTCTTTCTGAGGTCCAGGGTTCCCTCATGGCAGTGGAACTTGGTGACAGCCCGCTGCAGCGACGCGGGCCAAGGTTCCACTCTGCCAGACGGCTGCACGCTCAGCTGTCAGGGCTCGAGCAAGCCGCCACCCCTAAGCTCAATATTCTGCCCTGTGGCTGAACCCCAACAGCACAGTGTTCCGCTCTGACTTCGGTGGGGCCTGGGTGTAGAACACGCACCATCTTCTGAGAACTCATTTCTGCACATGGCTAAATTGCGTGATCGTGTGGAACAAGGCTCAGTGACCAAGAGTAGGGGAGGGGCCCAGATGTCATCCGGCTGCCCATACAGCATGACGCACCTCCTCTGACAATAGGTCATTCTGCTTATGATGCAGGCACAGTAGCAAGCCAGCCGCTGTCCCAGGGACGGAGACCACCACAGCACACAGAGACCACGGAACGGCATGGCTGCGCCACGGCCACACTCAGGCCTGGGGCCCCTCTACCCACCCAACTTGCTACTCGTTGGCCCTCTGAGCCGGGGTGGGGGGCGGGGGTTGGGGCCCACACTGCCCCACTGTTCTTTCACCCCTGCAGGCAGTCCCGGGACCCCGAGGATGGTGGATGTGGACCACGGCTGCGGGACAGATGGGGAACCTCTCTCCTGGCCCACTTAGACCCTCCCCTGGAACAGAAAATAAAGCAAGAGGCAGGTAAGATGAAACCAGAGCTACTTCAAATTTGTGAAGGAAGGAGAGGTGTGATGGTTTTCTTCTTCCCATCTTTCTGGAAAGTCTTACAATGGCAAGCTGTGGCTGTCTGGCCCCCAAGCCATCTCAGTCCACTCTGATCCTGGGCGAAGCCTGGAATGCCCCCTTTCCCTCCCCTCCTTGTTCCGGGGC
Organism: Neomonachus schauinslandi; assembly: GCF_002201575.2. Lineage (NCBI taxonomy): Eukaryota > Metazoa > Chordata > Mammalia > Carnivora > Phocidae > Neomonachus > Neomonachus schauinslandi. The sequence continues at coordinate 193,000,629 of NC_058403.1, read as the reverse complement.
AGGTTTCCAGGGCACAAGTCTTTTCTCCCCTGCCGCAGATGGTGGCTTCGGAGATCTTCAATCCAAAATTCATTTAGTTTTCATTATTGTAAGAATAGTCTGGCTAAGGCATCTCCATTCAAAAATCAGTTACTGGATTACGTTGTTGAATTATAGGAAGTTGAAAGATCAAAGAGCTATTTTAAATGCTACTTGTATCTGGTTTCCCCCCCCGGCCCCCCCCCCCCAAAACTCAAACCTTTGCCCATTTATTTTCACGGGATCAGGTATATAGTGTGACTCAACTGTTTTTTTCCATCAGCCTCAGCTCCATCCCAGTCTGTTCCTGTGGATGGCTGCGGAATACGAATTAGCCAGTTTCGTCCACTGCGAGTTGCCTCCCCAGGCTGACAGGAAAGCATCCTCTAGGACTAGCTGCTTCGGCTTGGAGCAGAGGTCTGGTCTGTGGGGTTTGCTCTAGGTTTCTAGGTTTCCCTGGTAACAGGAAAATCATTTAAAATGCTAAATCAGGAAACCTATGGTAGTGAGGAGACTCTCCAGACTCTTCTCTGAACAAGGTCCAGAAATCGGGCTGTGTTTAGTAAGAACCAGAGCATTGGAGAGGTGGGCCCTCAGAGTGACCCAACTGGGAGGGGACTCAGGAAGCAGAAGAGAAAGAAGCCTGTGTTTCTTCAGGCAGGCAGCCTTCCCCCTGAACGGGGACACTGGAGGCTTAGGCACGGGCCTCAGCTACAGCCGGCAGCCTGAGGCAGAGGATGCCCCCCCACCGCGAGAACCCCGTGCCGTCTAGGCAGCACCCAGCCTCTGGAGCGTCTTGCCTTAATTAAAAGGGAGCCCTGGGAGAGAACCGCTTCCCTCATGTCCGACCAAGACCCTGGGTTGCAGAGTGCCATGGAGTATAAGATAAGGCCATGGTAGCAGTTAGCCATACTCCTCCACTGCCCTGCCCCCCCCAGTCCCCTCTACTGCCCCTTCAGGAGGCGGTGGGCGGGGGGGGGCGCCCACAGGAAAATGCTGGGGAAAAGAAACCTGTTTCGCTGCCTGATACCAGTCTTCCAGCCTAAGCAATTACACATTCTCAGCCACTGAATTGTAATATTCTGGACAGTTTCAGGAAAGGGCACGGGGGGGCAGGGGCTGTGCTGACCCTCTTGGCTTGGCAGGAGGCTTCTTGGGCAGTGACCGCCTCACCGCTGGGTGGCCAGGGTCCCAGGCTTGTAGACAGGGACGTCCTCGTCCCAGAGTGCAGGCTGCCCCTTGATGATGTCTGCTGCTTTCTCCGCGATCATGATTGTGGGGGCGTTAAGGTTGCCGCTGACCACACTGGGCATGATGGAGGCATCGACAACCCTGAGGTTCTGCACCCCAAGCACCCTGGTCTGTGGATCCACCACGGCCGTGGGATCAGAGGGCTGGCCCATCTTGCAGGTGCACGAGGGGTGGTAGGCGCTGTCTGCTTTTGCCCGCACGAAGGCATCTATTTCTTTATCTGACTGCACGTGGCTTCCTGGCTGGAGCTCCTTCCCCCGGAATGGTGCCAGGGCTTTCTGGGCAAAAATTTCTCTGGTCAGCTTCACACACTGTCGGAAGTCCTTAATGTCGGTTTCTGTCAACGAGAAAGAGGTAGGTGAGGCGACTCCTCTTACCGCGGATTCTGAGCCCAGAGAGGCTCGGTAAGCTGCCCGAGGGGACACAGGTCAGCGCCTACCACCCCTCTGATCCCATGGCCCTGGTGGATCCACAGACCAGGGTGCTTGGGGTGGAAAACCTCAGGGACACAGAGCCACCAGGTCGTTTGTCACCTACTCCCAGCCAGTTAGACCGCATCCAAGCAGAGTCCCGTGAGGGCAAACAGGCAGCATCCTCAGCGGACACATCTGGCCCCAGAGGCCTGGGTTTCAATCAAGGGTGAGAGTACACAGCCTGCCTCCTGCCACTGTGGCTGTGAGCACGCCCCGAGTCATTGCTGGGCAATGGGGCGTGCTCCTTTTTGCGGCAGGCCCAGGAATGTGATCTGCTTTTGCAGGAGGATGCTCAGAGTAACCTCAGCACAGATGTTCTGTGCACACAGCCAGATCTCCCTGCACCTTCTGGCAGGTTGTTCTGAAAGCTGCAGCTCTCTCCTGCTGTGTCAAAGGACACACCCAGGTTACTTCAAGTGACCCAGGGCACGCAGTGTGTGAGGGGGGCAGAGGGTGACTTGTGTCTCAGGGGTAAGATTCAGTGACAAATGCGAACCCCATAAAGGCATTCATTCGTTGAGTGAATGATCTGGCAAGCCCAGGCCTGGGGGAGACCAAGGGGGTGGTGAGTTACCTGTTGACAAGTAGTTGGGTTGAATCACAGGGTGGTCCCGGGGGTTGGCACTTCTCAGTTTGAGCCAGCCCACGCTCGTGCCCCGCATGGTCCCCACATGCACCTAAAAGAAGCGGAGGAAGCATAACCTCCTTCAACCCCCCTACTGGGCAGCTCAGGCCCCGGGAATTTCCCGGGGGATGGGGCTCCACATCCAAAGCCAATTAAGAGCAGACACGTGTTAGCCTCTGTCTGCATCTTACCTCCTCCCCCGCTGCCACAAGTGATCAAAAAACACCTCCCTGAATCACTCACTCCTGCTTCCTGGCTTTATACCTGATTGTCTTCAACTTTCAGGGACTGGAAACCCCAGGGCCACTGGCCACATCTGTCCATTTCCAGTGGTCTGGATCGCAAGAGAATCTGCCCTGAGCTGGGGCAGGTCTTACCTTTCCACGTACCATGTGGACTGCCTCCTGCTCTTCCTGGCATGGCCTCAGGAAGATTCTAGGCTCCTCCTCTCCCCTCCCCACTCGGACCCACGAAGCAGCTGGAGGGCAGGACACAGGTTCCTGTGCCTCCCCGCTGAGGGGCCCGCCGCAGTGAGGAGAATGCCGCCTGCTCACCTGGTAAGCCTCCCGCTGGGTGGGGACCCGGCCATGGTCAATCACTTGGGACGGCAGGAAATGGAACTGGATGTCCGGGTGGGGGACCCCAGGCCGGCTCCGGATGAACCCTCCTGTTTCCAGGTGTGCCGTGGCTCCATCCCCTGAGGATCAGAAGAGTGAATCAGGGTGTGGCAGGCGGGCCGGCCTCCCCTCTCCTGGTAGCTCCTCCTGGCCCTTTTCTGGTGCCTGGACCCAAGTGCTCAACTCTGGTCTCTCTCCCTCAGGTGGGCTCACCCAACACCACAGGCTCCCATATCAGCTCACACCCCAGAGGCCTTGCCATCCCCCCAGATTCCTCCACCACTGACAACTGTGAGGCCTGGCGTCGCTGGGCATCCCCAACTTCCCTGGCCCCAGGCTCCATGCCCGACAGGCTGTTTTTGTTTTTGTTTTTAAGATTTTATTTATTTTTGTGACAGAGAGGAGCCCTATGCGGGACTTGACCCCAGGGTCCTAGGATCATGACCTGAGACGAAGGTAGACGCTTAACTGACTGAGCCACCCAGGCGCCCCCTGACAGGCTGATTCTTTCACAGATGGCCTAAGTCAGACATTCGAGCTGTCCCTGTCTCTCCCTCCTCCTCCTCTTCCTCGTTACCCACCATCTGGCCCTCAGAAAGCCTCCCTGACTTCAGCTCCCACATTTACTGGGATCCATCTACCGGGCAGTAGCACCCCCAGCCCTCCCTCTGCCCCAGCTCAGACCCCTCCTCACTGGCAGCTCCCGGAGCCTCCGAGCCGGTGCCCCAGCCGACCCTCGAGACCCAGCGCTCTTCATCACACCCCTGCTTCCTCCTCACCGTGCTGCAGTCTCCCTGGCCCGACACATCTGTTCCTCCAGCACCACATGCCTGGACCCGGGGCCTTGGTACATCTTCTTCCTAGCTCTCAGACATCCTCCACTTCACTAACCTCCTGATCCTAAAACCTAAGCACGTTTACATGGGTTCTCTCCACGGATCCCAGCAGTGTGTAAGCTCCCCAAGGGCGCCTGCCTTTACTAGCACAGCAGAGTACCCGGAGTGTGGGAGAGACCCATGCTGAGGGGGGGTCTCAAAGCACCACCTCCTGGCCCGGGCAGTATGCTGGGACCCTGAAAACAGCCAGCAAACTGCTGAGAAATGGATGCTGACCATGCCTTTACTCCTGGCTCCTTGGGCCCCAGATGGCATCCAGCCACAAGGCTACCCCTGTCCATATGTAAGGAAGCAGGGCACCCAGGCTCTGAGTCTTAACCCGGGACCGGCCCTGGGCCGCTGCTTCTGGTCCTCACAACAGCCTGCCAGACAGGACTATGTATCCCCATTTTGCAGATGGGAAAGCTAAGGCAAAAGGCAGAGCTAAGCTTGGAATAAGTGACTTGATACCAGAGCCTTCTCTCAGCACCTTAGGAAGGAAGCCATGCTCCCGCAGACCTGCTCCACGAAGGTTCCGGACCAGCACGCCCACCTGTGAACTTCCAGAGCCACTCCAGACCAATCCAGACCTTCCTCAGGGGCTTCTGCGCTGAGTGCAGGGTGATGGGGAGGGTGCATGCCTGCTGGATGTATACCTCCAGGTGGTCCTGCAGGTTCTGGCCCACTCCTGGAATGGGAGCGAGTGGTTAGGAAAAATGGCTTCTGGAGGGGGGGCTGCCGCTGGCCTCTCAACATCCCTGAGTTTTGGAAACTCCCCCCACCCCCATCCACTTATTTGCCAAGACAGCCCCTGCTCCCTCCCTGGGTCTCAGCTTAAAGGTCACCTCCCGGGACTCCATCCCTCTACTCATGGCCAAGTCTCATCCTCCCATGCTGCCAAAGCCACCTGCCCCTCGTCACTCCCTCCTGGGGCAGCCCCCGGACCCCTCCCGATGCCGTCCTGCCAGGCAGCAGCCTCCCTGAGGGCAGGGCCCTGGCATTTGGCAGGTGCCACTCCGCGAGCTGCTTGCCAGAGGGACTGACAGCCCCACCTGCACCCAGGGCCCGGGGAAGGAGGGAAGCAGGCCTTGCTGTGCTGGGCAGGCACTGCCTGAGCTCATCTAAGCACGAGGGGACGCCAGGCAGGCCGCTGTCACAGACCTCTCACGATGAAGCCTCCACACGAAAAGGGTCATTTCTGGGGAGCTTGGGTTCTAAGAGAGGTAAGGGCCCCTAATGGGTATCAAAGACCGTCTGTAAGATCAATTTTAGGCCTGGGATAATTGTCTTAGCATGAAAAGCATGCTCTGGAGCACTGAGTTGGCATCTTTAATGTCAGGGCTGCTGCTGAGCCCTGAGGACAGAACACACAAAGGCCTGGACCCCTCTCACCGCAGGGCTGCCCTGGGGGCACAGCCGAGCCTGGCCCAGCAGGCTTCGCGGGTGATGCTCCCTGCTGGAGGGGCATCACCTCCCAGTGGGACAGGAGGGCCAGGGAAGGGGGAAAAAAATGACACAAAGACTTGGGGTCCCTGGGGGGTAGAGGTGTCCAGTGAGGGTCATAGGAAGAATGTGACCGTTCCGTGGAACACGGACTGTTGCCCCCGCCCCACTCCATGCTAATGAACTCCAATAAGCCCTTTTATTAGCAGAGGCCCCCCCTCTGAGGAATGGGGGAGAAGGGAGCTCACCAGGCAGGTGGCACACCACCGGGATGCCCAGCTTCTTGAGGTCATCTGCATTGCCGACACCCGAGAGCATGAGCAGTTGTGGAGAGTTGATGGCACCCCCGCTCAGAATCACCTCCGTGCTGGCGTAAGCCTGGAAGAGGCACAGGCGTGCAGGCCGCAGAATGCGGCCTCAGCGTCAAGTCCCCCAGCGGTGGCTGAGGATCCCGTTCCCAGGCCCCGGAGGAAGGCAGAGGATGCTCAGGGGGCCGCCCTGGGAAAGCCCTCGGCAGGTGCAGCTCTGGGGCGCAATACTAAAGCGCACGTCACGTGCTGACATACGCTCTGTGACCGCCGCGCCCTAATGACCATCTTAAAAACTGGACTGCGGAGCTTAAATGAGACCCATGAAAGCAAGCACTCACACAAGCGGTGTAAATAAAGCAGCAGTGAGCCGAATCTTCCCGTGGATGCGGGACGATCCTGACGCACCGCTGAGTGGGAAACAGTGTAGTGCGGAAATAGGGAGCATGCTCACATTTGTGGTTTTTAAAGTCTTCTTATAAACCTAGCAATTTCTGGGGCACCAGGAGGCTCAGTCGTTAAGCGTCTGCCTTCGGCTCAGGTCAGGATCCCAGGGTCCTGGGATCGAGCCCTACATCGGGCTCCCGGCTCTCCCTGCTCAGGCTCTCTCTGTATCTCTCTGTCTCAAATGAATAAATAAAATCTTAAAAAAATATTTAGAGGGCGCCTGGGTGGCTCGGTCGTTGAGCGTCTGCCTTCGGCTCAGGTCATGATCCCAGGGTCCTGGGATCGAGCCCGCATCGGGCTCCCTGCTCCGCGGGAAGCCTGCTTCTCCCTCTCCCACTCCCCCTGCTTGTGTTCCCTCTCTCGCTGTGTCTCTCTCTCTGTCAAATAAATAAAATCTTTTTTTAAAAAACCCTAGCAATTTCTGAAGAGGTACAGAAGGAACAGGGGGACTGCTCTGAGGTGGGAGGGGTAGTGGGCTCTTTGCAGGTGGCTGGCCTGATGGCATCCCCACCCCCGCCCCAGGCCCTGGGGACCAGAGCCCGACTGCTACCCACACTGAGCACGAGCACCGGGGTGACTGCTCGTTCCCTTCCACGTCCACTGCCCCGGCCCAGCGGGAACTCACTCACCCTGTGGCTCTGACCGTTCTTGACGTACTCCACACCCACCGCGCGGGTGCCCTCAAACAGCACCTTGCTCACAAACGTCTGCGCCTCGGCCGTGAGGTTGGGGCGGCTGAGTGCCGGGTGCAGGTAGGCGCACGCTGCGCTCCAGCGCTTGCCTGCGGGACAGAGCAAGATCAGGCACAGCCCCTGCCCCCCTTTCCTGGTACCTGCACAGGGGAAAAGGGCTGGAGAAAGATGCAATTTGACCTTCCTGGGACACTGTGAGCTCTGCCCCAGAAGGAAGGCTGACACCTAAAGTCCCTGCTGGGCTGAAATCCACATCCACGAGGCGGTGGAAAAACCCCCTCCGCTCTCGGCAGGATGACAGACCGGCAGCAGCTAATAAAGGGGGGTGAGAACCCTTTGCAGGCAGGCAAGAGCCCTGGGTCAACCCAGGCCTTGCCCCTGTCCTGCCGTGAGCAAGGCACTTCGGTGCTCTGTGCCTCAGTTTCCTCATCTGCAAGTCTCTTCGGGCTTTGGCTCTTTGGTCAAAGAGTTGACTCTCCAGCCAACAGAGGCCAGAGGTCGAGAGAATGCCCCAGAGTCTCTGTCTCCAAATCGGTCCTCACTGGCTGTGGGCTGTATTCTGTGGCCTCTACGGGGTGCGATACCTCGGTCATCTGGGCCTCCTCTAGGCGCAGTTTACCCTCCCTGACCACGAAGGGGGCAGGAGGCAGGGCGCTGCGGTGGCGCGTAGATTCCTTTTTTTTAAAGAGGAGGAACCAGGGGGACAGGGGACGGGAGCCGTGCGCTACCTTGGTGGATGGTCATGTCCATCCATCCGAAGCCTTCTTGCTGGAAGCCGTTCATGTCCTCCGTGAGCGGGTAGCCAGCCTGCTGCGCCGCCTCCAAGAAGGCGCGGTGCAGAGGGTGGTTGGTCCTGCCCCGGGACACGTGCAGGGGGCCCTGGCCGCCGCGGTACGTGCCGGCGCCCAGCTCGTGGCTCTGTGCCTTGCGGAAGTAGGGCAGGCAGCGCGCGTAGTCCCAGCCCGTCGCGCCTTCCCGCTGCCAGCGGTTGTAGTCTTCGGCGTGGCCACGGATGTAGACCATGGCGTTGAGTGACGACGAGCCCCCCCAGACCCGGCCGCGCGGCCAGTACAGCACCCGGCCGTCGAGGCCCGGCTGCGGCTCCGTGTGGTAGCACCAGTTGTACCTGTCATCGCACAGGTTGGCCACGAGGGCCGCGGGCATGTGGATCTTCCACAAGAGCCGCTTGCTGCCGGCGAGCACGTCCTTGGGCCCGGCCTCCAGCAGCAGCACGTGCTTGTCGGGGTCCTCGGTGAGCCGCCCGGCCAGCACACAGCCCGCGGAGCCCGCACCCACCACCACGTGACTGTACTCGTCCCCTCTCCCGGAGCCCGCGCTGGCCAGCGCACGGACGCTGGGGGGCCGCTGCCACCCCACGGCTCCCCAGGGGCCCAGACGTCCTCCCCTCCAGCCTCGCAGGACGCGCCACATGCTTCCAGCCCAAGTCCTCGTACGTCCACCGAGAGGAGTGTGATGATTCGCCGTTCCTAAAACAGGAAAAGAAGCTTTAGAATTTTAACTCGGGCGCCTGGGTGGCTCAGTTGGTTAAGCGACTGCCTTCGGCTCGGGTCATGATCCTGGAGTCCCGGGATCGAGTCCCGCATCGGCCTCCCTGCTCAGCAGGGAGTCTGCTTCTCCCTCTGACCCTCCTCCCTCTCATGCTGTCTGTCTCTCATTCTCTCTGTCTCAAATAAATAAAATCTTTAAAAAAAAAAAAAAATTTTAACTCGGCATGCACATTGCAGAATCAGCCCAAAGCTGGGGCAGCCGCACCCATGCAGCGAAGGTCCCCTGGCAGGCTCACCAAGTGCCCACCCAGGGCCCAGTGGGGCAGGCCTGGGGAACTGTGAGGCCAGGGCTGGGGGCACAGGGGCTCCTCCCCAAACTTGGGAGGTGGGGTGGTCCCCAGAGAGGCTTCTCTGTGACATGTGTAGGTGAACCTAGAGGCTAGGCAGGGCTGTGGCTGCTGGCATGCAGGGGAGGTCCGGGCTTTCTGGGCTTGCACTCAGTGCTCACCCCTTTAAGACAGTTGCTGAGCCCCTACCACGTGCCAGGCATCATTTCATCTCTAGCAATACACAGAGAACAAGACATGTGCCCTCAAAACGGATGGTCTGGGGCCTGGGAGACGGACGAGGCTTAAGTAACTAAAGGAAGGCCAGGGTGTGAGGCTCGAGGCTGCCGAGCTCAAAGCCTGTGACCTGAGGGCCATGGGGTGAGCTGGAGGGCTTTTCAGCAGGGGTGGGGTCAGAGCTACAATCTTCAGAGATCACTCTGGAGCGTGCTGGAGTTGCAACAACAAAATGCCAATAGCGTTTGGAGCCGCCTTTCTCAACAATGTGCAAATTAATCCCAACATGTTCAGTGCACAGAGGTGGAAAAGAACCAGGGTATCCCACTCTACTGACATGAGAACATCTGAGAAAGCCCCACCCATGAGGTTCAGGCACCCAAGACTGACGCCACAACGAGAGAGCCGAGGAACCTCAAGACACCCCTGATCCATCCAACACCCCCTCCATGAGCCTGCCCCAAGTCACAGCAGCGGCCTACCACCCGAGGCAGGCTAAGAGATGAGTGTAGAGAAAGACCCCATCCCCCTTTTTGAAGCCCCAGGCCCTCCCAAGAGCAGGAACACAGAAGAGCCTTCCAGCACTCCAGGCCCCATACTAGCCCGAGGCAGCAGTGCTCTACCACTGAACTCCCAATTGGGTTGGCTCAACACTCCACACTAATGACCTGGTAGCATAAATAAATACTAGTTACCTCAGTCACTACTATCCTTTTACACACAAGGGCCTGCATTCCATAAAAACTTGGGAGACACGGAAGAAGAGCAGGGAAAGATGGAGGAGGAGGAAGACCCTGAGCTCACCTTCTCCCACAGACACTTGGGGGCAACAAGTACTAGACTGCAGCTCACTCTGAAAACCACCTGTAGACTAGCAGAACGGCTATTCCACAGCTGAAGAACGTAAAGAGAAGGCCCTGTCATGAAGGGGAGGAGGGGCAGAGATGCGCTCAGGGACCCAAACCCTGGCACTGTGGTGGGTTTCCCACCACAAGTGAGAAGACTGTCCCAAGCACGGGGGTCCTCCCTGAGGAGCCAGGGGATCACCCCACACGGGGCGCCCCCCATCCTGGGGATCTGCACTGGGAAGATGAGCCCCTATAATGTCTGGCTGTGAAAATCAGTGAGGCCTAACTCTGGGAGAGCTGGAGGGCTACAGGAAACCTCGAGTCTGCTCTTAAAGGGCCAGCGCGCTGTATCACTCAGTCTGAGCCCCAGCATGGAGCAGCAGTTTGAAGAGCACCTGGCATGTACGTGAAGAAGACTTACTAATTTTAGCACGTTTGCTGAACGGGCAGGGATCTGTAGGCGATTTCTCCAGGAACGGAAGTGCTGGTGACGCCATTTTTCTTGCCCTCCTTCAGCCTAGCTTGGCTGGATGCTTGCGGGAGCCACTTCTGATACTTCATCTACCTTGCTGGCATTGTTTGCCCCCCACCAGCATTCCCCTGGGGAGCCACACCACCCAACCCGCCTGTCCCAGCAGGTGTCCCTCCAAAGCGGCTCCTGTCCTAGCACACCCAGCGGGCGGCCTCGGCTGGGACTGGCACCCCTCCAAAGTGACTCTTGCCCTGGAGAAGCGGAGAGCTGGCACCACACCCCAGCATGCTTGCAGCGGCTATGGCCAGGCCTTTCAGCCAGCCGTGCCAGGAGCTAACCCCGCACACCAGCACACCTGCAGCGGCGACAGCTGGGTTTCCTCAGCCAGCTGTACCGGGGGCCAGCCCTGCTCACCAGTGTGCCCACAGCAGTCGCAGCTGGTCACTGCAGCTAGCTGGGCTGGGGGCCAGCCCCGCCCATCAGTGCAGCCTCAGCGGCTACAGCCAGGCCACTCAGGCAGACACAGCAGGGGCCAGCCCTGCCCACCAGTATGCCACAGAAGTTGTGGCCCAGTCACAACAGGAAGGCGCAAACAGCCCACACAAGGGACACCCCTTGGGTGCCTGGTTCTGGTGACCGGGGAGACAGCACTCCTGGGCCCTACAGGACGCCTTCTACAAAAGGCCCTACCGAATACACAGAGAGTCAGACAGAATGAGGCTACAGAAGAATGTATTCTAAACAAAAGCAGATGATAGGACCTCAGAAAAAGAAAAGCAAAATAGAAATCGGCAATCTACCTGCTAAAGAGTTCAAAGTAACGGTCATACGTTACTTTTTACAACGGAAGAGTGGATGGGCTCAGAGAGAATATCAACAAAGAGAACATATAAAAAGGCACAAATCAGAGCGGAATAATAACTGAAAAATACAATAGAGGAAATCAACAGCAGATTAGAGGATGCAGAACAGATCAGCAATCTGGAAGACAAGGTAGTGGAAAGCACCCAAGCTGAACAGCAAAAAGAAAATTTTAAAAATGAGGATAGATTAAGGAACCTCTAAGACTACATCAAGTGTACTAACATTCACATTAAAGGGGTCCCAAAAAGAGAAGAGAGAATGGGGCAGAAAACTTATTTGAAGAAATAATAGCTGAAAATTTCCCTAACCTGGGGAAGAAAATAAGACATCCAGGTCCAGGAAGCACAAAAAGCCCCTAACAAGATGGACCCAGGACATCCACACCAAGCCACATAATAATTAAAATGGCAAAGATTAAAGAGAATTGTAAAAGCAGGAAGAGAAAAGCAAATAGTTACATATAAGGAAAACCCTCATAAAGCTATTACCAGATTTTTCAGCAGAAACTTTGCAGGAAGAAGAGAGTGACATGATACATTCGAAGTGCTGAAAGGAAAAAACCTACAACCAAGAATACTCTATCCAGCAAGGTTATTGTTCAGAATTAAAGGAGAGATAGTTTCTCAGACAAATAAAAGTTGAAAACGTCCATCACCACTAAGCCAACCTTATAAGAAATGTTAAAGGGATCTCTTTAAGAGGAAAATAAAAGATCATAACTAGAGGAAAACTATGAAAGGAAACAATATCACTGGTAAAAGCAAACATAGAAAGGTAGTAGATTAATCACTTATAAAGCTAGTATGAAGGTAAAAGACAAAAGTAATAAAATTAATTATATCTACAAAAATTAGTTAAGGGACACAGAAAATAAAAAGATATAAAATATGATGTCATATACATTAAAACATGGAGGGGAATAAAAATGTAGTAATTTCAGAATATGTTCAAACTTAAGTGACCACCAACTTAATATAGATTGTTACATACATAGGATGTTATATATAAGCCTTACAGTAACCACAAACCAAAAACGTATAAGTACACAAAAATAAGCACAAAGGCATCTAAGCATAACACTAAAAAAAAGTCATCAAATCAGAAGGCACGAGAGAAAGAGAAGAAAGGAATAGAGAAGAACTACCAAAACAACCAGAAAACAATTTACAAAGTGGAAATGAGTGCACACCTATCAATAATTACTTTAAATGTAAATGGATAAATGCTTCATTCAAAAGGTACAGGATGACTGAATGGATAAAAAGTATAAGACCCATCTATATGCTATCTACAAAAGACTCACTTCAGACCTAAAGACACATGCAGACTGAAAGTGAATGGGTTGAAAAAGATATTTCATGAGAATGGAAGAAGAAAAAAGAAAAGGAAAAAGAAAAAGAAAAAGCTGGGGCAGCAATACTTATAATGACAAAATAAACTTTAAAACAAAGACTGTAACAAGAGAAAGCATTACATGATAAAGGAATCGATCCAGCAAGAGAATATAACAATATCTAAGCATAAAGGAAGAAATTGATAGTAATGCAATAATAGTAGAGGACTTTAAAATCCCATTTACATCAATGGATAGATCATCCATGCAAAAAATCAATAAGGAAACAGTGGTTTTGAGTGGCACATTAGACCAGAGAGACTTAGCAGATATATATATAGAACATCCCATCCAAAAATAACAGAATAAACATTCTTTTCAGGTGCACATGGAATGTTCTCCAAGATAGTTCTCACGTTAGGCCACAAAATAAGTTTCAGTAAATTAAAGAAGATTAAAATCCTATCAAGCATCTTTTCCAACCATGATGGTATGAAACTAGAAATCAATTACAAGAAAAAAAACTGGAAAAAAGACAAACATGTGGAGGCTAAATAACATGCTACTAAACAACCAATAGGTCAATGAAGAAATAAAAGAGGAAATTAAAAAAACACCCAGAGACAAATGAAAATGGACAACAATGGTTCAAAATCTTTGGGATTTAGCAAAAGCAGTTCTAAGAGGAAAGTTTATAGCAATGCAGTCCTACCTCAAGAAACAAGAAAAAAATCTCAAATAAACAATCTAACTAGAAAAAGAAGCCCAAAGTCTGTAGAAGGAAGGAATTAATAAATATCAGAGCATAAATAAATAAAATAAAGACTAAAAAAAAACAACAGAAAAGATCAATGAAACAAAGAGCTGGTTCTTTGAAAAGATAAACAAAATTGATAAACTGCTAGTCAAATTCATCAAGAAAAAATAAAAACTCAAATAAAATCACAAATGAAAGAGAAATTACAACCAACACCACAGAAATACAAAGGATTATGAGACTACTATGAAAAATTATACACCAACAAATTGAAATACCCAGAAGTGGATAAATTCCTAGAAACATACAATTTTCCAAGACTGAATTAGGAAGGAATAAAAAATCTGAACAGACCTATTACCAGTAATGAAATTCAATCAGTAATGACAAAACTCTCAACACACAAAAGTCCAGGACTAGATATTTTCACAGGTGAATTCTATCAAGAAGAGTTAATACTTATCCTTCTCAAACTATTCCAAAAAACAGAAGAGAAAGGAATGCTTCCAAAATCATTCTATGAGGCCAGCATTACCCTGATACCAAAACCAGACAAAGATACTATAAGAAAATTATAGACCAATATCCCTGATGAACATAGGTCCAAAAATCCTCAACAACATATTAGCAAACCCAATTTTCAAACAATACATTAAAAGGATCATTCACCATAATCAAGTGGGATATATCCCAGGGATGTAAGGATGGTTCAATATTTACAAATCAATTAATCTGATACACCATGTTAACAAAATGAAGGATAAAAATCATATCATCTCAAAAGATGCAGAAAAAAACATTTAACAAAATTCAACATCTATTCATGATAAAAAAAAAAAAACTCTCAACAAAGTGGGTAGAGAGGGAACATACATCAAGATAATAATGGCCATATATGACACACCCACAGCTAATGGGTGAAATAGCCAACAGCCAATGGTAAAAAGCTGAAAGCTGTCCCTCTAAGATCAGAAACAGGAGAAAGATGTCCACTCTTACCACTTTTATTAAACATAGTACCAGAAGTCCTAGCCACAGCAATCAGATAAGAAAAAGAAATGAAAGGCATCCAAATTGGTAAAGAAAAAGTAAAACTGTCATTATTTGCAGATGGCATGATACTATATATAGAAAACCCTAAAGATTAAAAAAAAAAAAAACCCTATTAGAACTAATAAATGAATTCAGTAAAGTTGCAGGATACAAAAATTACTATATAGAATGCTGTTGAGTTTCTATACACTAATGATGAACTGGAAGAAAGAGAAATTAAGAAAACAATCCCATTTACAATTGCATCAAAAAGAAAAAGATACCTAGAAATAAATTTAACCAAGGAGCTCAAAGACCTGTACTCTGAACTATAAGATCTCAATGAAAGAAACTGGAGATGACACAAAGAAATGGAAAGATATACCAAGGTCATGGGTTTGAAGAACTAATATCCTTAAAATGTTCATACGTCCCAAAGCAATCTACAGATTCAGTGCAATCCCTATCAAAGTAACAATAGCATTTTTTACAGAACTAGAACAAATAATCCTCAAATTTGTATGGGAACCCAAAAGATCCTGAATAGCCAAAGCAATCTTGAGAAAGAAGAACAAAGCTGGAGGTATCCTGCGCCCAGATTTCAAACTATACTACAAAGCCATAGTAATCACAACAGCATGGTACTGGCACAAAAACAGACACATAGATCAATGGAACAGAATAGACAGCCCAGAAATAAACCCATGTTTATGGTCAATTAATCTATGACAAAGGAGGCAAGAATATCCAATATACAAAAAAAGACAGTCTCTTTAATAAATAGTGTTGGGAAAATGGGGCAGCTATGTTGAAAAGAATGAAACTGGGCCACTTTCTTACACCATACACAAAAATAAACTCAAAATGGATTAGAGACCTAAAGTAAGGCCTAAAACCATAAGAAAAAAGTACAGCATAAGAAATATAGTCAATAATACTGCAATAACATTGTATGGTGACAGATGGTAACTACACTGAAAACCACGGTGAGCATTTTGTAATGATTTAATTCTTGAATCACTATACTGTAAAGCTGAACTAATATAATATTGTATACTTACAACTAAAATTAAAAATAATAAATATTGAGGCATAAAAGAACACAAAAAAGAAATGACTCATTATTAAGAGATAAAGTAGTCAACAGAACCAGACCAAGGGAGGACCCATCCAGATGTCAGAACTGTCAAAGACTTCAAAATAACCAAGTTTCACATTTTACAAGATTTAGTTGAAATGGTGGACAACATGTTGAACAGATAGGCGATTGCAGCAAAAATTGGAAACTTAAAAAAGGGACAAACAGAAATGCTCAAAATAAAAAAATTATCAGAGGGGCACCTGGGTGGCTCAATCGTTAAGCATCTGCCTTTGGCTCAGGTCGTGATCCCAGGGTCCTGGGATCAAGCCCAGCATCGGGCTCCCTGCTCAGAGGGGAGCCTGCTTCTTCCTGTCCCTCTGCTTACTGCTCTGCCTACTTGTACTCTCTCTGTCAAATAAAATTTTAAAAAAATTATCATGAAAACAATGGATCGTGGATAACCATATCAAAAACTAATGATGTATTGTATGGTGACTAACATAATAAAATTTTAAAAAAAAAAGAAAGAGGGCGCCTGGGTGGCTCAGTTGGTTAAGCGACTGCCTTCGGCTCAGATCATGATCCTGGAGTCCCGGGATCGAGTCCCACATCGGGCTCCCTGCTCGGCAGGGAGTCTGCTTCTCCCTCTGACCCTCCCCCCTCTCATGTTCTCTGTCTCTCATTCTCTCTCTCGCAAATAAATAAAATCTTAAAAAAAAAAGAAAGAAAATAAAAAAGGTACAGTTGTCAGATTAAACCCCAATAAAAAATAAAAATAAAAAATTTAAAAGGTAAAAAAAAATTATCAGATCTGAATAATTTGTTTGGTTACAGCAGAGAAGAGAACAAGTGAAAATGCAATTAGGTTAATAGGAATTATCCAAATGGAAATAATATAAAATGGAGAAAGAGTAAAAGAGAGAGGAATAGAGACAGAACAGCTAAGAGCCACGAGATGGTATCAAACTATCTAGAGTTAAGATAATTGGAATCCCAGTAGGAGAGGTATAAAAGGAAAAAGGAGAAGGGAAAGGGGGGGGGGGGGGGGGGTGTGGTGAGAGGAAGAAAGGGAGAGAGAGAAAAGGACAAAGAGAAAACAGAGGAGAAAAAATATTTAAAGAGATCAGTGCTGAGACTTTTCCAAAATTAATATAAGACAAAATATCCCAGGATCCAAGAAGCTTAGAACATCCAATGCAGAAAAAAAAAAAAAAAAAAACATCTAAGTACATAATAGTCAAATTGCTGAAATCCCAAGAAAAAATCATCAAGACAGCCAGCCAAAAAAGAAACATGCACAGAGGAATAAATATAAGAGTGACAACAAACTTCTCATCAAAAAACATGCAATCTAGAAGATAATGGAGTGACAGCTATAAAATACTGAAATGGGGGGACAACCCCAGTAAACTTACAACTCTCTATATCCAGTGAATCTATTTTTCAAATATGAAGGAGAAAGACATCTTCAGAGAAACAAAAGCTGAGCAAATATATTGCCAGTGGATCTGCACTGCAAGATATGCTAAAGGAAGTTCTTCAGGCAAAAGAAGTATGACACCAGCTAGAAATTTCAATGAAGAGCAATGGAAATGGTAAAAATGTGGGTGTGTGAGTTTCTTATGACCTTGGTAACAAATGACCATAAACTTGGTGACTTAAAACAACACAAATTTTTTCTTACAGTTCTGGAGGCCAACAATTTGAAAACAGTTTCACTGGGCTAAAGTCAAGGTATCAGCAGGGCTAGTTCCTTCTAGAAGCTCTCTAGAGGAGAAGCCATTTCCTTGCCTTTTTTAGATTCTGAGCGTCACCTGTATTCCTTAGCCTCTTGCTTCTGTTGTCACATCTTCTACTTCTGTACTTGTATCTCCCCCTTATTCGGACACTTGTGATTACATCATTGGGATCTCCTGGATAATCCAGGATCATCTCTCCATCTCAAGATTGTTTATCTCATCTGCAAAGTCCATGTTGCCACATAAGGTAACATATTCACAGACTCCAGAGTTAGAACATGGATATCATGGAAGGCAATTGTTAAGCCTACCACAGTGGGTAAATACAATACACTTTTTCCCCCTTGTTTCTATTTCTATTTTTTAAGCTAGGAATTATATTTTTACTCAAACATAATTAACATACAGTGTTACGTTAGTTTCAGGTGTACAATATAATGATTCAACAATTCTATACATTTCTCAGTGCTCACCAAGATAAGTGTACTCTTACTCTTAACAATAGAGAACTGAGGGTTGATGGAAGGAGGGGAGTAGGGGATGGGCTAAATGGGTGATGGGTATTAAGGAGGTCATTTGTTATGATGAACACTGGGTGTTTTTTTTTTTTATTTTATTTATTTATTTGAGAGAGAGGATGAGAGGAGAGAGAGAGCACATGAGAGGGGGGAGGGTGAGAGGGAGAAGCAGACTCCCTGCCGAGCAGGGAGCCCGATGCGGGACTCGATCCCGGGACTCCAGGATCATGACCTGAGCCGAAGGCAGTCGCTCAACCAGCTGAGCCACCCAGGCGCCCCAACACTGGGTGTTATATGTAAGTGATGAATCACTAAATTCAACTCCTATACACTACAAGCTAACTAGAATTTAAATAAAAACTTGAAAAAGCAAAAAAAAAAAAAAAATTAAAGAAATGAGCCCGGTGATGGGTATTAAGGAGGGCACGTACTGCATGGAGCACTGGGTGTTACAGGCAAACAATGAATCATGGATCACTACATCAAAAACTAATGATGTAATGTATGGTGATTAACATAACATAACAAAAAAGAAAGAAATGAAATGTAATCCTACTGAGAATCTAGTTTACAGCAGTTATAAAGAATTTTTATAATAAAAACCTTCCTTAAAAAAAAAGATAAGTGTACTCTTAATCCCCTTTAACTTTTTCACCCATCCCCCCACCCACCTCCCTTCTAACATATAAAATGGAATATTACTCAGCCATAAAAAAGAATGAATTTTGCCATTGGCAACAACATGGAGGAATCTAGAGGGTAGAATGCTAAGTGAAATAAGCCTGAGAAAAACAGATACCATATAATCTCACTCATATGTGGAATTTAAGAAACAAAACAAATGAACAAAGAAAAAAGAAACAAAAAACCAGACTCCCGTTATTTTTAATCTCTTCAGAATATAATACACTATCTAAAGCTAAACTAGTAAAATATACAATAGGGTTTATAATATATGTGGCATTAAAATGTGCATAACAATAACAGCACAAAGAATAGGATGGGGAGAAACAGAACTATACTTTTATAAGGTTTTTATACCATACACAAAGTGGTTCAATATTATTTGGTATACTGTGATAAATGAAAGATATATATTGTAAACCTTATCACAATCATTAAAAACTAAATAAATCAAACATGAATTCCAGCTAATAAGTCAATAGTGGAGGTAAAATATAAAATAATCAAAAGAGGTAGTAAAAGAAAATAAAAAGAGATAGGAAAACTCAAATATATGCTGTCTACACAAAAAAAACTACTTTCAATATAAAGACATAATAAAAAATGGAAAAAAAAAAAGATGTACCACATAAACATCATATCAAAACAGTATAGAATTAGAGTGGCTATATTAATATCAGACAATGTAGACTTCAGTACAAAGAATATTACTAAGGTTAAGAGGACATTTCAAGATGACAAAGGGGCCAATTTATCATAAAGACAAAATAATTCTAAATGTGTATATGCCTAGTAGAGCTTCAAAATCATGAAGCAAAAATTGATAGAACTGAAAGGAGAAATGTATAAATAATCACACTTGGAGACTTCATCACTCCCCCTTCTCAGTAAGAGATAAAACGTCTAGGCAAAAAATCAGTAAGAATACAGAAAACAATATTATGAACGAAATTGACCTAATTAACACTTATTATTGAACACCCAAACAACAGCAGAATACATGTTCTTTGCAAGTATACTTCACTAAGGAAGACCTAATTCTGGGCCATAATAAAAATCTCAACAAATGTAAAAGGGCTGAAATGATACAAAGTATGTTCTCTGTCCACAAAAGAGTTGATTTAGAAATAAATAAAAAATATATATCTGAAAAATCCATAAGAAATTAAGCAACACACTTCTATATAACCCATGAGTCAAAGAAGAGATGACAAGAGAAATTAAAGTTAGCATATGTCTGAACTGAATGAAAATGAAAACACAAGAGACCAAAATGTGTGGAATTCAGGTGAAGCAGTGCTTTGAGGAAATATATGGCATTACAATGCTTATATTAGAAAGGTCAGATCTCCAACCTATACTTTTACCTTTAAAAAATCAGAAAAAAGAAAATCAATCCCACAGTAATCATAAGTAATAAACATAACAACAGAAATAAATAAAACTGAAAACAAATTTAAAAGTAGAAAAAATAAAACCAAAATTTGGTTCTTTAAAACAATAAAATAATAAACCTCTACCCAAAGAAAAGAGAAGGAACACAAATTACCAACATCGGCACTGACAGAGGAGGTATCATTACCTATTCTATAGACAATTAAAAGGCAATAGAAGGATAACATAGAAACTTTGTGCCAAAAAATGCGATAATTGAAAGATTCTCAAAGCTGACTCAAGAACTATGTTACCTAAATAGCTACACATATCTATTAAAGAGATTGAATTCATTATCTAAACTCTTCTCACAAAGAAAACTTTGGACTTCATTGGTAAAATCTAAGAAACATCCAAGATGGAATAATACCAATTCTATAGAAAAATAGAGAACAGTTTCCCACTTATTTTTATAACGCCAGCATTAACCTGTTACCAAAACCAGACAAAGCCATCACAAAAAGACTACAGACCAATATCCATCGTGAACTGAGATGCAAAAATCCTTAACAAAATTTTAGCAAATCAAATCCAGCAACATACACTATAACCAACTAGAGTTGAATCCAGTGATGCAAAGTTGGCTCAACAGTAGAAAACAAATCAATGTATTTCATCATATTAAGAAACCAAAAAAAGAAAAACCATGTGATCATCCTATTGCAGAAAGCATTTGGCGATACTCCATATTCCATCCATAAAATCTCTGTGTACTCAAGGAACGAAAGAGAACTCCCTGATAAAGAGCATCTATGAGATACCTATAGCTAGCTTTGTACTAACGGTCAAAGGCTAAAAGCTTTCCCCCTGAGGTCAGGAACGAGGCAAGGATATTCACTCTCACCACTGTTTATTCAACATTGTGTGAAGGTTCTAACCAGAATTTTAAGGTTAATTATTATAAAAGTAAAAGGCATACAGATTAGAAAGAATTATAAATGTCCTTATTTACAGATAACATGATCATCTACACAGAAATCCCCAAGGAATTTTACAAAAGTGACTGGAATTAATAAGTGAATTTAGCAAGGTCACAGGATACAAGGTCAACATACAAAGGCAACTGTATTTTTATATGCTATTAACAACTGGGCAATTTAAATGTAAAAAATGTAATAAAGACTGAGTTTATTTTTGATGCTTGACCACTGACAGCTTTAAGCTCCATCCCTCCCTCTCGCCCTCTATCTGGGCAAGTCAGTAAGAAAGCCCTGGCATTCCTGCCCTGTTGGGGGGCAGCGGGTGGGGAGTAGGTCAAATCCTGCAACTCGAACCCATATATAGGAATCTCCACCTTGGTCCCACTCCCTAACCATAATAAAAACCAGAGCCATTTACCCTTCCCTTCACTCAAGCTATCCCAGACCAACTTGTGTGTCAGCACTACTCTCCCCCAAAAACCCCATTATGGAGAAATAAGCCTTTTCATAGCCTCTTGATATATGTGTGGTGTCATCAGTCTCAACATTCAAATTCTGGGTGGTGGTAGGGTAGGGTTGATCCCATCTTCTGTGGGGCAACCACAAAATAAAACAATACCATTTTCAAGAGCATCAAGAAATATGAAATATTTAGGAGTAAATTTAACAAAATACGTGCAAGACTTATACAATGAAAACTATAAAACTGTTTTTAAAAATTAAAGATAACCTAAATAAATAGAGAGCATGAACAGGAAGACCTAACTTTGTTATGGTGTCAATACTCTCTAAATTGACTTATAGATAAGATGCAATGCCAATCAAATCTCAGCAGGAATTTTTTTTTTTTTTTTTAGAAATTGACATGCTGACTTCAACACGTATATGGAAATACCAAGGCCATAGAAAGTTGTAGTCGATTCATACAAAGAAACTCCACAGAACAGTGAAAATGAAGGGACACAGAACTTCACATCAACACAAATGAATCCTAGAAATATGTTCAAATATAAAAGGCAAACTATGCCTGGTATGACCTAAATAAAACCTTTATATAAATACAGTTTTAAAACATGTAATTCCTATGTGTACCCAACATCAGAGCCCCAAAATATATGAAGCAAACATTAACAGATTTGAAGGGATTAACAGACAATTCTACAGGAAGTGGAGACTTCTATACTCAGATTTCAATGATGGACAGAATAACCAGATAGATCAATAGGCAATAAATGACTTGATTAACACTACAATCCCAATAGTAGACCTCTACAGAACACTCTACCGAACAGCAGAACAGACATTCTTCTCAAGTACACATGGAACATTCTTCCATGTGTACATGCATATATTAGGCCACAAATCTTAATAAATTTTTAAAAAGATTGAAATTATACAAAATATCTTTTCTAATCATAATGGAATGAAAATAGAAATCACTATCAAAAGGAAAACTAGAAAATTTGCAAATATGTGGAAATTAAACAATACACTCTTAAACAACCAATTTGTCAAAGAAGACATCACAAGGGATGTTAGAGACAAATGAAAATGAAAACAATACACCAAAATTTATGAGATGGAGCAAAAGCGGTGCTAAGAGAGAAATTTTTAATTGTTTTTTTTTTTTAAAGATTTTATTTATTTATTTGAGAGAGAGAGAATGAGAGAGAGCACATGAGAGGGGGGAGGGTCAGAGGGAGAAGCAGACTCCCCGCCGAGCAGGGAGCCCGATGCGGGACTCGATCCCGGGACTCCAGGATCATGACCTGAGCCGAAGGCAGCCGCTTAACCAACTGAGCCACCCAGGCGCCCCGAGAAATTTTTAATTGTAAATGCATACATTAAAAAAGAAGAAAGATCTCAAAAAAACAAACAAACAAACCCCTAACTTTACATCTTAAGGTACTAGAAAAAGAAGAGCAAACTAAACCCAGAGCTATCAGAAGGAAGGAAATAATAGATTAGAACAGAGATAAATGAAATGAGGAACAAAAAAAACAATAGAGAAAATCAAGCCAAAAGTTGGTTCTTCAAAAACAAAGACAAGCCTTTAAGTAGATGAGATAAGAAAAAAGAGAGAAGACACAAATTAGTAAAATCAGGTATGAAAGCGGGGACATCTCTACTGTTTTACAGAAATAAAAAGGATTATAAGAGAGCACTATGAATAACTGTATGCCAACAAAGTAGATAACCTAGATGAAAATTCCCAACAAATTCCCAGAAATATACCATCTCCCTAAACTGAATCATGAAGAAACAGAAAATAGGAATAAATCTAGAATTAGGATGTCTGAAATAAAGTTTAAAGAAAGGAAAATAACGAGTGTTGACAAGGATGTAGAGAAACTGGAACTCCTGTGCACAGCTGGCTGGAGCATAAAATGACACAGTCACTGCAAAAAAAAAAGTTGGGCGGGTCCTCAAAAAGTTAAACATAGAATTACCATACGATCTGGCAGTTCCACTCCTAGATATATACCCAAAAGAACTGAAAGCAGGGTCCCAGATACTTGTACTCCGGTGTTTCCAGCAGAATCATTCATAATAGCAGAAAGGTAGAAAGAACACAAGTGGCCATCAAGAGGTGACTAAAGGAGCAGGGTGTGGTATATCCATGCAACAGAGTATTATTCAGCCTCAAATAAGAACAGAATTCTCATACATGCTACAACATGGATGAATCTTGAAAACACTATGTGAAGTGAAGTCAGGCAGTCACAAAAGGACAACTGTTGCATGGTTCCATTTATATGAGAGAAATTCGAAGAGACGGAAAGTAGATTCGAGGTGACCAGGGGCTGGCGGGGAGAGGAAAAGGGGAGTTACAGGCACGCCTCTGAGATATGGCAGGTTTGGTTCCAGATCAATGCAATAAAGCAAACATCACAACAAAGTGAGTCAAATGAAGTTTGTGGTTTCCCAGTGCGTGTAAAAGTTGTGTTCACCCTATACTGTGGTCTATAGAGTGTGCAATAGCATTATGCCTAAAAGAACCAATGCATATACCTTAATTTAAAAATATATATATATATTTTTTACTAAAAACTGCTAACAGTCATCTGAGCTTATAGAGAGTCCTGATCTTTCAGCTGATGGAGGGCCCTGCCTCCATGTCGATGGCCGCTGACTTATCAGGGCAGTGGGTGCTGAAGGCTGGGGCGACTGTGGCGATTTCTTAAGTAGGACAAGACTTAAGAAGACTTAAGAGAAGTCTGCCGCACCGAGTGACTCCTGCTTTCACAAATGCGATGCGTAGCATGCGATGCCTCGGATGGCGTTTTACCCACAGTAGAACCTCTTTGAAAAGTGGAGTCGATCTTCTCAAACCCCACTGCTGCTTTATCAACTCAGTTGATCTGCTACTCTAACTCCTTTGTCGTCATTTCAAAAATCATCACAGCATCCTCACCTGGAACAGATTGCAGCTCAAGAAACCACGTTCTTTGCCTACCCCCTAAGAAGCAACTCCTCATCCGTTCAGGTTTTACCATGAGATTGCAACAACGCTGTCCCATCTTCCGGCCCCACATCTGATTCTGGTTCTCCTGCTGTTTCCACGACATCTGCAGTCACTTCCTCCACGGGTCTTGAACCCCTCAAAGTCCTCCGGGAGGGCGGGAATCCGCTTCTTCCAAACTCCTGTCCATGTTGATAAAGCTTATCGTCTCAAGAATCACACATGTTCTTAATGGTATCTAGGCGGTGAATCCTTTCCAGAGGGTTTTTAATGGACTTTGCCCAGATCCATCAGACGAATCACTGTCTGTGGCAGCTATAGTCTTACGAAGCATGGTTCTTAAATAATAAGACTCGACAGCTGAAATTACTCCACGAACCGTGGGCTGAAGAATGGACGTTGTGTTGGCAGGCGGGGAAACAACATGAATCTTGTTGTCTCTCTCCATGAGAACTCCTGGGTGACCAGGGGCTTTGCTCATGAGCAGTCATATTTGGAAAGGAATCTTCTTTTCTGAGCAATAGGTCTTAATAGTGGGCTTAAAATATTCAGTAAACCATGTCGTAAAGAGATGAGCTGTCAGCCAGGCTTTGTTGATCACTTACAGAGTAGAGATAGCATAATTCTTCAGGGCCCTAGAACTTTCCAAATGGTAAATGGGCCCTTAAAGACACCAGCTACATTCACCCTTAAACAGAGAATCAGCTTGTCCTTTGAAGCATAGAAGCCAGGCCTTGACTTCTCTTCTCCAGCTATGAAAGCCCTAAATGGCATCTTCTTCCAATAGAAGGCTGGTACATCTACACTGAAAATCTTTTGTTTAGTGTAGCCACTTTTTTTTTTAAAGATTTTATTTATTTACGTGACAGTGAGAGACACAGTGAGAGAGGAAACACAAGCAGGGGAGTAGGAGAGGGAGAGGGAGAAGCAGGCTTTCCTCGGAGCAGGGAGCCTGATCAAGCCCCACGGCTTGATCCCAGGACCCTGGGATCATGACCCAAGCCGAAGGCAGTTGCTTAACCGACCGAGCCACCCAGGCGCCCCAAGCTGAGCTAGATCTTTCCGGATAATTTGCTGCAGCTTCTACATCAGCGCTTGCTGCGTTACCTTGTACTTTTATGTTCTTCCCTTCCACCTCATGAACCCACCTCTGCTCGCTTCAGACTCTTCTCCTGCAGCTTCCCCACCTCTCCCAGCCTTCACAGAATTGAAGAGAGTTCGGACCTTGCTCTGGATGAGGCTTTGGCTTAAGGGAATGCGGTGGCTGGTCTGATCTTCTCTCCAGACCACTCAGACTTTCTCCATAGCAGCAATAAGGCTGTTTCACTTTCTTATCGTTCGAGTGTTCACTAAAGTAGCACTTTTAATTTCCTTCAAGGACTTCCTCTGCGTTCACCACTTGGCTAACGTTTGGCTCAAGAGGCTTGGCTTTCGGCCTAAATTTTCAATATGCCTCTCTAAGCTTCACCATTTCTAGCTTTTGATTTAAACTGAGAGACGTGGATCTCTTCCTTTCAGAGGCCACTGTAGGGTCATTAATTGGCCTAAGTTCCATATTGTTTTGTCTCAGGGACTAGGAAGACCCAAGGAGAGGGAGGGAGAAAGGGAGTGTTGGGTTGGTGGGGCAGTCAGGACACACAACATTTATAGGTTAAGTTCCCCATCTCACAAAGGCTCGGTTCATGGTACTTCAAAACCCATGACAACAGGAACATCCAAGATCACGGATCACAGATCCCCATAACGAACAATAAAGTTGGGAATACTGTGAGAATTACCAAACTGTGACACAGAGATATGCGGTGAGCAAATGCTGTTGGAAAAATGGCAACAGCAGACTTGCTTGACGCAGGGTTGCCTCAAACTTCCATTTGTGAGAAACAGATCTGTGAAGCACAATAAAGCAAAGCGCAGTAAAACGAGGTATGTCCGTTCTGTTTTGCAGGTACAGAACTTCTGTTTGAGGTGACGGAACATTTTGGAAATGGAGAGTAGTGATGGTTGCACAACATTGTGAATGTACTTAATGCTACTGAATTGGACACTTAAAAATGGTTAAAATGGGGGGCGCCTGGGTGGCTCAGTCGTTAAACGTCTGCCTTCGGCTCAGGTCATGGTCCCGGGGTCCTGGGATCGAGCCCCGCATCGGGCTCCCTGCTCGGTGGGAAGCCTGCTTCTCCCTCTCCCTCACTTGTGTTCCCTCTCTTGCTGTGTCTCTGTCAAATAAATAAATTAAATCTTTATTAAAAAAATGGTTAATTTTTATGTTACGTACATTTTGCCATAATAAAAAAAAAAAACCTCCCGTATCTTATACAATTCTGGATGTTGTTGAGGGACTCAAAACTATGACTGAGAAAAGTATAAAGAAGCCCAGGATATTGCCTCTGAGTAGGGTTGACAGCTCCACTGAAGGTCTGAAATAATTGATAATAAAAGTCGACAGGGTTAGGAAGCAACATGGCACCTTTACCAGGAGGCACCAAGCCTACTGTGGAGAAGTGAAGACAGGTCCCTATTCATGGGGTGACGGCAGGTCACTTACTCTCCTTGACCCCAGTCACTCCAAACCCCATCTCCTATCACAGCTCTGCCTCCAACACCCCCCTCCCTATGCCCCCCACGGAGGGACCTTTAATTGCTCTCAAAGTTCTGGATCTGACCTTCAACTAGGCATGCATCCCTCCAGCCTCTGGGCAGGGGCAGACTAAACTGGGGCCCGCCCGTCTGGTGCCCACCTCTGTTGAAACTGGGAAAGTCCCTCAGGGTGCCTCTGTCTCCCTCCCCCGCTCTCCCAGAATCCCTGGCCCAAGATTTGCTGAATAATGGGGACAGGAAAGTGCAGGGCGCTCTCACTTCCCTTCTCAGGAGGCACATGGTCTAGCTCTCTGCCCCATGGCCAGGGGTGGGGTGGGGTGGGCTTTCCTCTTCTCTCCTGGCAGGCTGGGTGCCTAGGCTCCAGGCCGCTCCTCCCCAAGAGCAACATTTCCCTGTTCCTGAGACCCATCTGAGGGGACCAGCTCCCTCCTCCCCTCAGAAGGCAGGTTTGGGCCAGGTGCAGGGGGTGGGGGGATGGTGGGGGGTGGAGCGGAGGAGTCACTCAGGCTCCTGGCTCACAGTGTTGCAAAGTGACAGGTCCTACAACACACTCACTGTGTGCAAGGGAATGAGGGGTTGCAGAGGGAGGGCTCACTGCCCAAAGGGAAAGCCTTGGGAGCAGGGACCCCCTCATCCCTAGTGCAGTGCCCTCTCAGGCTTCCAGACCAGGTGGGCGGGCAGACTGACCCTCAGGGGGCAGGAGTGACAGGGAAGTAGCCCTTTCCACTTTGCTGGGCTACCTGGGCTGGGAAGGAGTTCCCTGGCATTGGCCGTGTGGAAAGTGAGGGGTGGGGCGGAGGTAAGGAACCAGAGAAAGCCAAGACAGCTCGTGTGTCCACCTGAGGGAGTGTGTGTGTGTTAGGGGGTGGGTGGGGAGTCCTACCACAGGTCAGGTGGCATCCGAGGCTTCCTTCTGAGTCTGGGTGTCTATTCCCCTGACTCGCCCTGTTTCCTGGGACCAACCCTGGCTCTGTTTAGGGCCCTGTCTGTCCACTCCTGGGCTCTGAGCAGGAGAGGAAGGGGCAAGAGGAGACTTCCATCTGTTCTGCTCCCCAGTCCAGGGGAGAAGACCCTCGTGCCACACTGGTCTCCCTGGGGCGCAGGGCCGCCACACCGAGCCGCCCCTTCCACCCAGCCAGTCTGCTTGGAGCTGGCCACCAGGTCCCTGTGGCACTTCTGTCTGCGAAGCAAGGCTTCGGTCAGTTCAGGCCCCCACCTCCAACTCCAGTGAGGGACACAGCAGATGGGCCAAGCGCAGATGACAATCAATGAGGGACAACGAATGCAGGAGCCACCTCACCCTATGAAGTACTGCTAGAGGCTTTTGTCAGCGTCGTACTTGGCAGCAACTAACAATTCTCTTTTCAAATTCTAAAATCAGTAGGTAAATACGTGTATTGAATAATTTGCCAAATTTCACGGTCAGAATTTCTTGCAGAATGATAAATTTCCATGTAATTGTGAGCTCGTGACCAGTGCACAACAAGTTTGATAATTTTGGTGGAGTCAAATTGCAACAGAACTGTGCCCAGAATAACTGTGCCCCATCTCAGCAGTGCCCACACTTGGGACACAGTCTGTCTCCAAAGTCACACAGCTGGAGAACTGACCAAACTTTCTGGAACAACACTTGTAACAGGTTCTTCACAATTTCTTGGCATGCACGCACACGTGTTGTGGGTGTGTGTGTGTGTGTGTGTCCACTCCAGCTTCTGGCCTGTGCAGTGTACTGGGCTAGGGTCAGACTTTTTGGGCCACCGAAGTCCTGGCCTTCGTTGGTAACCCAAGAAGAGATGACAGAACTCTGGGGAGGGAGCAGGCAGTCTCTGCCAGGCTTGAGGCACAAAACCTGCTTCAACCTTCGAGAAGCTCCACCAGGGCAAGGCCAATGACAGCGATTCTGCTTTGGGCACAGCTGTGGAGTGTGTAAACCTTTCCGAAAGGGGATGGACACATCAGGACTTTAAAGGGGCCGCCCTGTCTCCACAATCTCACTTCTAGGAATTTAACCAGAAGAGGACTCTTCACGACTATGAGAAAGCAAGCAGAAGAGGTCTGTCCCCCAGTCGTTTATGCTGGCAAGCAATGATAAAAACCTAACTGTCCACCAAGAGGGGGGGGCGGAGTGAAAGAATGGGCCCATCCACATGAAAGGACCTGTGAACCCCTTTAAATAGTGACCGTGTAGCCTGGTCCCTCCAGCCACAGCCTGAGCAGAGCCGAGCACCAAGCTCGGCTCCCAGTGACCATGGAGGCCCTTGATGCCCCAAGGCTGGCCCTGTCCCCGGAAGGACTGCCTTCACAACTGGCGCTGTGCTCTCGGGCCAGGATGGTGACAACAGTCACCCCACATCTGGGGGGGCCCCCCATCCAGTCAGGAGAGACACCACACCTACGAAATACCCTTGCCAAAAAAATCAAACCCGAATCTGCTCACACTTGTGGATCCACCCACCAATTCAGAAGAAAGTCAGAGGAGCACAGAAAAGGCCACCCAGAAACCCCACAAGGGGAATGCCATACATCTCTTCAACAACAGATGCCAGTGAAAAATAAACAAGACAGAGGGAGAGGGAGCAAAATCTTGCGAATAACGCACGGATCTTACTTAGATCCTGGGAATGTGAACAGCGGCTGGATTTCTGAGGCGGTTAAGAAAATCCCTGCTTGTCAGGTGGGACACTGGCCCTGTGGGTATGCTGTTTGAAACCCACCTCCCACCCAGATTTGCCCGGATTCAGGAGCGTCGGCCACCAGCGCCAGCCCACACGCAGCCGTGGAAGCGCAGAACCGGAAGTCAGAGTTGAGAAACTCTTAAGAGCAATTGCACACAGTGGCTTTATGTCTATTGGGTGCCCTCGTAAGATAATGGGCTTTCCAAAAAGGAAAGGAGCTGCTGGTTAAGATCCTTGGCTTGCAGCCCCAAAGCGGTCACCACTCGTGGTTTATTTAGCCCCTCTGGATCTCAGTTTTCTCATCTATAAAATGGGAACAGACGAACCATGAGAGACGATGGACTCTGAAAAACAAACTGAGGGTTCTAGAGGGGAGGGGGGTGGGAGGATGGGTTAGCCTGGTGGTGGGTATTGAGGAGGGCACATTCTGCATGGAGCACTGGGTGTTATGCACAAACAATGAATCATGGAACACTTCATCTAAAACTAATGATGTAATGTATGGGGATTAACATAAGAATAAAAAAAATAAAATATAAAAAAAAAAATTAAAAAAAAAAATGGGAACAGAGCCACCTCTTTCGTAGGTTTGTTGGGACAGCAAAAGGAAGTAAGAGCCAAAAAAACACCCTTCAGAAAATGAAAGGTGCCAAGCCAAAGCACGTGGCGACTTTGTCACATTCCCAGTGTGGCCGGGGTCCTGTCCTCGCCCTACTCCCCGCATAGCTCCACTCACCCTGCTTCCTCCTCCGTCGAGTGCCACCATGGCCAATAACAAGATCACTGATAATAGACTAATTCCTGTATCACTGGTCAAAACTAGATCACCAACCCTGCTCTGTGCACCCAGCGTCTCCGGTAACCCTCCCGGAGCGCTGTGGGGCCGACTTCAGCACCCCATGGACAGATGGGGCTCTGGGAGAACAGCGGTCCCCGACCCCCCGTGTCCCGACCGGCTTCGCGGTCACAGCGTCACACACACGCCAGCACCAGCGCGAATGCACACGGGCCGGGACCTCGCGGGCCTTCCTCCTGGGACAGGCAGGAGTCCGGGTCCTGAGCCGTCCCCAGCCTGGCCTCTCCTCACTGCAGCAGAGCAGATGACCGCCGCTGTGTGGCCCCGCGGGGAACACGGGGGTGCGGGCCTTCCGTGTGGCTTCCCGTCCCTGGCTCAAAGCACACATTACCTTCGACCCTGCAAAGCTCAACCAGCGGAGCAGAGGGGTCAGAGGGCTACCCAGGGCAGAGGTGCTCCCAACGGCCCCATGTCCCAGCGCAGGTGGGCCGCTGGGGCCCTGGGAAGCAGCCCAGAAACTGCTTGCTCTTCACGAGACAATGAGTCCACTGTTGACGGGCCAGGGCCTTGATTAATATTTGCAAAAGGAGCAAAGTGGAAAATTCCATCTGGGCCGAGGCGGGGCGCGGGATGTGTCAACAACCTCAATGACCTTGTTCTCTCAGGGATGGACCAGGCAGAGAAACGAAGGCCTGATAAAGGTGACAGAACCTGAGGCTGTCGCTGCACTTGGGTCCAAAGGAATTTCCTTACTTGGGTTGCAGAGGTATTACTTTGGCTGTCTGTCCTGCCTTCCCTGCCCCCAAATTTACACAGCATCTTAAAATCCTTCAACATTCTCCCTATCTCTTCAGAGTGTCCCCACAGCCCTGCCAGGCCAGCAGGGTAGAAGTCAGCCCCAGGTTATAGATAGGAAAACTGAGGCTCCAAGACACCAAGAGCTTCACCCAAGGCCAGCGGCTGGAGAGTGGCACACCAGGCAAATCCTGCGTCTCGGCCGCCCCTGGCAGCACAGAGCCTGTCCCGGGGAATGTGGAGTCAGGTGCCCCCGGGGACTGGACAGGGCAGCCTTCTGGGCTCCAGTAGAGGCCCTGACCGTCACTCCTCCAGAGAAGGAAGCCCAAACCGGCTCTCCTGGGCAGGCAGCTTTGTAAGCACCACCTGGCAGGAAGGTGCGCATCATTTGTGCGTTCAAGCATTTAGCGGTGCCTCCGAAATCCCGGGACAGGAAGGCACCCTGCGTGGCGGCTCTCTGAGAAACCCAGAACGGGCACAATTTGTGCCTGAAGGGGTAGGGTCAGAGTACCTCCAAAGGTTACTTCCCTCACAGGCTCAAGTCACCTCTGCGAGCTGATGTCACTTCACTGTCTCCTCCGCCCCGTGGGACAGAAAAGGAACCTGAGGCTCTGAGAAGCAGTGACTGGCCACACAGAGAGAGAGGAAGCGGAGACCACTGGGTATTTAGTGGCCCTGCCCCCGGTTTAGAAAGCCACAGCGTTATTGGGCTTAGGTAGTCAAATAAATGGTGTCCTTTTCAGCAGGGCCCTCAAAGGCTGCATGCTTGATCAATAAGGACCTCTCATGAAGGACACTTTTTGGAATGACCTTCCAAGCCAGTGTGGACCCCCGAGAAGACAGGCAGGACAGCTTGCTTGTCCGCAGAGAACACCAGCTGTGGCAGGGCCCTCCTGCCATGCCTCACCTTGCAGTCCTGTCTGCAGAGCCGGCCATGGGCATCATCACCATCCGGGAGCCGCAGCACTGTGCCCCCCACACCCCCTGCCCAGGTTCCCTCCTTCCACCCCCCCACCACATGCTCAGTGACCTCCACACCATACTCACCTGCCCCCTTCACCCACCAGCCCCTTCCCCTGTAGAAGGAACCCCCGCCTCTCCTTTTCTTAAAACCAACCCCCCTGACCCCACTCCAGTCTCTGAACCCACTTCCTCCCATGCCCGTCTTCTCCCTTCTTGCCAAAACCACTCCTGACTGCCAGTGATGTAAGCCAGGCCAACCCTGACCTCTCTGCCCCATTGATCCGTGAGGGCTGCTCCCTCACCCCCGGGTTTTCTCGCCATCCCCCCCCCCTTATATGTCTGACTCACAAATCCTATCTCCCGGTTCCACCTCTGCATGCCTGCTTGTCCCTGAAACCCTCGCCCTCAGTCCCACACTCCCACAGCAAGGCCTGCTGGGGCACTCGGCTGTATAAAGCCAGCATAGCTCTGAGCCTGGCCCACGACACAGGCTCAGCTGTTCACCGAGGGAATGCATACTGGTTAGCAGCTACCTCCCCGCTGCTACCCCCTGCCCTGCACAGCCACCCAGGTGGTCTGTATAAGGCTTAAAACTGTCCCCCCACCTAAAAGTCTGCTGTCATTCCTTGGCACCGCCAGACAAAGTTCACGATCTCCACCTGGCCAATGAGATTGTCTCCATCGGCCATTTCACGGCAGGGCGGGCACATGTGCCCTTGAACGTGCACTCATCTCATTCATCCTTGGTCCAAGAGCACCCATCAGCCAGCGCCTGTGTGTCACCTCTGCACCCCAGTACTGGCACCCTGCAGGTGTTTGCTGAGAAGACAGATAACTATCTGGGCTGGAAATGGTCTCAGGGACCACAGGGCTCAAAGCAATTCAGAGAGGTTGAGTAAGGGGCCCAGGGTGAGCCAGCCCCAGGCAGGGATGAGCCAAAAACCTCCCCTGAGCCACTCTTCCTGGTCAGGAACTAGATCAACCCTCTAGAAACGTCACCTGGAGCCTCATGTGTACGCAGGCCAGAGCCTCCGGTGACCTTGAGGCTGGGTCCAGTCCATGTAGGCCCAGATCTGAACCCCACAGGTGAGTCAGGCCTAGCACACAGTAGGACCTCAGCAAAACCAGCTGCTTGACAAAGTCAACCTCTCTCCAGCTGACAACTCCCTCCATAAGTCTCACTGCCCTCTCTAGGCCTTGGTCTCTTTATCTGTACAATGGCCTGCAAATTTAAGCGGCCTTGAGCTGGTCACCCTAACCTCGTCCTTTGCAAACAGAGGGGGCTGAAGCAGCGGAGTTTCAAGCTCTGCGATCCACTGTTAGCCCAACTAATTTTTGTTAACCTGTCCTCAAATCATTGTGTATCAAAAGATGGTTTCAGCAGCCAGCGGGCGTCAAAACTACCAGGGGCAGAGCCCAGCCCGGACTGAGGGGTCCCCTCGCAATCTGAGGGCGGGCCCAGGATTTGCATTTAAGGCGGCGCGGAGACGCGGGGGCAAAGCGAAACCCGCGCAGCGCGGCTGCGAGTCCACAGCAACGCAGGCTTCCGCCTTCGGAGACCCAAGAGTTAGTGTCAGACCTCCTTTTGTGGAAATAAACACACACCAGAAAAGCTGGGGGCGGGCGGGGGGGGGGGGGGGGAGGATTTCTACCACCCTAACACCAGACAACTTAGCTCCTGCGAAGAAGTAGCTCCCCCAAAGAACTCGACGAAGCTTCGGCTGCCCGCGACCCCACCCTTTGGTTTCGGGGCGCTGGGCCTTTGCATAAAGTGGGGCTCC